>NC_090936.1:1113524468-1113836641 GCF_040938575.1 Ambystoma mexicanum
ATGAGAGCACTCGCGCGGACAAGGCGGCTTAGGAGCCTGGGACGCTAGAGTGACTTTTATAGGGCGTCACCCGAGTCCCGGATGTGCGCCAGTGGCTCCTGGGGCAGTAATGCCGTCCAGTGCTGCAGTGCAAAGGCCCACGCAAATGTTACAATATTATTGCAAGATAAAAAGCATGAGAGTCTATTAACTGGAGAGTGCTGGGATAATGGGAAGGCGCGTGAGCACTCCACTGCGGGAGCTTTGCGTATGGAGTGTGCGTTAAAGTGCCTGAATACGGGCTCTCTTATGTAGGACGCTAACAAATTAGCAACAGTTTACAGTGAATGCACTAATTTATTACGCGCCTTGAAGTGGCTCATTTTGCATCGGCGCTGTACAAATGATCCATAAAACCAATATACACATAAAACCATATGATAAGGCTAGAGACTGCACCCCAAAGCGTCTGTGGGGGGTAGGGGGAGGCAGGGGGAGAGGAATAATGAATGCCACTCTTGGTGAGCTAAAAAGGACTGTGAAAGCTCGGCGCTGTCCAGGCTTCGGGTGGTTTATCCGGGCCCGTGAGTTTCAGCGCTTGAAGTCAGACCGTGTCACAGTGCACGGGGAGACTGAGGTAGGTGGGGGGGTCGGCGTATGCCCTCCACACGGTCTGTACTGGCAGCTTCTTGCACGTGTGCCCTGCACATTCACACACGAAGAGCTCTGAACGTATTCCTCCTCGCGGGGGCAGCTGTTCAATGAAAAATAGGCAAACGTTCTGTCGCCCCCAAAAATAGCGAATGGGAAATTATAAAATAAAAATAAAAACATCGCCTACGTTTGCAAAAATAAAATTTGGGGCCAATTAAAAAATGGTGCATGTAAACGAATGCAGAACATGGTGGTTAGAAATCGTACAATTCTCGGTGTACCTACTTGTGATATATATGCAACTACACACACACGCGGGAGTTACGTACCACTTTTGCCATTGTGAGACACACACTCTCTCTCTCCCTCTCTTTCTCTCTCTCTATCTCCCTCTCTCTCTTTCTCTCTCTCTCTCTCTCTCTCCCTCTCCTCTCTCCCTCTCTCTCTCTCTCTCATCCCCGTGCAGTGCCTGCCGCAGTTTACACGTAAATGCAATTTCCCCGCGCAGTACCGCAAATTGACATGTAAATTGCCCTGTACTGGGTACATGGACAGCGACTGCATACAAATCCTCCCCCCCCCCCTTCCCCCTCAATTCATGGGACCCGTTTCATTTTGCAGCCTGGCAGGGGCACTGGTTTTCTTTCAGCCAACCCAACCCATGACTATAACATGGTTCCCAGTTGCAGTTGTATTTTTCGTAGCCCCTCGAGCCGGGCGTGCGGGACTGCACTCGTAGGAAACAAAAGCAACTACGCTGAACGCGACGTAATTGCATTTTTCAAATTTGCCGTGCGCGTATCTCATTACATGATTTTCCCACGGTGTACATGTTTGTTGTATCTGTAATTTCCCACGATGTATATTTGGTGTGCACTCTGATAATCTGCCATCTCTTTCTCTCCCATTATCCTTGCTATTCCAGTTTTATTGTTTGCTATTCCCTGACGGTGCAGATGAGATAAGGGGAGAAGGGGGTCTGCATGGTCACAGCCCAGCCGTGCCGTCCATGGGTGCCCGCCCGCAGCTCTCAAGCAAAGCGCCGCGCTTCACGCTTCTTACAGCTGCATCAGATGCCACGCGCATAGAGGCAGGGACGGGGCGAGCGGAGGGGAGGGGGCTCACTGTGAGTACGGAAATACATTCTGGGGAAAGCGAGCGTTCTTATGGGGCGACGGGGGCTTCAGCGGGCTCCAGGCGCGGGTGTTATCTCCTGCCAGAAAATAATATCGTTTCTCCTCCTCCCGGCAGATTTCCATCTGCAGTTCCTTGCCTGGATCCGAGAAATCCGCTTTCCTGTAGCCATTCAGGGCTGCAGACTGCTGTGCATATATTACATTATATTTACGCAGCGGGCCTTGAAAATGCAGAATACAGTACAAGGCAGTATGAGGTTTAAAATGTTCCTTTTCATATAAGCACAGTTGTGTGCATAACAGCATCGTATTTTGATTTAAATCTGCAGGTTAATGCATCGTAAAAACGTACGTTAAGTGTACCGTTGCTTTTGTGAATATTATTCTACGTTGAAGCTCCCCACCACACTCCCATCACAGTCTGTTATTGTATAATAATACACGCTGTCCCCATTGGCTGGCACCCCACCCCCACCTTATTAACACCGAAAACAGTGCTGTTCATTTTCCCATGGCATATCCCCAAGCCCCATGTGGGACCGTCGGAAGGACGTCGTCATGAGCTTGAATGAGCTGCCGACACCGCTCAGCCGACTGAGCGCTTGCTGTGGAGATCAGACGGCGACACGCCGGTCATGTGTTCCAATCGGGCGCCTCGCCCCGTCTGCCGAAAGCACGGACCTTTAGGCGCTATCAATGCGTGACAGGAAACAGGCGGCTGAATAGTAATTGTCAAACGTGATCGGCGTAGAAGAGAGACAGCGGCCCTTTAATGTTAAATGCACGTTCGTCTTGTGGTGCGATAGCACAGTGGGTTCCCAGCCTGCCGCAGAGGTCCACTTTTTGGCTACAGGGCACGAAAGAGTTCATATTTTGGCAGAGCCGATACTAGCACCCATTGGGATGACGAACATGAGTATTTAAGATGAATAATAAAAATGCACGTTTTAAGCATTAAGAGGCATTTTCGTTAGCATGTTGCGTTACACAAATTGCCCTCCTTCGTTTTATTATTATTTTTAACATTATTGTTAATAGTATTTGATTGTAATTAATCTAAAAAAGGCAGAGAAAAGAGATAGGTACAAACCGAGAGACCCGTTTGTACATTAAGCCTTAATATCATATTATGAATGTAACGGAGCTCGAAAACATCCAAAAGGTAATTCTTATAAAGGAACATACTTGAAAAAATAGGCCACGCGCATTTTTCACGTCAGTTATTTTCTTTTGTGCCGCCATTTTGTTGTCGCACATCACTACCTTGGCTTCCAATGCTGCGCCATTGATTTATGTCGTAAAGTCAGGATTCTTGACCATGCAATGCCTAGTTTCCAGCGTGCCCCTTTTATCAGGTTCTGAATTTCCGATTTTCAGTTTATAGCTTCGTGTCTACAGATCGCAGGAGCGAAAGTAGACAAAATGTCAGGGCTGAATTAGGTGACCTTGATGGCATGGCCTCCCTTTTCAACTCTGACCCCATGCGGCGGTCATGTTTCACATTTTAGTTTTGGCTATTACATGCGTCTGTAAGTGCTGCCTGTAAGCAAAACGATTGGCATGGGAAGTGAAGGTAGGCGAGAGATGGAATGTCAGGAGGGACACACATCTTGTCGGTGTCTGACTTTTTACCCTCACATTGACTGCCCATGGCCATGCTCGTTCCTATGGCCATTCCGTCACCTCTTGTCCAAAACACACCACCCTGGGATCTCTTTGTGCCAGCTCTGTGCTTTTAAGGGTGTGACAATTTAATTTCCAAGTAGTCTTCTGAAAGTTAATGAATTGCTTGCAGCTGTAAACCAGCTCCTGGTGTAACAAACGTGTCAATTAACTAATATATGAGTCCCTCTATCTGTTCCTTGCAATGAATTTCTGTTTAAAACAAGCATTGACACATCCAACATTCTTGACTCTTGCATAGGCATTAGAAGGCATGTGTCTGGCACTGCCATAATACGCCCATGTAACAGCAACATGTGCCATCATTTGCCATCTTGTGGCCAATTAATACCATTATGTCATGGGAGGATAGCTCAGGGGCAATGTGTTCACCTTGGAAGCAAGACGATACCGAGCAATACAGGTTTGATCCCCTGATCCGCACTTAGAAGTTATAAATAACCCATTATGTCATGACCGTAGAGCCTGGAAAATGCTTTTCCCAGGCCCAAACAAAAAAACCCGGCTGGCTTTGCCAATGCTTGTTTTCATCTAGTGCCTTCAGTGTTTGAGAGAAGGTGCCCCTCTTTTACAGCCAATCATCCTTCAGGATAGGATAACCCAGTTTAGAATTGAATGCAATAATAGAATTAAGATGAGGCCAACCGGCTTTAGAAAAGCTACGAATACTCAAACTAATGGATTTCTGGTATAATGTTTAGAACATAGATATGTGAATCTGGTTCAACAATTTATATTGCAGCCATCGATATTACACAGGCATTCGATATGATCAATAGAACGTATTGGTGCATTCCTGAGTCTTTGTTGGATATTCTTGCTCATGCTGGTACAAAGGCACAGGTCAGGTTAAACAGGCAGGGGGTCGCTCACTCGAAAATTGTTAACGTACAAGGGACTTAGGCAGGACTGTGTGCTTGCTCCCTGCCTCTTCAACCTTTATCAGATCTAGACATTGCCTTGCGTACAGTGGCCTTTGCACCCCACACGCCGCAAGCATTGGAAAATTGGAGACGAGCTAGTTATCCTACGCGGATGATGTCATCCTTATAGATATAACGCAAATAGAACTCTAGCGTTTAATTGAAGCCACTTTGAAATATGCAGAGGATACTGACTTGATCGTTCACTGCGCTAAAACAAATATTATTCGGCTCACGAAAGACCACGGGCAACCCTACAGCTTCACGTGGGCATCTGCTGGTGTAAACATCTGTCCTGTGATGGATATAAAGTATTTAGGTCTCATTATTGATTCCTGCCCCAAGAAGCAAGTACTTAGGGACAGAATTAAAACAAAGGCTAAGCAGAGTGTGGATCAATTGAAGTGGCTTAAAGCAAGACACTGTAGATACACAAGTTGTCCCCTGGTAGATTATTATAGACTCAAGATTGTACCAGCGATTCTCTATGGCCTTGAACTGAATCCTTTACTTAGAGATTTTGACTGGGTCTCTATTGAGAGTTAGTTTGGAAGCAAGTGTTGGCTCTGCCGAAGGTTGTAGGTATATCTGCGATACGGTTTGAACTAAAGTGATAACACTCTATAAGACCACCTTGGAGCCCGTTAACGGCTCACTCAGCACTCCATAATATGAGAGGACCATATAGGTCTCCAAAAAAAGCCAATCCAGTTGGGAGCTTTAGTATTTATGCTGAGAATATAATGGCGGAAAACAATTGTACAGATGATCTTTTATTGCCTGGACCATTGAAAGCTGAGAAATTATTTTTTGCAGCAGATTGGCCAAACACTATAACCAAGTTGAGATCTTACAATTTGTACGCTAGGGTTGTTGGCAACATATTTGGCAAAGTTTCTGAATGCCTGTTGGAGGACACAGAAATGTTGTTCTTACTGGAGAAGTTCTCCATGTAAGAGCAGGAGTACCCCTGAAACTAAAACCGTGTGCATTATGCAAAGAGGTGGATGCTATTCAGACCCGAGAGCATTTGATAATGAAATGTATAGCTCGAGAGGATGTAAGATGCTAATTATTTAGTTGTTTTGTTCATAATGATATTATGCTAACTACGGAAGAATTTTGCCATAGGTTGGTTTGCGGCCGCAAAACCCTCTTAACTATTGCAGTGTTAAAACGTCTAGGAAGTGCTGGTGTGGTGCAAATAGAGGAAAGTTGAACAGATAGAGATGACAAATGTATTCTTGAGTTATATGGACTCATTAGTATATAACACAAACTAAAGTCTGATGTGCTTTTTGATGAAATATTTAAATATACATTGTGCATTTTGACGAAACAATTTATCTTCCCAAAGAACAAGTCATTTAGCCGTGTTTGTTCTTGTAGAGGGGCACCTATGCACTATTTTTGGACTTTTTATAAGCTACTTTGCATTGTCTATAGCTTATTGTGTTTTTTGATGAGACATTCTGAGGAGACATTTACAAAAAATGTATTATCTATTTTGAGGAATTTCTTTTACTGTGTAATGTGCTCTTATTTCGTTACATGTAATTTAGCTTGGCCTAGCCATTTCATAATAATAAAAAGTAATACTTTCTAAACTTGTGTTTTCACCAGGCTACAAAGAGTGTAATCACCCCCAGTCACACTATTCCTTAACAGACCACACTTTGCATTAAGCAAAGGAATGTTACACACGTGCCAGTGGCATTGCCGACAAGATGCAGGTTCCTTCTAAAAACATTGTACAATCCAAAAGTCCATCCTTCATCTTAAATTGGTTTCAGCTGCATACTCCTCCAAAATTTCTTTGAAACTCAAGTAACTTTCTGGTTGAGGTTCTGAAGGTATGGATTGAATGTCCTGGTGGAAAAATGTTCAATTAACTAGGCGCTTTGGGATGGAACACTATGACCCTTGAATCAAGAGCAATTCTAGCTCACCTGACCATCAGGTAGAAGCAGGAACACCTCAGTACACCAACCGCAAATTATCAAATGACCAGTCTTTAAGATGATGTCTTACAGAATCTAGCACCAGGATGCCCACATTGGCTGAACGACCAGCTTTGCAAATATTCTTTAAAAGATTGTCCAAAATGTGCATGTACTAGTATTTTGGAAAGGAGGACTATATTGGAATTGTGCGATAGTAAACTTGCCAATAATCGACTTTGTAGACTGGATTCTAAAACTGGCAATGTATCACAATTATGAACACTGGGGAAGCACAGACTCTGGAAATTGGAATATTTGTGTAAGTATACTGCGGTTATCAAACTAGTAAACTACTGGTATTTAGGATACCGAGAATGTAAAAT
Organism: Ambystoma mexicanum; assembly: GCF_040938575.1. Taxonomy (NCBI): domain Eukaryota; kingdom Metazoa; phylum Chordata; class Amphibia; order Caudata; family Ambystomatidae; genus Ambystoma; species Ambystoma mexicanum. The sequence goes on from NC_090936.1 coordinate 1,113,531,170, forward strand.
GGGGATCATGTTGGCCTTACAAAAAATAGGAGTTCTGCAAGGTGTGGGAAGACTGGAAGTTTTTGCACAACTGGTTCTATGCTGGTGTGATATAAAAAAACAAAAGAACATCCTGAGATTGTGCAAACTGGAATCAAACTGGTCCCATACCTTCAGAGCCTTTCCTACACCCCCATGGGAGTGTCCAACCCCCCCAGCAGGGACTGTGGTATGTGTAGGAGTAGGAAAAAGCACATGCCTATCACTGCGCATCAAAAATCAGAGCCGGCGATCAACCCCCTGCAGTGGGTGGCTGCTACTCACTTATCAGCACAGGAGGGGTTTACCAATGCCACATATATTCTTAGTGATAGTCCACTGGTCAAACCATCCAGTAACCCTTCATCTGTGTAATAAAAGGCATGTACCATACATAACACAACAATACACAATGCATTTAGATAGAAACCCCATTCTTTAAGTTCATGTTCAAGTACTTCCCAGGAATTAACATTCAATTAATCCTTCTAACACTCTCATGTAAAAAGACATCTTTTAATAATGAAAAATGTGTGATAAAGAAACATTGCCATTATTATCATGACTATACACAACACACTTAAAATATAAAATGCCATTAATGAAAAATCTGAAATCATTGCCATTGTCTCTACCTCGAATCAACACTTAGACTGGTCAACCATTCTCCAAGAAATCATAGTCACATTAAAAACCAACTACCTGCCTCACCAGGTCATGATAGGCAACCTCATAGCATCTGCCTCAATCAATACCTCAATACCTTTCTCAGTGTGATATCAAATGAAGGCTAAAATGCCTCTCCATACTCATTAACTGTTGAAGGCAGGGAGTTCAGAGGCTGGAGAAAACCGGATGCCTGGGATTATCCACAATTTAGGGAAAAATGAAAACATTCAAAAAATATTAAAAATCCACCTATTAATGCACCATGAGCTTTTCATCAAGAAAAGTATCAAAAATAGGATAACATGCTTAAAAAAACAATTAAATGTCCATTGGGATCAATGGTGCCAACTGATCTGCTTTGTGGAATAAAACTAGGTTGTTCCCCAAGCAGCTCAAACAGAATCCGAGTTATGCTCAAAAGTCAATAGGCCAAAAATGCTCCAAAATAGCCTGAATCTAGCTTGGTGGCGTTAAAATCCAATAAAAAAATAAAAATAGAGGGAGTTGACCCATCCCAACCGGAAACCCTCACTCTTTCTCCTTCCAGTAATCTGCATCTGCTTGCTGGCCTTCCTGCTAACTTTGCCACACCGAACAGCTGTCTGCAGGTCCTGATGCTTGATCTATATATACACTGTTTGGGCACTCAATGTTCCCTGTTCCACGTCCATAATCTCCAAAGTTTGTTCAGCACTGAAAATCTTTCTAAATGAAAAACCTTTCTGCTAGGTCCCTTGTGCCGCACAGCTGTCTAAAGGGCCTGAAGCTTGTTTTATATATACTGTTCGGGCATTCCCTGTTCCAGGCCCACAATCCCCAAAGTTCGTTCAGCACTGAAAATCTTTCTAAAGGAAATATCTTCCCTGCTAGTTCTGCCACGCCAAACAGCTGTCTGCAGGGCCTGAAGCTTGTTCTAGTTCTATATATACTGTCTGGGCATTCCCTGGTCCACACCCACTATCCCTAAAGTTCACTCAGCACTGAAAATCTTTCTAAACAAAAATATCAGCTAAATGTATATTTATGTTTAATCAATTAGCAAGGACAAAACGCCATGCAACACTAGGAACGTTTCCAACAAAAGTGTTTGTGGACAAAACCACAACTAGGATGTCGTTTCCCGCAGTGCCTTGTTATCTCTTTGTTTAATATTATTCATACATTTGGCGCTCATCCCAGAAAAGCTTCAGCGCAGTCATAGTGGATAGTTTATAGTAGGCGCGCATTACATACTCAAGTCAAGGTTACAGGTGCTCGGCCCAGACTATTGAAAAAAAATCTCTAATGTACTGGACTTCAACTTGGCAAAAACAAATCTCGTGGCTTGCATTTTGCTAAATATGAACAATTTAACGCTTTCGCATCGAGGCTTGTGCTATGGATCAAAAATGTCATTTTTAACCATTCTGACATAGGCAGAAGCAAAGTTTCATGTCATTCCCCTCCGCCCCCCCCCCATGAGCCGTAGAACAGGCCATGGAGGCTTCATAGGTATCATGGGAATAAGAGTGAAGAGGCAGAAGAGCATGTAAAACAAACGCAGAATACTGATTTGCTAAAATCTATTCACTCAGAATCTTCACTAATTACTAAATATTGAAACATAATAATTTCTTGCAGGTACTGGTCAGCAGACAATCTTGAGTCACTGATGTTTGCTGATGAATCAGGGATGAGTAGATGTTCACCACATGAAAAGTCCCAAATAGTTTTCTTCTGTTATTCAGGATACAGCTTTGGTTCATTGAACAAGTTCACTGCTACTTCTCACAACAAAGTGCAAAGACAATCAGAAGGAACCCAGCTGCGAGTTTGTAGAACACAGGTGTGCTTCACAAGGTTCCATACTAATTGACCTTTTCACAGTAGACCTCAGGAGAATTTACCACGGGAGAATTGATCTAATTTAGAAGGTCAATTAGCACATATATGCGGGAGGAAATCCCCTGCAATCCTCTACCCAATCCAAAACTGCCTGCAATCACCCACCCAATCCCCTTATATTATTTATAATCCAAAACCAACCCAATACATATGTAAAATAACTGAAATAATATAAAGGTCAATTGTGCAGAAGATCAATTAGGACCACTATAATTAGGTCAATTGTGCAAAAGGTCAATTGTAAAAGGTCAATTTGGGTAATACCATTCACAAGCCTTTGTTTAATAAAAGTCCAAAATACTTTTCAATGGATTAAAGGAATAAACTGTATTCATCAGCCAGTTTGTAATGGAACCCATGATGGAGCTCCCAGTTTTTGGAGTAGAGCTTTTCAACTGGGCTTGAATCACTTTTGACCAGTCTGGTGTTCTCTCCAGTACACCCTTGGCCAATTGCAGTGCTCTGTTTGACGCTTCTATGAAAGTGAGTCACTAATTCAGTCTTTCTCAAACACCTCCACTCAGCCTTTCACCCTTCTGAAGTCGATAAATATGGGCCTATACACACTGACCTTAACAATACATATAGCGATCCAATCTTGGATGAAATGTATATCACATTATAGTGATATTGTAACCATATTTTTTGTACTGTACTTAGGAACAATGCAACGTAATGCCACTTCCTGTTTTGTCAATGGGCGAAAGGGCGTGTTCCATCCCTTCCTGTGATTTCACTTTGGCGTGGGGTAAAATGACATCACTTCCTGTGGTGTCATCAGAGGTCAAGGGTCGTATGATGTCACTTCCGCTACCCCTGGCATTTTGGTGAAATGACGTCCCTGATTGCTGACCAATTACCTGATCTTCCCCATGTGTCTATTTCACTAATAATCTCAAGTAAAGGTTCTTGCTTTTTCATCGGTGGCATGCTTTGCCTATAAAAATGGCATAGATTTGTGAAATGTTTTGTGAAGCCGAAGCTGTGTAAGGCCCTATGTTTAAACCTTTGTGTCTTTTATGGCATTCATTGCTTCCAAGATTCCAGTCTACTGGAATGTCTGAGGTATTTGCAATAAGTTCATATTTACCTTCCTTTATTGCTTTGTCAGGATGTTTAGTTGTCCACCAAAAGCCTCCCTCATTGGCTTCCCAATCTGGATTCGCAGATAAATTGTCTGAACTAGACATTACCACAAAATGAGGGTGATTGAGAAATAACATCACATGTGGATTTGTGCATGCTCCATCAAGTGTATCAGTTCCATGTACTTGACAAGATCCCCCCAGCATGATGTGTTAAGAGGGACTGTGTCATGTTTCCTCTGTTATTGTGGCATAGAATTTGTAATCATAGGCCACAGAAAGTGTAGACCGCATAAACTGGCCATCTGTAGGAGGTGGGGGGAATATGTGTCCATTTTGTGTTATACTCCCTCCCTTCAGCTGTGGCTCCGGTGTGTAAGGGAACTGTGTCTTAACCTATAGTGGTCAGTTCAAAAGAGGAACAGGATAATGCTCCCAGAGGGTTGTGTCTAACAACAGCACAGGTTTTCGCTTGTAGAAAAGGAATGTGTCAATATATTTCACAAAACATACATGGTATGTTATGTCATCTAGCATTTCTAGATCATCCTCAGGATCTAACAATGCTCCTCGAGCAAAAGCTTATATCTTGGATCGCAATGGGTCCCAATAGGTGTCTGTGACGTGCATCCTAGGGGTCTCTATCCTAGATTCATCTATCACCAATATCGTATGTAACTGAAGTAGCATACTCGGCCCAATGTAGGTTTTGAACTGGTGTGCCCAGAATTGCACTAACTCTAGTGAGTATATGCTTATTTGTATAGCAGCTCCTCCCACATCAGCCTCTCATACGAGTCCTAGTCTCTTTTCCAAATCCTAGTCCCTTGCCCTTGTCTTTCTCTCTCTTTCTAATTGCTTGTCCCTAGTTTCTCATCCTAATCATATTCTTTCATCCTAGTCTCTTCTGCTCATTCTTCTCTCTCTTCCTAGTCCCTCATCCCAGTCTCTTGTTTTAGTTTCTCATCCTAGTCCTATTTTCTCATCCTATTATTAATCTTTCATCGTAATCTCTTGCCGCAGTCTCTCATTCCATTCTGTCATCCTAGTACGTCACCCTAGTCCATGTACCTTGCCCTAGTCCCTCTACCTCGTCCTATTCATTCATCCTTTTCCTAGGCCTAGACCCACATCCTCGTCTCTCTTCCTAGTCCATTGTCCTAATATCCCATCATAGTCTCTTGTCCTAGTTATGGCCTCTCATTCTAGTCATAGTCTCTCATCTTAGTCCTAGTTGTAGTTCCTTGTCCTGAGTCTCTTATCACTAGTCTCTGATACGTACTCCAGTCCCATGACCTAGTCTCTCATCCCAGCATAATCTCTCCCTTAGACCTAATCTCAGTCCATAGTCATATCCTAGTTTCGTGTCCTAGTCTCTCATCCTAATCTCTCACCCGATTTGTATGATTCCCCAGTCCCTAGTCCCTCTTTCTAGTACCTCATACTTGTCCTAGTTCCTTATCACAGCCTTAGTCTCTCACCTTAGTACTAGTCTGTGGTGCTATTCCCTTATCCCTAGTCCCCTTTCCTTGTTCTAGTCACTTTTCTTAGAGCCTCATCCTTGTCTCAGTCCCTCATCCTAGCACTAGTCCCTCTTCCTTTTTGTTTCTTATGATTGTCCCTCATATCCTAGTGCTCACTCCGATTTTTCTAGATGCACACCTTTGTGTTAATCTAAGGTAAAGTTTTTTATGATAAGTAATTGGGTGTGGGGGAGAAAAACAACCCTGACACCAGGTTGTGCTACTGAACAGACAACCAAACAGGTGTCCACAAATTTGTGGCACACTCCTGCATCATCTAAAAACCTTTTTGTGAAACCCTACAATACATCAACTGACAGGTACTCCGTCTTACACTATGAAAGCTTTCCCCCAAAACATGTAAGGGATAATCTCCCTTTGGGTCAGCTCCAACAAAACTGACTTCATGGATGAAGCCATAAAAATGTAAAAATGCCTGTCACTGAGGGGATACCCACAAGACGTCACCAGGAAAAGCACCCAAAAGGGCCAAAAAATAACTACTGTGAGGCACTCCTAGAATACAAAGACCGAAATCTTGCTAAAGAACAAACAGAAAAGTTGGTGTTTGTTAACACCGACAGCAATATCTCGAATGCCATTAAAAAAATTATCTTGAAAAATTGGAAAATTCTAGATAAAAGTGAGAGTCGGGTCCCCAGGCCTATGGTAGCTTTCAAATGGAGCAAGAACATCAAAGACCATCTGACAATAAATGACATCACTCTGAAACACAGAAAACAGGTCACACTGACGGAACAATGGGATATGTCACCCATTACAGGCCATTTTCCCTGTGGACACTGCACTTACAGTCGTTACACCAGTAAAAGCACTGTAAAAACTGTAAAAGCACAGAGGTCGACTTGGGCCTACGTTTCCCTTCGGAAACAGAACATGCTCACGAATTGCAATTCCGCCATGGTGACCTATGCCATCTGGTGCGCCTGCACCAAATTCTACAAAACTGACCGAAAAATTCAATAAAGACTTGGGGAACATAAAAGCTGCCTCAAAAACAGTACCAACAATGCCCCTATGGTAGACCACTGGATTGAGAAAAAGCATGTGCCCAATGACTTCAAATGGACAGTTATCTACAAACTCAATCCAAGCATGGACACCAACAGAGACAAAATCACACTCTCCCGTAAAGAACAACAACTTATCTTTTTGACCAAAAGCGCAGTGTTTGGCCTAAATGAAAAAATGGACTCGATAAATTCATAACTCGTTTGTGTACATTGCCCCTTCTCTTTATACATGCATTAGGAATTGGAAGCAACTTTTTTTTACCTTCATTCATAAATGGCCGCTCTTGGGACAAATGCATCTGTTCACTCCTTTGCAGTTTCGCAGTAGAACTATACTTCATGACTTGAGTTTCAGCTATTTCGGCTTTGGCCGATGAAACAATCAGCTTCTTAGCAAGCTCATAACTTCACACGTATAACATCTGGGTTACCAACCTATTCCAGCTGCAGCAAGTTGACCATGCTGCTTGTCTACATGGGATGCGGCACTACGTTGTTCACTAACTTCAAATTGACAACTGATTAATCATAGCTGCAGCTAATTGAAAATCCAGCAAACACTGACGGGAAGCAACATCACGCTAGCCTATGCCGTTCTGAGTTATTCAACCAATAGGAATAGACATTTGCCGCTCACGGCAAGATATTTCTATGGCCAGATGAGTCATGTGATTAAACACACTGCTGGAACAAGACGATCGGCGATCGCTATTCGCGCGGGGACCTCTTGCGATCATGGGTAAGTGCCTCCTCTTCACTCTGGGATGCAGACCCCTCTCATGCCGGGACTAGACCCTGAGATGCAATACAAACCTTTACCTTAATATCACCCTGTTGTTTCCACTAGCTTACCCGGCCACATCATGAGTTGCATTTCCCTTAACCCACAGGGAATCTCTCCTACTCAGAGGGGGAAGCTCCATCCAGCGACATCTATTGTACACAGCACTCCATTCAGCCCAACCACCTTGCAAGGATTCGTGAAACCATCGCCTTAGACCACATTGCGTCGAGGTAATTTTGACTTATCGGATTCACTGATGCCGTCTTTTCTTATAAAAAAAACAAACATGCATGACCCCCCATCTACGGAGAATGCGAATCACTAAGAATGAAGATAAACTTCGCCTAAGAGGATTTATATATGAAGCTTGTAACCCGTATAGATCATCGTGGCAGCTGGGGGATATGACTGGTCTGGTCACCACAGACCTACTTAGTGCATAACCGCTTGATGCGCATCTTAGAGTATAGCTCAATGATTGAATTTTCAACCACGCCAATTCACTTATGGACTGAGATCACTATAGCTTAGAATTCAAAATACATACAATTATTTGGAACTTACGTTACCTCATAACTTCTTACAGAACCACTATCCATTACCTGGCTGCTCTATACTATTTTCCAAGAACCTTAGAGTCTAGAGTCCCGACTCTCGGAGAACAGTGCCGGTTGACCTGCTATTTTTGGGTACCGCACAGTCAAATCTGATTCTTCTCTCCACCATACTTGAATGGTAAGCTATCCGTGTACAATCTCACTCCACATAATGGATAACATAGCATTTCTCATCACCATGCCATTCCGAATGACCTTTTATCCGGTGCACATTTGGTGTACCTAGACTGTAAGCATTTCCAGACCGAACACCTCAAATGCCTAAATCAACAATAGAACCACTGCTGTATTCCATTTCTCACTTTTTCTGCTTTACTAACCTATACCCGGTAGAAAATTGCTATTTCTATACTGTGACGCCCCATTTGATTAATCTGAATGGGTGTGCATAATGTTGATTTAAACAATTGCCCATAGACAAATGGATATTGATTCCATTGTCTGATCTATTGCAGGTGATACCCCAAGTCACTAGTTCTTGAAAATGTGACAGATGGACGCCTAAATAACCTTGTATATATTTTGCTGGTTACAAAGTGCCATTCACCACAGAGTTATTGTATTTTCTCTGTGCTGTTGTGTATAAAGTTTCTACTTTGTTTGCTTTATTGTTTTTGTTGGACTCAGTGCATTGAGTAAATTACGGCAGTCTCTGACGAATTTCCTATAGAATTTTGCACACACAGACCTGTAAAGAAACATGTCAGAAGAATCTGTATGAGTGATTGATGAATAGTATGATTGGAGTGTTTGATGTGTTTGAATTACATTATTTGCACAGCACAAGACACTTTTTGCCCATAATAATAACTGTTGTCTGAGAAATTGTTGTACTAATTTGTTCTGAGTATTTGATAACAGTCGCATATATATATATATATCTTTTATCTTATGGTTGATTTGCAATTTGATTGTATTTTAGAAAATCGTTTCTATTGAAACCCAATAAAATTGTGTATTTTTGTACTTCTCACGCTTCATGATTTAATCTATAAGCATCATACTTCTCTTTTGGAAACTGGTTTCCCGGTGGCTTTAACTGAAACGCAGTAGAACACGTTGCCCCAAACCCTTTTTTTGTTTGTTTCTAAAGGTTGTGTACCTATATGAGGGTTGGTTAGAGGTGGGTGCTGTTTCCCTTGTACCTCTTTGTGTTTTTGTACACTCCCGCCCCCTGCACACCAAGTTTTAATGTGATCCAATCAATATGTAAGACCATCTGGGTAAATATTTCTAATCATAAACTTCCTATTCAAGAATTTCTCACTCAATAGTATTTGTATCAACAATCGTGATTGTTTATGTAAATAATTAATAAACACAATTTGTTTTACACAATTATATATGCAACAAAATACTGATCAAGGTGTAGAGGGGTACCACCCCCACAGCCCTCCACCCCCAAACTGAGTGCAGATATCATGATACGCTAATCAATGGTTCCAATATTGCAAAAATCAGAATTATAGTGCTTTTTTCAGATAATGAGTGCATATAGGGTGACATATATTTTTAGGGTCAGAATGACCTAGGAAGTAGAGGGTGTCTCCAGCATTACATGCACACCATGAATATCTAAAAATGTAATCTGAAAACCGGATAGAAAATGAGTTAGACCCAAAAGTAAATTGGTTTACCATTTGGTAGCTGAATATTTAGGATGAGACAGGCTGAGATATTTTCTAAGATGGATGCCAAAATACAAAATGGCTTCAGGAGCAGGTGTCAAAAGTTCTTGCTCATGCAGATAATGAATTTTCTTTGGCAGCAGTTCAGTGTCTGGTATGGTATATTTAGAATTTCTTGGCAAGAAAAGCAGACATGATTGATAGCAAATCAGATAAGAGCATGGGAAGGCTACCAATTAGACAGAACAGTTGTTTACTTGGCAACAAATAAGATGAGCTTATGAGATTTCCCACAGTGTGAACGGCAAAGTAAATTTGGCAGGGTTTCAAAAAGTAGATAAGGAGTGGTTCTTGGCAGGCATTAAAGGATGTATAATTATGTTTAGCTGAGACTGGAATGGGCTAATCAGTCTATGTGTCAGTCAGACGGAGCATGCCAAAAATGAGCTAATGTGGCTTGGTGAGTGGCAGTTAAGCCAACCAATCAAAGACAAGAAGGGGTTTATTTTTGGCTGAAGGGACCAATCAGATATGTATTGTGAAATTGTATGAAATGTTGCATCATTCTAGAAAGACTTTATAAGCAAGCTGATTGTAGGAGCTATATGTGCTTCCAGTGATATTAAAGATAACTGTGAATTTGCATCCGGGCACCCCTCCTCCTTTGTTCTTGTTCCTGTGCCAGAGTCCACAGATGTCCAGGCTGAGGTGGGGATGCAGAGAGTCCCCTTTACACATGGTGACCATATGAAGGGACCCTGAAAGTCTTCCAGGGACAGAAACACAGACATATGCTGACAGAGTAGGAGATGCCCAGGAGAAGTGACAGGGTAAGTGAATCTGCAGTGTGCCCTCATTTGTTGGGGGAGGTCTCCTTGTGGCTGTCAGCCTAGCATGGCATGACTTTGACATGTGTGGATTATGGTATGTATTGTGGGGGATAGAGACAAAGGTAGAAAAAATAAAATCCATGTATTATGTATATAATTAAGGGGTTTGTGGTAATAAAGAAAAGTAATGGGGGTTGTTTAGAAAGAGACAAAGAGGGTCTGAAAGCCCGGATTCCTACCTTAAGTAAAGGTCTAGAAGAAGTCATTACAAACCCCCAAGTGGGGTAAATTAGATGGCATATAAACAGGTTTATGATAGGTAATGACCTACACCCCTATAAGGGTACATTTAGGGGCAGAGATAAAGCGAAGAGCGCTGAGGAGTAGTGTCAAAAGTCAACTGGTTTGTCTGTCTGTGTCTGTTTTAAAATTAAGGTGTCAAAGAGTGACAGTGAATTGTGCAAAGTGAGATGAAGTTAAGAAATTCCATTATTTATTTATTTACCAACCCAGAAATAGGCAGAAAATAGTGAAAAGTGCAGAGGTTTGAGCAACCCATTGATGAGGGGGCTCACATTTGCTATCTGAAATGCTATGGAGAAATAACTATTTTGTGACTATTTTGGACCCCTTGAGGTGAGGGAGTGGAGGCAGCTAGGGGGTTAAATTATATATACTTGCACAGATAAGAGTCTTAGCTGGCCAAAATGTCTTGCACTGTAGAAATCCACAAAGCGCCTCATGCAAACGATAAGATAGGACATGTGAGAGAAATTAGCCTTGCATCAGACAGGCAGCTACACAGTTAGGAAGAAGGGAAAAATAGGGGTTTTAAACCAATTTCCAACATCAGATTCCTTGCCGCCAGAAAAGAATGAAGCTAATATGATACATGACATGTTTTAAAAATAAAATCTTGCAGAGATATGATCACTTTGGTATGCAATACGCAGCTAACAAAGGCTAGCGCTGACAGTGCACAATGAAGACTTATATTCAAAACCATGCTGAGAATAGTTAAAATCTCTTGTGCAAGGCTAAGAGATAACAGCTGACAGAATAATTAATGGTTGTAGGAAAAGACAGAAGCTGCTTTGAAATTAAAAACTGGGATAAGTACTGCAAATTAGAACAGCTGTGAGCTAAGCTTTATACACAAAAAGAGTAGTCTGTTGCATGTGTTGGCAGGAATGGCAAACAATGTGTGTATGTGTTAAGCAATTAAAACAGAAAAATGAATGAGGCTTTGTAGAAAATGTGACCACAATCAGTAGGGATGAAGCTAATATGTGTAATAAGTGTGCAAGAAACATGTTTAATGATTTGGTTGTGCAGTTTTGAAAAATTCTATACATTGGCAAATAAGTTTTGAGAAACAGCATTTTTGTTATGGCATTATTGTATAACTATTGAAACCAGGTGCTGAGAGAAGTGCTGGGTTGGATTAAAATACTGTGGGGGTAAATTCAACCCTTAGTTGTTTAAGTCAAGCGACAGGGTCTATTTTGAAGCATTGGTTATTTTTCCAGGAGAACCATATGTGGTTGAACTGTATTTTGAATATATTATTTTGCACCTAGGGGGCTGCTCCCAATTATTTTATATGTGTGAGCTGGGAGGCCCCATTGAGTCACTGTTTAGGGTCACACAAGTCACTTCCCATTGTAAAGGGGTTGTTGGTTTTTCTTGGATTGGTGTAGAATGCTTTTTTGATGAGCTCACACTGAATCACCCATGATTTGTTGAGTTTATGTTGGGCAAAATAGGCGGTTTTTGTGAATGGTGGATGAAACATTTGGAAAAAGCATGGGTCCTGGGGCATGTATGGACCAATTGTATAGATGAGGAAAAAGGGGAAAGGTTTTGCTAAAGAGGTTTTTAGTGTGCTTTGAAGATAGATTAACAATGAAAGCACAGGACAGTTCTGTATGTAACTAGAATGGTGAAAATATTGGTAATTGGGAATCAATAGAAGGCATGGGATATGCACTACAATAAAATGTAGAGTCATGGGGTGTCATACCTGAAGGTTTAAACATGTACACCAAGACCAGAGCAGTGTGGAGAGGCACCAAGAAGGAGAACAGTGGTTCCCTCACCGTACAGTGTAACTATGCAATATAGGGGCATTTGAAGAAGAAATGGAAAGATGTGTCTAAAATTGCACAAATTGAGAAGCATAGCGCTGAGAGTAAAAATGCAATTATAAGTGCAAATTACATTAAAAAGTAGACTGATGTAATAGTGAATTACATTGAACTAAGCACAGTGAATATCTTTAGGGAATAGAAAGAATAGATAAGATAAAAACACCTTTTTTGGCAAAAATATTGGAAGTGCATGTATTGATGCAGCATTTGTACAGTTGTATTGAAAAAACATTAGGTTAAAAAAGTATTTTTTATAGAAGCACACACCCTGATGGTCTGACTTCTAAGAATAAGGAATTCACTATTTAGGGTTTTTCACAGGGTTTTGTTAAATGAAAATGTAGTTATGGATAAGTATACGCTGGCTGAGCACTGACAAAAGGAAGAATAAGGGAGGCTTGGCACAATTATTGAAGCACGATATGGATTATTAATTTATGTGATTAATTGATTTTTTGGGGGATGAAATATAGAATATTAAGGTTAGAATCTCTGTCATGATAGGCTTATAAGAAGAGAGTGAGTGACACATACACACATGCAGACACACTCATATGCATACACACACAGGCATACACACATGTATGCACATACATGCATACACACACATGCACATGCATTCACACCCACATCCATACACATGTACACACATTCATACACACACATGCATGCACACACACCCACAAATATACACGCATGCATGCACATGCACATACATGCACACCCACATTCATGAACATGCACACAAATACATACACACACATGCATACACACATACATGCACACACATACATGCACACACACACATGCATGCACATGCACACACATGCATACACACATGCATACACACATGCCTGCACACACACACACACACACACACACACACACACACACACACACACACACACACACACACACACACACACACACACACACACACACACGCACACACACACGCACACATGTCCATGAGAAAGCATGCATACACACATACACACATGATCCTGTGGCAGTGCAGGCAATTAATGGATTGCAGGCTCAATGCACATGAAACATACATAGGTAGTCAGAAGAAGGAATTCAATATTGCAATGAGAACACACACACACACTGGATGCTTTTGTTTTACATTAAGAACACCAGTTAGGGATATTATGTTTTTCTAACACATGATATAAAAGAAATTAGATGTTTTGAAGACTACAAATAAAAGAAGACTACAAATAAAAGAGGATGAGGATCTGCTTGCTTAAATTCAGGAGCACTGGACTCTTGAAACACACGAGCCGAGGGTAAAAACAGTGGCATTATTTTGCCACATTTTATGTTAGGGATTGCCTGTGAAGGTACAGATACACTTGGGAAGCAAGTGGTAATGGATGTGAAATTGTGGTTTAAGATACAGTTGATACACTGTCAGTTATTGCAGAAGAAAAACAGGAAAAAAGACGATGTTAGACAACTTGCGGAAGTCAAGTTAGTTCAGAAGAAATTGTCAAAATATGTCATAAAAGGACGGTAGTGACAAAGCGGAGAAGGACTGGGAATACAGCAAGCAGTGGGTACATCACAGGTGAATAATCAGTGCCAAATGGACCAAGAAAAGAATGGATTTGTGCTACAAGGCAGAGGAATGGGAAATACAGAAAGAGGTGGTTTGCAGAGTAACCAAGGCAGTTTTCAGAATATGCAGAATGATATTCAGAATGTGCAAGGACCATTTAACGAAGGGGGACTAGTCAAAGGGGCTCCTCCTGTGTATTGGATATGTGGGATGATAGAACACATTGTGCACACATGCGGTAGCCAAAGATATGTACAAGATGGGCAATTCCAAGAGGGAGGACAGCTTATCCTCCAGCATATAGCTCACAAATTAAGGAAGGGTTTGCCCAGGATCAGACATTGTATCAGATGCAAGCGCTGAGAGTGCAACAGGTACAGCAGCTAGAGCAAGTGCAAAATTAATTCACTACAGGGGCAATTGCAGCAAGCCCCCATACAGATTCAGCAATATGCAAACATAGGACAGCTATTGACACCCAGTTTAGGAGGTGCCACTATGGTAGGAGGAAAGCCTTTCATAGGAACAGGGGTATGCATGCACCCACTAGAGGGCAGCTCACAGGATGACTTGACGTGCTCAGAATTTTCAGTGATGCTAGGCCCCAAGAGGAGCCCAGGGTTAATGTGATGGTAGGAGGCAAAATCTTTGTTCTATTGGTAGACACTGGGACTGCATATCCATGAACGAAGACGGAAAGGTGTCCAATGGTGGGAATTGGCATGGGTGATCAGGATTTTTTGGGAGCTATGGGTAGAGTTCCTTTTTATTAATGAATTACCAGTCTCTATAGGAGAGTGTGACATGGCTGATCCTTGTTGTATTTGCGACAGACACTAGTTAGATATTTTAGGAAGGGATTGGATGACGGACCTTAACATGAACATTTTATTTACTGGCCAAGGGATAGCCTATTCCCCTCTTGGAATATGCTATTCAAATGCAGATGAATTTATATTGGTATTAAACAGGGCAAGTGGAGCCAGAAGGGTTTTCTTATCACGGGTTGAGCATTCTATGAACATGGCTGTTTGTCCTAGTGGAGAGAATGGGGACATTATTTGAAAATGTTTCATTTGGGCTATAGATACCAAAGGACAAAGAGGGGGGGCAGACTATCCCTATAGAATTAAAAGCAGTCATAGTATCAGGGCAAATGGCAATAATCAAAGGAATGCACAATTACAGTAGACCATGGAGGACAATAATAGCTCGTGAAGAAGGGTCTATGTTGATTGAAGTCATTGATGATGACATATTTAGAGAAGACTAAACACATCATGAAGTGGTGGTTCTTTAGGAGCACCACATATTGGATAAAAATAGAGAGAATGGGAAATCCTACAGTGAATGATAAAAATGAAGTAGCACTCAGCATATTTTATAGATGACTTGGAAAGAGTGCCAAATGTCCCTTGAACCACAGGACCTTATGAAATGGGTCTATTGAAACAAATAGGAGAACAAAATAAAAAAGGTACACACATGAAAAAAGTGATTATAATAAGTAACACAGAGGGTTTGTGTTGTAATTAGAATAATTAATGCAAGCTAATCATAAATAGATAAGGATAAAAAAACGCAGAAGTAAGAAGTTCAAAATTAAGAGATTAATGACAATTCAGGGGTGAAATAAATAAATGAATAAATAAATAAATGATATTAAAACAGCAAAAAGCACAATTGAATATGATATCCAGATCTGTAAACAAAGAGCCCAATGGATGGTGCTGGTTATAATTGAGTAGTGTAGTGCACTTTAATGAAAATAAAATATGATTAATGAAAAACTAAAAAAAGGGGTATGGATGGCAAGATTGATCTGATAATATGAGACGATTTTTTTAGAACTATACCGAAGAACAAATGAGAGTAAGTAACAAAAACATACTTGAATGTATATGATGATGTTCATTTATATTTTTCAGATAAAAATTATTGTCATTGTTGAGCAGGGGAGGAATGTCTACATGCCTTAGCAGAGTATAGTCATTTAATGGGAAGAAACATTATATTATGACAGAGGTAAGTTCTTGTGGACAAGTAGAGATAGAAGAGGTGAGTATTGGCTCACACAGCAAGTGTGTGAAACAAACTATTGATCATTATTAGGAGTACGATGATCCAGGTGAGTACAGAACACATGATATAAAAGAAATTAGGCAGTAAGAGATAGCGTCATGTCAATAAAGCAGCATTTCACCAGGAAAGGTGCAAACAAGTGTGATCACAGAATAGCATATGCATATACAAGTATGGCCACGTCTAACGACGAGAATGAAGAAGACTTTGGATAGAAGGTGGAGTAACCTTTTTGTAAAAATGGGCACATTTGGCAAAATGCATGAACTATTTAGGATAGACAACACAATGTATTTCTTATATGTCACACTCCCATGCCCCTATTAGGATCAATGCTGGGATTCCAATAACATGTGTAGGCAAGATTAGTGTAGGTAGGATGATGACAAATATCAATTATGTCTCAACAGAATAAACACAGCAAAGAAAGAAGAAAACCGCAGCCCCAAGCTAGCAGGAGGAGGACTTCAAAAGTACAGAGAAAATGTTCAGCATAGCAGAAAAAAACTAAAGAAAGACAGGCCTGATTGTTACATAATAACAGGATGTTTAAAATGTGCACCAACGATTCAGAAAAAATGATCTTATAGTTGAGTTGGCTCAGAGTGTCAGGAAATGATCGCAGTAAACATTTATTTGATTGAAAGGAAGGAGCAAGGGTATACGCTAGGGAAATACCAGACCACTTTGCCAGTCCCAATATAACATTGCCTCTATTTTGGTTTCTGCAGGGAGCAAAAGTCCAAAGAAGCATCTTCGTCTACTTCAGCTGGGGATGTAACAAGACAAGAAGGGGAGCGATTGAAGAAAACACATCCATTTTTGGAAAGGTATTTGAATTTGTTACATTATCTGTCATTTATTATTTTCATTAAAAAGAAGAAAACTGCGTGACTCTTTGGTTTGAGAATCTCGACCACAGGGGAAAATGTTTCCTTTAAATACCATGCAGTTTTTGAAAAAAAGAAGCCCATGAAAAATAGTGCAATGCCAGGATAAAATGCAAAGATGCTTATACTTTATGTCATAGTCACATTCAGGTATCAGCCAGTATATATTAAGTATTAAGTATAAAGTGACACCAAGGTGTGCGAAAAGAGAGAAACGAGCTGCCATCCTCCTATATTAGAAAAAGAGAAATGAAGTAGAGATATTTAGGAGGCAGGAGTGTTTAAAAGAAACACATAAGTAATTTTTAAGAATGGGTTTGAGGAGACAATACTGATGATAAAGACACACTTATTTTTCAAAAGAACTAATTCAGTTTTATATTACAGAGGGACGAGAGATACACACCAGGTGATTGATGGAAACCGATCTTGTGAGCAGAGAGAAAAGATCGTGGGACCCAGCCAGATGCCCAGTTGCAGTCATGTCTTTTCGAAAGATTGTCCAAATAAAACTCCCCCATCCTTGTGTTCGCCAGAAACAATTGAAAGACCCCCATTTTTTGACTGATCTTTGACAATGCGAATTGAGAATCCAAGTACTTTGTGATGTAAACAAAAATGGTATTGTGTTGTATTGTTTATTCATTTATATGGCGCTTCCAACCCTGAGGTATCTGGGCGCAGTGCAGTTTAACGGTTACAGACATGGTGCAATTAATACAGATTTACATTCAAGCTTTACAATTTTTACAAGTTCTTTACAGCAGAAGTGATATATACAGGGAACAGATACAACGTTGTGATATGTGAGGTGATATCTAATGGTCAAGGGATCGCAGCCAGGTGTTTGCATCATTCTTAAATGTTGAAAAGGATGGTGTAGCTCTCAGGGAGTCAGGCAATGAGTTCCATAGTTGGGTGGCCATGACTGGGAACTGGTCCCTCCTGCTTTTTTAGTTTAAATTTAGGGATCCGGAGGCTGTTGGTTTGCGCCATTCTAATGGGGTGTTCTGAAGTGTGTCTGGTAAATCTCTCCACTAGGTATTGTGGTGCCATGTTAGAAAGACATTTGAAGGTGAGGTTTAAGGATTTTAACTTTATTCTGTCTTTTATAGAGAGCCAGTTGGTGGAGCATCTAGTGTGAGATATATGTTGTGATTTCAGGATACCCAGGGCAGTTCTCAAGGCATTATTTTGGAGAGTTTGCAGTTTGTTGATGTTGTGTTTGCTGGTACTCAGATAGAGGGCATTACAATAATCCAGCTTGGGTAAAATAAGGGCACAAGCTGCCGTTAAGCAACTTTCAATGCATGAGAAAGGTTTGCATGCGTAGATCAATTTACATGTGTAGCTGGTGGCAGAGGCTGTGGCATTAACTTGCTTATTTAGGTTCAGAGTTGAGTCCAATAAAATCCTAAGTTTATTACCTCCTTTGAGACTTTGATGTTTAGTCCATCGATGATGAAGGAGTTGTATTGGTGGGAGAGTTTGTTCAGTCTGTTGGTTGACCCAATGGGTAAGAGCTCGGTCTTATCATCATTGTGGCAAAGGCCATGTGTGGCCATCCAGGTTTGTATGATCAAGTAGATTTTGTTGATCAAAGCTACGTCTATGTCCTAGTCTCCTTGGATAGGCATAAGAATCTGGGTGTCCTCAGCATAGTTGGTATATGAGACACCCAGCATATCCAGTATATTAAACAAGGGCTTGGTAAATATGTTATACATAGTTGGAGAGACGCAGGAACCCTGCGGCACTCCACATATGATAGGTATTAGATCCGCTGCAGAGGAGGGGGAGAAGGCTCTCATGGACCGGTTATCTTGAAAAGATTTGATCCAAATAGTGGCCTCCTTTGAGAAGAGGGCTACATATTTGAGGTGGTTGCACAATACTTTGTGGTCAACCAGGTCAAATGCAATTGATAAGTCCAATAGGAGGAGGATGGAGGCTTCTCCTTTGTCCTCTGTTCGTTCATTTGGACTCAATGAACTCAAAAGGACTGGCCTATGTGCAAAGGGCTTGAGGACCTGCTGCAAAGCAGCCCAAAGGACAAATAAAATGGACTGAGCTTAAGAAAAGTCTGTGGACACGGAATAAGATCAAACAAGATGAGTCGGGTGGAAGATGTACCAATGGAAGAAAATGTGTATGGCGAGAGGGCAGGAATCAACAAAGTGTTGTGGGGTGGGAGGAAGGAAAAAGTGTACAATAAAAGTGCATGTGGACATATAAAGAAGAACATGGGCTTGTGGGTTCCTTCAAGGAATTATTTCTCTTGATTCTCATGGTGGCAACGGGGAAATCAATTGATGTTTATGTTATGTCTCCATTTTGTTTAATGGGGGTAGGTCCCAGACAAGAAAAAGTAAAGTTGTTCTTAAGGATATACACATAAAAGTTCAAAAAGGGTGAAACATTGGAAATGACCTTCTGACAGAGGGAGATACATATATGTTTTAGGTTGAAGACACTGTTGATTCTGAAGGAATGTTTTTAATGCAACCTCTCATGTTGAGATAAAGCACCACATCAAGGGGGGGTGACTGGGACACGGATGCATAGATACACTGAACATGGGGGAGGGTGGACACTGAGGTGTAGTGGTTGTGTATTGAATAGATGTCTAAATACAGACCAGAGGGGGGAGTTTTGAGGGGTATCAGACCCCCCCAAACTGAGCACAGATAGCATGATAGGCTAATCAATGGTTCCAGTATTGCAAAAAGTAAAGTGATTTTTTAAGATAAAGAGTGCATATAGGGCGACATATATATTTTAGGGTCAGAATGACCTAGGAAGTAGAGGGTGTCTCCAGTATTACACGCACATCATGAATATCTGGAAATGTAATCTGAAAACAGGATAGAAAATGAGTTATGCTCAATAGTAAATTGGTTTACTGTTTGGTCGCCGAACATCTAGGCTGAGATATTTTCTAAGATGGATGCCACAATACAAAATGGCTTCGGGAACAGGAGTCAAAAGTTCTTACTCATGCAGATAATGATTTTTCTTTGGCAGCAGTTCAATATAGATAAGTATGTCTCGTATGGTATATATATATATATACATATATATATATATTACATGGACACAGTAGTGACCATGTAGTTATGGTTAAGTTGGTGTTTCCACAGGAAGAGCACTTTTTGGGTGGCTTATAACTTCGCTCTCCCTGGACGAATCCTCACCAAACTTTTCAAAAAAAAGTATTTGGGTCACTCTGCAAAGTTTGGTGAGGATGATTTGTCCAGGGGGGGCAAAGTTATAGGGGGGTCCCAAAACTTTTTTTTCCCATAGACTCAATGGGAAATTTATTTTGCTCGCCTTTACAGCCCAAACCGCTGGATGGATTTTCACCAAATTTGGACCAGGAGCAGCGGTTTGGTCCCGAAAGCGTGCTTTTGCAAATTTGGTGAAAATCCGTCCAGTAGTTTTTTAAAAAATGACCAAAAAGTAGGTAAAAAAAAATTAGTGATATCTGTGTCTGCTTTGCGGACACACTTCCCTGTTCGGTCCGCGGACAGTGTCCTGATTGGTCCATTGACTTGCGTGATGTCCGCGGACATGCAATGTATTCGCTGATTGGACGGCGTGGAGCGTGAAGCGTGTCAGATTTTCGGTAGCGCCCGCCATCTTGGATTCATGGACGTCCGCGGACAGCGCGGTGAAACTTTGTTCAAAATTTGTATTTAGTAGAGTGTGTTGGTGTGTAGGAGTGTTTGGGGAGGGTGGGAGTGTATGAGATAGGATGAAAGTTGTGTTTTTTTATGTGTTAGACGTTCTTTTTGTGTTCGATTTGTCTGCGGACATCACGGGTGTTCTGAAATGTTCTAAATAAACTGAATGGGGGTGTTCTGAGGACTCAATATGTGTCTGTTTTGTTCGCAAACAAGCTGAAACTGTTCTAAGAACACTCGCAGTGTCCTGAAATGTTCGCAAATAAACAAAATGGGGGTGTCCCGAGGACGCTGTCCGTATTGTTCGTTGTCAAGTTGAATGTGTTCTAAGAACACTTGCGGTGTCCTGAAATGTTCGCAAATACACAAAATGGGGGTGTTCTGAAGACGTTGTCGAACACTCTCTGTGTCGTGAAATGTTCGCAAATATGAATGGGGGGTTGTGGCTGGCAAGTTAAATGTGTTCTAGGAACACTCGCGGTGTCCTGAAATGTTCACAAATAAACAAAATGGGGGTGTCCTGAGTGAGGACGCTGTCCGTATTGTTCTCTGTCAAGTTGAATGTGTTCTAAGAACACTCGCGGTGTCCTGAAATGTTCGCAAATAAACAAGATGGTGGTTTTCTGAAGACGCTTCTAAGAACACTCGCGGTATCCTGAAATGTTCGCAAATAAACAAGATGGTGGTGTTCTGAAGACGCTTCTAAGAACACTCGCGGTCTCCTGAAATGTTTGCAAATAAACAAAATGGGGGTGTTCTGAGGACACTGTCCGTATTGTTCTCTGTCACGTTGAATGTGTTCTAAGAACACTCGCGGTGTCCTGAAATGTTCGCAAATAAACAAAATGGGGGTGTTCTGAAGACGTTTCTAAGAACACTCGCGGTGTCCGGGGAACTTTCGTAGAGGGAGTCCTGAGGACGCTGTCCGTATTGTTCTCTGTCAAGTTGAATGTGTTCTAAGAACACTCGGGGTGTCCTGAAATGTTCGCAAATACACAAAATGGGGGTGTTCTGAAGACGTTGTCGAACACTCGCTGTGTCCTGAAATGTTCGCAAATATGAATGGGGGGTTGGGGCTGGCAAGTTGAATGTGTTCTAAGAACACTTGCAGTGTCCTGAAATGTTCGCAAATAAACAAAATGGGGGTGTTCTGAAGACGTTTCTAAGAACACTCGCGGTGTCCGGGGAATGTTCGTAGGGGGTGTCCTGAGGACTCTGTCCGTATTGTTCTCTGTCAAGTTGAATGTGTTCTAAAAACACTCGCGGTGTCCTGAAATGTTCGCAAATACACAAAATGGGGGTGTTCTGAAGACGTTGTCGAACACTCGCTGTGTCCTGAAATGTTCGCAAATATGAATGGGGGGTTGTGGCTGGCAAGTTGAATGTGTTCTAAGAACACTTGCGGTGTCCTGAAATGTTCGCAAATAAACAAAATGGGGGTGTCCTGAGGACGCTGTCCGTATTGTTCTCTGTCAAGTTGAATGTGTTCTAAGAACACTCGCGGTGTCCTGAAATGTTCGCAAATAAACAAGATGGTGGTGTTCTGAAGACGCTTCTAAGAACACTCGCGGTGTCCTGAAATGTTCGCAAATAAACAAAATGGGGGTGTCCTGAGGACGCTGTCCGTATTGTTCTCTGTCAATTTGAATGTGTTCTAAGAACACTCGCGGTTTCCTGAAATGTTTGCAAATAAACAAGGTGGTGGTGTTCTGAAGACGCTTCTAAGAACACTCGCGGTGTCCTGAAATGTTTGCAAATAAACAAAATGGGGGTGTTCTGAGGACGCTGTCCGTATTGTTCTCTGTCACGTTGAATGTGTTCTAAGAACACTCGCGGTGTCCTGAAATGTTCACAAATAAACAAAATGGGGGTGTTCTGAAGACGTTTCTAAGAACACTTGCGGTGTCCTGGAATGTTCGTAGGGGGTGTCCTGAAGGCATAGTCTGTATTGTTCACTGGCAAGATGAATGTGTTCTAAGAACACTCGTGGTGTCCTGAAATGTTCGCAAATAAAGAAAATGGGGGTGTCCTGAGGACGCTGTCCTTATTGTTCTCTGTCAAGTTGAATGTGTTCTAAGAACTCTCGCGTTGTTCTGAAATGTTCGTAGGGGGTGTCCTGAAGATGCTGTTCGTATTGTTCGATGGCAAGTTGAATGTGTTCTTAGAACACTCGCGGTGTCCTGAAATGTTCGCAAATAAACGAAATGGGGGTGTTCTGAGGACACTGTCCGTTTGTTCGCTGTCAAGTTGAAAGTGTTCTAAGAACTATCATGTTGTTCTGAAATGTTCGTAGGGGGTGTCCTAAAAACGCTGTCCGTATTGTTCGCTGGCAAGTTGAAAGTGTTCTAAGAACACTCATAATGTCCGCGGACATTAAAAGTTTCCATAGACCATAGTTGAAATGTTTGACTCTATGGATGTGATATGCTGTGGTGGTTGTGGCCAGGGCATAGAGTCTTGGGTGCATTTGGCCATGCATCCAAGACTCTATGCCCTGGCCACAACCACCGCAGCATATCACATTCATATTTGCTTATAACTTTGGGTGAAAAACAAATGTATAAGGAACAAAGGTATTAGATACTATGGATGTGATATGCTGCGATGGTTCTCCTTATTATTGTATACTTACTGTTTGGTCTAGTAACCAGAGTACATATATTTCTTGTTAATTTCTGTGATAAAAGAAAATAGCATGTTAGTATTAGTATTTTGTAATGACTTATTACATTGTATAATCAACATACTTTTTTTTTGGACCCTCATATTTAGTAGATTACAAATCAGAGTACTGTGCAATTTGCTCAGTTTCTGTGTTTGTTGCTAAAATCATTGGGTCTGTGGGAGAGAAAAAAATCCATGTTGGATTAAAATAACCCTTTTTCTGTTATGCTACAGTTTATTTGTTTGTTTGTTTTCAGTGTTCACTTGTTGTTTCTGGCTAATGCTTTATACTTTGGCTTGTTGCATTTTTTTGGAGCAGTAACATATTATTTATTTGTTTGGATATTATAACATTTTGGAGCAGTTAGATACCAATTGGCGTATTCTAACTGTCTATTTTTTTTATATATTTTAGTGGTATTGATTCATCTATTTGGATATTGTTAAAGTTTGGGACAGTTAGATACCAATTGGCGTATTCTAACTGTGTATTTTATGGTCTAATTTAGTGGTATTCATTTATCTGATTAGTTGGAGAATCTTTGAGCAGTTAGATAGCTTTTGGAGTATTCTAACAGTTTATATCTTTTTAACACAAGTTTACTTAGGGTTTAAATACAGTTTAGTTATCAAATTTTGGTTTTAAGAACATCAAATAAACATTTGTAAGATTTGCTGGTAATCTCTGCTTTAGAGTAATGGTACTATCATTACATTCAAACCATCCACATTTCTTTTTTATATATGCAGTGTAGTGCCCTGAATTGGTTGTGGCTCCTGTGTGGTAGATTATACCTATTGTTGTGAAGGTTTTCTTACCAAGTGATATTTGACCATATGTGAATCCAGTCAGCTTGCAGTTGTTTTTGGTACCATCTGCATTGTAACGTAGAAGCATTAGTATTATGTATTTACTATGTGTTTGTATTACTAACGTGGAGCGATTATCTGAATTGCAGGTAGAGCATAATCTACCATGGTTTGCATTTTGTACAAGTCGCTGAAATGGAATGGATTCACAATTTAGTATTGGTATATATATGAAGCGTTCATTGGGGATTTCTTCTTGTGTCACATTGTTGCAGAGAGTGCATGTATGTTTCCACATGTATGAAATCTGGAAGATTTCATTTATAGGTATGTTTTTGTTTTCCAGTACTTGTAGTAAGTACATTAGAAATTCTTGGGATCTTCCTGTGAGTTTATAGTGAATTTCACCATTCCAGCACAGTAGTCCAATTGTTGTCTTATTCCATAAACACTATACGTGTTGTCAGGATTGTTTGCTGCATATAAATAGAATATTCATTGCTACATTTGCATAGCAATTTACACCAACTATATTTGAGAATTTAAATGGTCCAGGTAGTTCTGTATCTAACAGCTTGTTTTGGAGTTTGTCTTCCTTCTTTAAAGAAGTACCTGGTTTACTTTCCCTAATTGATTCTGTTTTGCCTGTGGTACTTGATGAAGTATTAGTTTCTTTTACTCTCTTTGGAGGATTTGCAGTGACATCCTGTTGCATTTCTGTTTGATTTATTTTTCTTTTATAACGTTTTACTTTTTGTGGAACAGAATATGTGTTTAGGTGGGGGGTGTATAGTGAGCGAAGTCTGTTGTATTCTAAAATGCAAGGAATATCAGCGTTTATTTTACTTGCATCAAAGTTGATTAGAAATAGACCGTCAAGTGTACGTAAGCGTGATAGTGCTACGTAGCTCATGCCTTCTTTAAAGACTGTGTTACCAATATCTATCATTGCTTTGTCTAGGGTAAGACCTTGTGATTTATGAATCGTGACTGCGTATGCAAGAGTTAGAGAAATTGTTCTCTGCGTACATACATATCTTTGAAGAGAAGGAATCTAGCTGTTGAGCGTCCTATCCTTTTTACTTCTGAAAGTTTGTCAAAGAGTATATTGACAAACTGAATTTTGTTGTCGCGTGGGTATGTTTGCAAGCCAACAACTGTACCCAGTGCTCCATTAACTAGTCCTTGGTCCACGTCAAGGTTACGTTTAAGCATTACTCTGCAATTTAAGGATAATTTTAATATCTTTTCTAAGCCTGCTGTTTTTGAGATTGATTTTTCTAAACTATTTAGTCTTGTGGCTTGGTCACACATGGGTAGTGTCATACCATGTACATCTAGTTTGTCTGTGGCGCTAATTTCCATGATTGGTTGCATTTCTTTACTTAGCATGATTTCATTGAATTTGAAACAGCTTGCAAGAGTTGGCATTAAGGCCATACAATTGACATTTTTGTGGGCTAATTGTTCCATAACATCTGTAGCACATGCATTATCGCCATAAAGTGCATTAATGTGCCGGGGTTTCAATATTGCTTCTGCTTCTTTAGAAAGTATACCAACTCTGATACTTTTTAAAATGTTGGCACAAGTGAGATCTGCAGATTGCTGCATGTTTTCTGTTAATTCTCTGAATTGGAAATGTTGCCAAAGGTTGACATTTCCAATGCTGCCAACAGTTTTACGGCAGAGTTTGTGTCCTAATGTTTTAAAAATAGGCTCACCTTTTACTGGTGTTAATTGAAGCAGATCTCCAAAAACAATAATGTGTTTTCCTGCAAAGAGCTCTTCATAGTCTGTTTTGAGTACTTCTTGTAATCTGAGGTGAATCAAAGCGAACATCAGGTTGGAGACCATGCTCACTTCATCTATTAGTAGCATTTTCATTTGTTTCAATACTCTGCGTAGTTCCATTGCAGCTTCTGCAGAAAGTTTGTAATAGTCTAATTTGTTCTGGTGTTCTACTGGTAATAGTAGTAATCGGTGTAATGTTGTAGGCAGCTAAACCTGTGGGGGCAGTGACAACAGCTGACAGTTTGTTGTTTGTCAATTGTTGAAGGAACTTACTAATGATTTTGATTAGGAATGTTTTGCCAGAACCATCTTCACCACTGACGTACAGTAGTATAGGTTTATAATTATGGCAGGAACATTCTTTATTTTCATGTTTTACACCATGTGCAATTTGTTTTGTTACTTCTTGAAAAATGCTTCGTTGCTCATTGTTTAGTTTTGATTGTAGTATAGTTAAGTCTTCTTTATCTTCATACTGACACATGGTGTTTTCTACTTCTATCATAGCTAATTCTGCCTCATTTATTATTAGTGGTTTTCCCAGTGGTTCTTGGCTTCCTGTTACAGAAGGTTGACTACTGTCAGGAGTGTCCTTATCTAGTTGGGCTTGGAGTTCTTCTTCATGTTGCTGTTCATTGTGCAACATTGTTTTGTACTGTGTAAAGTTTACATCAGTTATAGTGCTTTCATTTGCTTTGAAAGCATCCTCATATGAGTCATAGTTATCTAGTATTTGTTCTTCTTTTCTCCATGGTTTGAAGAGTTGTAGCAGGGACATGTAATATACTTCTTTATGTTGAGGAGTCTTTAATGACAATTTGATATGATTAATTAAATTTGGTTTAGTGAGTTTAATTAAGCTGCCTTCACAGTTTGTCACTCTATATTTACCTTTTTTTCATCAGGTTTCATATTATTTTTGTATGTGTAGTTTTGGGCTATGTGGTATAGACACATGTTTTCCAAAGTATTACTGTTTGAGTAGTATGTGTCCAATAAATTGTTTTTTAAAATGTCTTGGCTGTTGGGATCACGTTTGGCTATTGTTTTTATATCTTCATATGATTTTAGAACTCTTTTTCTAGATTTAGCTGGACCAAGACTTAGCCATACTATATTTTCAGATTTACCATACAATGCAGTACAAGTTAAACGATCAGCTGCTTCATATGATCCACATTCTCTATGGGTGAGCATTTTTATGCCCAAGCTGTATAATTTCTGAGACACTGTTTTATCTGATGACAGGTCATTCCAGAGGTATTGGAGCTCTGTCTTTTCTGCTTTAGTTAAGTATGCTGTGACATATCGTGCAACTGCAGTAGAATCGTCTGCAATGTACTGCACATCTATGTTTGCATTCCATAAGTGGGCAATGATTGCATTATAATCATTGATATATTTTTCTTCTTCTTTTCTTTTTATGTAATATGTATTTTTAGGTGACTTACCTTTAACACTATGTTTAACTGAAGACATGAGGTTGTTCACTTGACCTCTATTTGTAACTGGTCTAGGGAAACCAAATCGGCATTTGGTGTAGTATTTCCCTTTGTTTTTGTATTTGCGACGACAATATTTTCCACATTTGTGTCTTTGAAATTGTAAAATTTGAGCATGAAGATCACTATTTGTGGCTTCTTAGGGAATTTCATAAGTGACATATTTTTCAATAAACTGTAAAACAGTGGCATCACTGTCTTGACCAAATTTAGGAGCATCTTTAATCCATAAAAGCATGTGGAGATGTGGTGCTCCTCTGGCTTGGTATTCTTTTCTCCAAAAGAAGTGTTGCACTTCTCCAAGGGGAGGAACAGTTTTATTATAAATAAAATGTAGCATGAAGCGATGGTGAAAATATCTTGAAACATTAACAGGATCCAAAGAACAAAGTTCTCCAGGTGTTAGTATATCTATGTTTGTTTTGTTTTAATTTGATATGCGTAGGAAATCATGTAAATCTTCCCATGCATATTCTGCACAACTTAATATAACAAACCAAGTGGGTGGGCCAAGGTTTCTGATCATACAACGTACATCTCCATGACGTCGAAACCAGTACTCTTTAGTACCACGCATATTTGCTAATAGATTTGTAATATTTGATTGTAAAACCTCATCCTTTTGTTGCACTTTTTCTAATAATTGTGTAGCTGTCATATTTTGAAAGTGTGATCCTGATTTTAATATGTGTGCAACTCCGTAAAATAAAGTTGCTAGTTCACTTTCAAAGAGTAGGTGGAATATGTATTCCACATTTTGTCTAAATCTGGGATCTTTAGAATACATCCGTAATGAGCGGTATTCTGAAGCTGATATTTGAATAGGTCTATCATCATACCTTCCTCCTTTGCCAGTAGGAAAGAGTAGAGGAAAAGCACGTGCTTCTATACTTTTTTCCCATATGCTGATTAGCGATCCTTTTGTTTGATGCATTTAGTAGGTTTCCAGTACATCTTCTATGGTGTCATTAGACTGCAAAGGATGAATTGTATAATGGTCTAAAGTATTTGATATTGTAGCAGGATCTAGTAGCTCAAATTGACCAGCTTCTTGTGTTTCTTGAATTATTTCAGTTGTATCTTTCAAGTTTTCTTCAATATTAATTTCTTTGTAATATTCATTATTCTCTTTAACATATTGGAAGGCTTGTCTAACTTTATGTAAATCTACCAGCTGTTGCCATATTATTTTGTCTTTTGTAGGTACTCCATTTACTAAGATAATTAAAGATTGCTGCATTGGACGTTGCACTCCTAGAGTATGCACATTTTCTTTTAGATCTAATGGTAAATAAACTACTTTTCCACAAATGCCTTTTACCAATTCAGAGGGAGGTAATTTTGCTGTTTTTGGTTGAAGGCGTATTATTGCTTGAAATGGGTGTACTGTTTGAATTATGATGCTCTCATACAAATTATTTTGTTATAGGGGTTTTGGTACTGGGTATAATTCCAAATTATTTGTGATAGCACGTGAAAGAGTTTGGTTGTTGTCAAGTTTTGTAGTGCAGTAACTGCAAAGTATTAAGGGGTCAGTTATTTCGTATTTGTTTTCTGCTACAAGGTAGAGAGCTAATTCAAACCATTTACAATCTTCATTGTCTTCTATTTTGTATGATAGGTCTACAGTTTTTGTGTTACTTTTATAAAAAGTTCTACGGCAACATACACATACATGGTTTGGTACTTCAGCTGGTGTACCTTTAAATTTTAGTATTTCTTTTTTGTATGTGTTTAGCAAAAGGTTGCTATGTGTAGAATTGTTGCTTAATTGGTTTAAAGCTATTTCATTCTGTAAATGGCTTTCACTTCCAAAATATTTTTTCTGGATATAGTCAATTTCTTCAAGTAGGTCTTTTGCTGTACCATGTGGAAGGATGTTATTTAAATTTGCTAGTGCTAAAGCAGGACTTTTAGCATAGTACAGTTTATAGACTAGATTTCTTATAGTTGAATGATGTGTTGATATCCTTTTGATATCATGGAAAGTGGTTTTACAAGTAGGTCCTGTAATGCAGGCCAATGAATGTCCTTGTAGTCCTGTGTACTTGCACACTGGACAGGTATCCATATTTTGCAGTAATTTAATTTTGATTTTGTCTTTGCTTTTTACATATTTATTAAGGAATTGGCGTAAAGATTTGAAACATTGTTTGGGAATGTTACACATTGACGTGCATGGCCATTTGTACACTAGACGTTCTGATTCAGTTGAATGGAGGGGTAATTCTAAGTTTTCAGGGCATATTTTTGTAAGGAGTACTTCTTGTTCCATTATGGTATTATTCACTTTTTCATAACCTCGACCACTGCTATGTGTGGCAATTGTATTTGTTTGCTTTTGTTTGTACGCTTCTTCATTAAAATATGGTTCTGTGCTCGTAGTGTGATTCCATTCACCTCCGCAGATACTTAAGAAGTTCTTTCTGTTGACATTTCGCTTATTGAGAAGTCT
The DNA here is from genome assembly GCF_040938575.1 of Ambystoma mexicanum. NCBI lineage: Eukaryota > Metazoa > Chordata > Amphibia > Caudata > Ambystomatidae > Ambystoma > Ambystoma mexicanum. The sequence continues at coordinate 1,113,560,836 of NC_090936.1, forward strand.
TTTTTGTAATTTAGTTATTAGTTTTGTTAGTGGTTTCATTTTGTTTAACAGTAAAATAAATAACTTTCTTTTGAGAAGAATTGCACTGTCCATCAACGCTTCTAAGATTAATTTCCTACAATAGGTTTTAAGCATTGAACCTGATTTCTCTCCTGTTTTTATAAGATTTTGAAGGACTTTGTGATGGTACACTTTGGCTAAAATACTTTTCTTGGTATGCTTACTTTGCACTATATTAAAATTTTAAGAAGTAGTTTTATCTGTAGTGATAGCTGATTTTCTGTTAATTGTTTTTTGGTTTGTTTTACATTTTGATAGAGGAGGCAACGTTTTTGTACTTGAAACTTCTTGTGTTTGACTAAATGACTGTATTAGCTGTTTTGTTTCAACTTTTTTTACAAATTCTGCTAGAGATGGATGCTTATGTTGGACACTTTTATTTTCATTTGCTCTACTTCTGCGTTGCTTCTACGGACTTGACTTTTGGTAGGCATTCTTTAGGGTCTGTTGAAAAAAATAAAGAAGGTATGGGTTGGGGTGTTATGCAATGTATGTGTGCTGTGTGCATGAGTGTTTGAGTAAGATGATAAAGATGTATGTAATGGTGTGTGATTGTGCATTGGGAACTACAACTAGTAGGGATAGGTATTCTTGAATTTATGTGTTACTAAACTGGGGTTCAGATAACAAAAAAAAAGTAAGCTAGTGGTGTGGAAAAGTACAAATAGTAAATCTAATGTATACAATTAAAACAGTTGTTTGTTCTACAATATGAAAATTGTAGCGGTTCAGTTGGGTAATTTGTGTGTCCAAAAATAGGAATTTGTGGGCCATTCTGGCTGTAAATCGCTGTTTAAGACATGGAGATTTATGGCCAAAATGGTACACAATCTCTATGTTTAGGCACAGAAATAGCTTGGATTAACTTTACAGCATGTTTGAGTAATAATACAAATATTATGGTGATATGCTACTTACTTTTTTTCTTAAATTAACAGGTAACTTCTTAGCTCTGATTTGTTTTTCAAATTCGGCTGCTTCTTTTCAGGAGACTGGTCTTCACTGCAATTGTAAAAGATTCAAATGAGTAATTTTGTTTGTATATAACGCTGTTTTTAATTTAGATATTGATTTTTTTAATTGAAATCCTCAGCGCCTTCTTCAAAACCATTAAACTAATTTATTTACATAAGATACATTGCATCAGTTCAGTACATATGATATGTTCTTAATGAACAAATTGTGTTGAATGACTAATTGTAGCAAAAAAAATATCTTTACTATGTCTTGTGAAATTTATAATATACCAGTGAATACCGCTATTTCTGTAATTAAGCTGTTCTAGGTAATAGCGCCTCAATGTCATGTCTAAATTAAAGTAATTAAGTAAATAAATAAATAAAAACAAAAAAATATGAAATTGTATAAGTATTTTTTTTAAAGATTTAAACATAGATTGTGCTTGCTTGCAATTTTGTTTGATTATATGTAGTCTATATATTTCATTTAAAAATGTTAGTTTAACATGATTTGAGTGTGTGTATAAAGAAAATAAATAGTATAAAGGTTTATAAGTGATAGTTGATTTTAGGAAATTGAAAAAATACAGTAAATTCATTTTACAGATTACACAAGCTAAAAGTCTGTTTGAAAATGTGTTCATCTACTGTACAGAAAATATGCATACCTGAAGTTTGCGTTCATGCATATGGATATGCATGGAGCTGCAAGTAGAAATCTTGGAGACTTGTACAGTATTTCTGGTAGATGGTGCTTGCCAATGATATGACACTTGTACTCAGAGAGATTCACAGTACATTTGCAGTGCTGATCTATGATGATGCAGTTAGATGTAGAGGTCTTGAATGTGATTGGTGCATGGTCATGTGACTTCTTAGCAACATCCAATGAGGGAATGGCAGAGAGAGTGAAGTGGAAATGGTAGAAGGGCTATTCATGTTACGATATGTCCGCGGACATGGCGATAGTTCGCGGACATCGGGCGTTACATCCGGGGATTTTTGGGTTCAGAAGTCATGCAAATGAGAATGAGTACTGAAAGGGATTGGTCAGGAAAGTTTAGTGGGTGTGTTGTGCCAGAAGAGAGTTTCTCATATACTGTTTTTGCTGAGATCAACAGATAGCTATGTCTGTGTGTTTTAGCAAAAAGATTGTATGGATTTTGGGAGATTCATGGATATATTGCTTGAAGGTGCATGCAGAAAGCTGTGGAGTAGCTGTAGATCTTGGATTCCCACATGTGGAAGTACACTGGCATGGAGTACGTGGAATGAAGTGGTTGGACTTGCTACCTCTCTGTGCTACTTTGGAGACAGAGCAACTTCCAGACATAATTGTAATTCATTGTGGAGGGAACAGTTTAGGACATGTGAATGGAATTTCTTTGCAATTTGCTATGAAAGAAGGACTTGGAAAGGTTATGGACATGTTTCCTAATTCTCAAGTGATATTTTCACGGATTGCGCAGAGACAAATGTGGCTTCGTTCTTCTTCATTTGGTCCACAAATGGAAAAAGCAAGGCGCAATGTTAATAAAGCTGTTTGTGCCTTTCTAAAAGATTTTGGCATGTCTTCTTTTCACAATGAAAATATTCTGTTTCGTAGTACAAACATTTTTCGCAGAGATGGAGTCCATATTACTTATGGTGGCAATCAGATTTTTCTGAGAAATGTACAAAATGCATTGCAACCTTTTTTGGAATTACAACATCCATTTTGAAGTAGGTGTTAAGCATTTATAATTTTTGACTTACAAACACCTCCCAAAGGCTCTTTTCAGAGCCACCACTTCCTGCCAGAGAAAATTGCAATGTTTGTGATAGGGTAGCAACCCAATTTTTTAAATGTTCACGAACTGTCCGCGGACTTCTAAAAAATACAAAGGGCCCTGCTTCATTTATTTTCACTTCTATTTTTTAACTGTGAAAGGCGGCTCTGAAAAGAGCCTTATTTTTTTTTTGATTTTTGTTATTTTGTATTTTGTTTGGTTTTTTATACACGACACACTAGGAGAGGAGTGGAAAGGAAGGTAAAGGGGGGGACACCAACCACAGGGATAAGAAAGGGCGAGCTGAGAGAGGAAGATGTAGAATGGGTTTTATTTGGGTAGTGAGCAGATCTTCTCGTGCTCTGAGACGATAGTCTCAAAAACACTACAAAGTCGCTCCCCCCTGCAGAGTACTGTGTCACAGTACATACATACAACTGTGACCCGCGAAAGGTAAGGGTCATCAGCATTCTGTATGGCCTGTGAGGCAGCTTGAGGAAGACGCTGTCCCACAGAGGTGGTCCTTGTGGTGACAGGATCAGAAACAGAGGATGAAGTAGAGGAAATCAACCTGCTACGTTCTTCGCAAGGTACAACCCTGCGAATAGCCCCAGAGTGAAATGACCTCAGTTGTCGCTTCATAGTAGTGGTCCCAAAGCTGTACTTACCATGCTTCCCGCGACTGAGTATCATTTTGCACTCATTGCAGGTAACACGGTTCGCACAAGTCTTAGGTCCATTCCCATGAATGGTAAATAACCGTCACACCCAAGACTCACGCCTAGTGCGGGTAGTAGGGATTTCCTCTACCTCATTCTCATCATCCTCTTCTTCCTCCTCTGCATCCTGACTCCTGTTCCCCTCTTCAGGCCCTTGGGGAGGTGGTGGAAGGGGTGTGGATGGTGCTGAAGCAGGTGCAGCACCAGGTGGCAGCAGTTCAGCCATGGATGCCATCTCGATGATGGTGTAATCTACAGGTGGCAGCAAAAATCGCTGTGTTCTGAAGAATAGCCAGAAACACAATGAGAATAAGCTCTAGGGCATGGTCTTTTATAGGGGTGCTTGTGCGCGGACAGATCGAACACAAAAAAAAGTTCGAAAAGTTTCAAAAGGTATGTAGAAACTCAGGATTACTATGTGGGACTTGTGGAACAACAAAAATGAACCTGGGCGAAATGAGATCAGAACATCTGTACACATTTAAACAATACCAGGTCTTGTCAAAAAATATATATATTTATTTATAAACAATTTACACAAATATTTATTGTTCTCAACATCCCCATTTAAACACCACCATTCATTCCATCATTCATTCACACTCTCACTATACATGTCAATATTCCACACTTGTGGTACTCAGACCACCTAGAACCAATATATTAACATACATTTCAACACCTCTTGGTGATTACAGTAAGTGTTAATACAAAAGAAATAGCATCCTGCTTATTTGCTGTAACTCAACGTATGTTTCGGTCGTCACAATAGGCCCCTAATTTAAGCCGGTAAATATAAGCGACCTTCTTCAGGAGACAAATGGTTCTGTTGCAACCACTCCGAAATGTCAAAAGGTGGAGGATGTCATCAAACCTCAATCTACAAACAAACAATATACATAACATCAGAATTCCGATCTCTTATTTGTTTAGACACAGATATATCTTGTGTGTATATCTCAGTTTATGTGTACACAGATTGGCACTCACCTCCACGGGAAATAATGGAGACACGTGTCAACGATGGACTAAATCCTGCAGTGGTGCTAGATAACTCTGCGCCTATACTGCAACGTAAGAGGAGGACACAACATCTTAGTAAGCCTGCCCTATAAACAATACACCATTGTATAAATGGTCTGGACACACTGTCTTACCTGATCAAAGATTCAGGTATGGGGGTGTCTTGCGTCTTTAGTCAATAAATCCAAAGAGGGAAAATCCCTGTTCTCGCCTGAAATGCAACACAGAGACTCAATACTCAAATATTTTCATCTTGACCACACTGGAGGTAATCAAAACCTCCTATCAATTCGCCTCACCTCATGTGGCCGAGTCCAGAAATGTTCTAATCTGATACCCCAGTTTTTTCTCACTGCGCTGTGATTCCAGTTCAATGTTCCTGAAGGGATACATGGAACAAAATGTCATGCTCATATATGTAACTAGCTCAAAGCATTATCAAGGTTTTTTTTAATGCTGTTGTCTCACTCCCCTGCCCCTCCCCACATAGAGTTTTGTGGAGGAAACAGATTAAAATTCCCTTTATGAACCTTTGTTCAATCATGCTGGAGTTCTATAACAACACCACTCTCATATTAGGCTTTTCTGACCCTAAAAATAATAATGGGTCAGCGTGCACAGTGACTGCCAAACAGCTTCTAATGCTTATGGAAAAACATACAACTGCTGCCTTAACTGGGCTCCATGGCTGTTCAAACACCTCTATACGAGTGAAAAGGGGAAAAAACAGACACATCCGGCATCTGTTTACATGTGCTTTGCATGCTGATTGTCAGCAGAAATGGAATTGAAAGGGTTGAGTTTACCCTCACACTCTCTCTCTCTTCAAAACTGCAAACAAACTTTGTGGATTTAAACACTCAAACCCACACACACATTTTACTTACCATGGGTTCCTTCTCTCTTGTCCTGCACACACTCCAAATTTCGTGCTGTATCCTGGGCGTGGCTTCCTTAAATATGCCATCAACATGGTGAAAGGACTCTTGAGCCCCAATTCCCAGAGGCTTCTGGGCAATGTAGTCCCTCCGTAAGCAAAACATTTTTTTCTTTTTTTCTTTTTCTTTTTTCATGAACCAAATAGTGTTTGTTTGATAAACCTGGAGGAACAATGCAGCATGAAGGATGAATTACCTCACCCTATTACGTGCATGAAACAATAAACGCTGCTATACCATGATTGTTTCTGTTGGTGAACAGAACTGTTAAGCCCCGGCTCCCAGTGATTTATGGGCATTGTAGTCCCTTCATGGACAAAAGTTTTTTACATGAACAAACATTTTAGATTGTGTAAAAATACCAGTGCAGCATGAGGGATGTTAAAAAGATGCATTACCTCACCCTATTTCGTGCATAGACCAATGGGTGCTTTTTTCTTTTTCCTTTTTCGTGAACCCAATAGTGTTTATTTGATCAACCTGGCGAAACCATGCAGCGTGAAGGATGAATTACCTCACCCTATTACGTGCATGAAACAATAAACACTGCTATACCATGATTGTTTCTGTTGGTGAACAGAACTGTTAAGCCCCGGCTCCCAGTGACTTATGGGCATTGTAGTCCCTTCATGGACAAAAGTTTTTTACATGTACACACATTTTGGATTGTGTAAAAATACATTTTAGATTGTGTTAAAATACCAGTGCAGCATGAGGGATGTTAAAAAGATGCATTGCCTCACCCTATTTCGTGCATAGACCAATGGGTGCTTATGCTGCATGATTGTTACTGTTGGTGTATGCGGCTCATTCCAACATCCGAGGTGATCCTTGGGTATAGCTTGCTATTCTGGGTCATGGCCACTCACCTTCAGTTCATACTGGATTATGGTGTGATCTTTCATGACTTACTAATGGACACAAACGCCCTTCCCCCTCACGGTGGCAGGAGGCGCCTTCGCCACAACCAATATTGTCAAAATCAAATATGGGTAAACCAGAGTCCAAATGAATGTGCTGACATGCCATGCCCTTCATATATATTTATCAGATGGCATATACATCAGAGGTTCACCATATAACTGATATAGAACCGCGCTCAACCAATGAGAGCAGAGACCATGTCTCTTATCCAGTTACCAGTTTGTTCCACTCTATGGAAATATTCAAACCATTTTTAACTGAGTCCAAAGAGTGAATCCATCTTTTTTCTAGTCTGTGTAACATAGTGGACATGTCGCCTCCTCTCATGGGGGTCTTGATGGTTTGAAGTACAAACCACCTAATATCCTTGTCAGTGTGCCCCATGTGGGACTTGTGCCATGGTGAGATTTTATTGAAAAATATTATGGATTAATTGAAAATGTACTTTTAAATTGTTCGGGGACACGAACAGTGTCCGCATTCAGAACACGCGATCAGCGTGGGCGCGGTCATATGATCCATATGGTCAAATGTCAATGACATTTGTGATGTCATCTTTGATGTCCTGGGTGTTAGGCTTAGCAGTGCACGGTGGTGGCGCGAGTTATGGTTGCTTAGCTTACCATAACTGGTGAATTTCAAGGGTTTTTCGGTTTTACTTGGAACCATAACGTCCCTTTAACAAAGTTTTTTCACGAATTTGAAAGGTTTTTAGCAGCGCAACTTAACCATAACGTCCCTTTAACAAAGTCTTTTCACTAAATATATATATATATATTTTAATTTGTTTACAATTTTTAGCAAAAAAATTAAAAAACATATTATCCATTCCATTCCAATCCTAATTTCATTAAAACAATTTCTTAACAAATTTCACCACTGCAATCACATATTTTGGTCTATTTCCGTTCATCAAAACACTCCACCACTCTTCACAGTCCAGTATGAAGTAATTAGACATCCGTTCTCCCAGTTGTTTAGTTCTCTGTTTTCACAAGGCCCGACAGTGTAGAAGCAGATGCTTCACAGTTTCCACAACAGATTCCTCCTTGCAGAAACAACATTTATTTGTTTGCACTAACCCTCTCACCGCCAAGATCTAGTTAGTTGGCAGAAGATTTAAACATGCTCTCAAGTAATAGTCCCGAAACCCTCTATTCGGAAAACGATTTAGATAATTTGGTAGGGTATCAACTTTTTGGTGGTCCGTCACCAGATGTGTTAACAATTGGTAACAGAGTGTCGATTCCAAGGTCGATATCCAATCATATTCTTTTAATTTCTTCTTTAATAGCATTGGGTTGTTCATCTACATTTCCGTGGAACCTCCAATTTCCTCCAATGGTTCACAGATTTTCTTTGACCAGTCATTCAACATTAAGCTAGATTAATTCCTTGCATATTAAATCCAAGATCAATGGCTGTGGTGAGGCAGTACATTTCCTGTAGAGCATTTGATTGTTCCATTTTACAATGTATTTTGAAGATGAAAGGCCAAGCTTGCGACAGATCATCTGTATAGGAGTAGATAATGGTATGCCCATAACTGTTTTCCAGAATATGCTCTCTAACTGAGGCCAGACCTTCTCTGACATTTAGAACAGTGCTTCAACACCATACGTCAATGATGCAATCACCTTTGCTTTGTAAAACCTTATTACTGTGGAGATTGAGAAACGACCAACATTTCTGTTTAGAGCTTTCGCTTGGCTTGCTAAGACTTTGTTTTTTTCTCTTAAATGCTTCATCATTGGAGCATCAGCTCGCCAATCACTAAGCCACACTCCTAAGTATTTAAATGTGCTCAATTGTTCAATCCCCTCACCATCCGGTCCCCATGAGAACCGATTTTTACCTTTATTTGAGTTCTCAAAGCTCAGAATCTTTGTTTTTTCTTTATTTATTTCTAGGTCATTGGACTTGAATTAATGATGGAGAGCGTCCAATTGATACTCTAGGCCGATTAGCGTTTCGTCTATTAAGACCACATCGTCTGCATAAAGTAAACGTGACAGTCAAATCTTCCCCACCTTCGGAGGAGAAGATCGAATCCTTGGGACCGGAATCTTCATATCAACCATAAAAAAGTTAAACAGGGCCACAGCCATTTTGAAACCCTGCTTTACTCCCATTAAAGTTGGAATTTCATTTGACAGAGTGCTGGACCAATCCAAACAAACTCTCATTGACATGCGAGAGGGCATTACCACTATTGGACCCATCAAAGCATCTGGACAGTTCTGGGCCTTGAGCTTTTCCGATTTATTTGATCAAAGGCTTGCACTAAATCGACAAAAGCCATATAGATCTTAGTCTTCCTTTCTCTCGTTCGGCCTTTTAACATGTTAAGTAGCATAATATTCACTGATATCCCAAAACCTTTAAGGAAACCCATTTGAAATGGTTTGTTACAACCTGTTGTTGAGCACCAGTGTCAAAAATGGTCCAGAATAGTTGAACTAAACATTTTTCCGATTACATCCAAAAGGGCGGTGGGTCGATAGTTCTTGGGATTTTCCCTTTCACCCTTTTTAAATATCGGAACCACTGTTGTCATCCTCCATGATGTTGGTATTTGTTGGAGCCTGGTAACCTGCTCTAAGAGGTTATACATGAATCTGGCCCATTCCTCTAGATGTTCCTTTAACATTACATTAGTGAGGCAGTCCGACCTGGCGCTCATGAGCTATTGATTTTCAAAATACACTCTTTTATGTTATCGATATCACATGTGAATATCCATGAACCAGTCGTATAAGGTGTGGAAAGAGGATTTACTGTGTTCTTTTTCTCTAGATATAAATAGGTAAAGTGTTGAATCCAGCAATGCTCACTTATCGGGTTTATCTGTTCCATTCCAGATGAGTTTCTTACCATCTTTAATAAAGACCAGAAGTTCACAATTTTCTTACTGCCAAGCGCCCTGAGCATTAATTCTGTGTTTTGCTGATATATCAGATATTTTGGGGAATGTAACCATTGGGTGTATTCTATTCTTTCACCATGCACATTTTCTAGTAAGGTTAGTTTTTTAGCCACTCTTGTAAGCTTCCTGACAAGTTTCCTTCGTTCCACTCGAGCTTTATTAAAAATATGGAAATAATGGGCATGTAATCCATCTTGGCTCCAACTTGATCAAAATCCGCTGTGAGTTTTTCAATGTTATTAACTGTGAGTTTTAGCCGTGTCCCCTGGTTACAGACTGCCACAGCTACAGGGATCTTTTTGCGCTCAATTGATGTACAAATTGTCCATTCCAAATACAACATATGCTTTTCTGTGTCCTCACCAATTTAAATAGCGTGACCAGATTCAGGAGGTCCCTCGAAACGTAGGTGTAATCGATTATCGAGGAACGCTCTCCACTTTCTCAAGTTGCTTGAGGAGGGATGTCTTGTCTCCCTTAATATTACTATTCATCATGTACATATCCTTTGCTGTCATTGGGGATCGCCATTTAACACCTCTTGCCATTCGTTCAGTCGCATGTATATTCTCCTGTAGTTGTATATTGTATTTTATACAAAGTGTGTTAAGGTCACCACAGATGATCACTTGTTGATTTATATAAGCGTTGTCAATCAGTTCAGACATCTGGTCAATGAAGGAGTCTGTAGAGGTTGTGGCTGGATTCCTATAGAGGTTGATTACTACTAATTTTACCGGCTTCTTTCTCACCTCTGATTTATCCGAAATCTCCCATTCTATGAGGAGTTCTTGAGACAAGGTTTTTTGTGCCACTGTTTTAATCAAATTTAAAGAGCTACCAGATTTTATCGCTGTTAATAAGCCCAAAGTTGGATGTCCTTTTTTCCCTCTAGATGCTGGACTTAGCAAGATATCAACCAGGTTTCCTTAAGGCACAGTCAATCAAACTGGCCCAAATTTATGTCACTGGTTCTGGTCAGATGAGAAAACCCCCTTTTGTTCCACAAAATCATTTTTATTTGTGTATTACGAGACCATTTCTTACGTTCCGGCAATAACTTTTACAAGAGGATTGGTGGCTTCTTGGGTTGCTATCAGGGCACTCGAAAACCATGACCAATCTATTATTTTCTCTCTGGTATTCGCCACACGTGTTTCCTTCCTTACTTGATCAACATTGCAGTTCTTAAAGTTCAAATCGAAGGTAACTTTTAATAGTTCCCGAGGGCCTTCTGGGACTCCCCGTTTGTAACGTGTCCAAATGACAGGGTTATCTTGTCCTCGTCCATTACCTATGGTACTATGGTACTACTTCCCCGCCCTTAGGAACTTACATCAGTCCTGATTATAGAGCATTGTGTTGTTAAATCGTTCCCTGCGTCTGCATTCTTTACCATAGTTAGGTCAAAAGCCAATAACTGGAAACTTTCAGCTGCATCTAGCAGCATGGTCTTTACCACTGGTGAGCTCATATGTAAGTAAATCAAATCCATACGCTGCTCCTCAACAAATTCAATGATCTTCAGATCCTGTGATGATACTTGTCTGAGATTTGGAATACATTGAAGTAGTTCCATCACTGTTCATCTGTTTAAGATCACGTCATTGCCTTTGTATAATATTCTTTCTAACTTCAATGAACAGTGTTTTATCTTCGGAGTGAGTCCAATCTCTGATTGGCGGTTTGCTACATTAGATCCTGTCCCATTTAGTACTCTTCTTTCAGAGACAATTTCCAATGCTTTTGATTTAGACCACAGCTGTGCTTGCGCTTTATTCAGTTGGTCTCCTGGTGCCTTGTTAGCATTTTCAGCCATGATGTAATTGTGGGCAGATGCTTTGCCAAATCATGGCTTTCCTCCTTGTGGATTACTTTTTTCTTCTACACCGCTTTTTAAAAACTTGCTCTGTTTCCAACTACTGCTTTTTTCCTTTTCTCCGACAAGATGAGGAAAGGTGGAGACTTGTTGTTCCATAGAGGTGAACCTGGGGAACAATCTTCTTGTCCCTCCAAGGAGTGTCGCCCACTGATCTCCCCATCAACGTTTGTACACCGTCTTGCCCTTCAGTTGAGTAGGTTGAAAGGTTCATTAGAGTTTGGAATGTCGGGCTAAAATCCTGATCCCCCGTTGCTTCAATCCTTATCTGCTCCGTGATTGCTGGAATAAGCACCACAGTCGACATTTGCGAGGGATTAAGGCCCATAAGGGATTTCTTTTTTGATGTAACTTTCTCTGACCCCTTACCGCTGTTGGGAGGATTAGTTGTTAATGCCTTAAATCATTTGGTGGTTACTCATACAAGGTGGCTGTTGCTCCAATTATGCACTACTCTGCTTGGAACATCTTTCTTCTGTTCAAATATTGCAAAGGCCTGATTTTCCAAAAGCCCCACTCAAGAGGGGCTTCTTTGAATGTCCTCTTCGTCAAATTCTAAGATTTCCCTTGCTTAACAGTTCTTTGTTAGGACATCAGAGTGAGCCCTCATTATTGTTGATTTCAAGTTCTTGGTAGCAGGAGTGATTAACTATTCAGTGAGATCCACTTGAGAAGTATTATTCACAGTTTGTATTATTTTGTTCATTCTTAGTTGAGGTTTAACAAAAGTTGGCTGCACATCCCCACTTTCTCATGGGATTTCATTGTTTTTCGCTTTGATTCTGAGTCCTCTGGCCATTATAAAACCCTCCAAAAAATAAATTTTGTATGCATCATAGGTAGGAGAGTCGACTGATCCTTGAGTGTGTCATTTCAGTTTTCATATATTTTAGAAAAGGGGGCCAGGGCTATGGTTGTTGTTGACATCATCGTTAGCAGATCATGCTTGTTTTTTGCCGACGTACTCGAATGTTCAGAACCATGCCCATGCTCTGTCATATTCAAATTAGAAAAGTTTACTACTGGAGAGGCTCTGGAAACACTGTTTCTTAGGGGCTGTGATCTACATTTGTTGAACATTGATCGATCCCAGTCCCAACAGTGTCAACTCTACATTTGTACATGCAAACGATCATCAAGTAAGTCAAGAACCCTGAGATGTCCGTCCCATGCTCTGGGTGCGCCACAGTGGCTGGATGATTTACATCTTTGCCATGGTCCTTAATTGTGTGTTTTTGCACCCACCCTGAATTTATCTGCTCTTGCATCAAACAAGTAATCGGAGGGCTCACTATGCATTCACACGACCCGGCACCCTTATTGGACAAGGACTCTCTCCTGTTGTTTGCATGGCACGCCGGGTCATCTAGACCACCGAGTGCTCCAGCGGGTCACTTTCTCAAAGGTTGGTCATCAACATTCCAGAAAACTCAGATGTAACTTCTTTTGGCATCTGTTTAACTTTGTGTGTACGGTTGGATTTTAAATTTCCCTCTAATCCCACATCACTTGAATTTTTATTTAAATTTCTAGGAGACTCCTTTTCGCCTCTGCCAATCACATCCAAGCCCTCAAGAAACTCAGTATCTGAGAGATCTCCCAGTGCCAACCCACAGCTGCTACTGATAGGTTTTAACTGAAAGAAGGAAGGTGGTACCGTGTGTGTTTGAGTACCTCTTGATATCATTTTACGGTAAGCTTGAGGTGATTTAGATTGTTTTGTCAGCTTCTTGTTCATGACTTTAATCACACCTGCTGATTTCAGGAGCAGTTGACCTGGGGTTTGCCTCAAAGATCTTGTTGAATTCAGTTTGGTTTGTATGGGTTCAGCATGCTCCTAGTTCAATTCACTGCTGAAATTCTGCCTGTTGTCTCCTCCTGTACCTGTGTCCCTGGCTCGCAGTTAATTCATTTTTGTTGATGGTTGCTGCCATGGCCTGTGTGTCAGACTTCTGACGTCTCGTAGCCATAGCCTCATCCTTGCGACTAAGCTCTTGAGTCGCATTAAAAGCATGTTCCGGTTTGTCTAAATTGATTGGGTTTATGAGTATATTTCTCTTACGGGTCCAGGCATCTAGGAAGGGGGTCCATGTAACTGTACCTTTGTAGATATTGTTTTTCCCGCTGGTGTCGGTAGCGCTAGCTTTCCTTGCTCAGTCTTCCCCCTAGTACAAGAGGGACCCTGGCACATCGTGGTTCCGGGGCTGCTGGACAAATCATATCTGCACCAAGCTCCAGATCGGACCCCCATGCTTTCCGTTTTTGGGGGTCATAGGTTAATGGACAAATCCTTAACCCTGATCTCCACGGCACTTGCCTCACAGTTTCATCCGGTTCATTGCCTTCTACCAGTAACCATACCAACTACGAAGGTTTTGTGTTTTTCTCAGATCCAAATACAAACATCGACCGTGACCCAGCTGCAACTGATAATAAACATGCCTAATTTCCCTCCATTGTTATCTCAATTCCCTCATTAGCCCACCACATCAAAGGTGGAATTTCTGGGCGCATCAGTTATTGCACAGGCGGTGTGAGTGTTTTATCAGCTCAGGAGATACCACTAACCCTGAAGGCAAGGGTTTAGGAGAAGAATGCAGCAAAATGTTAAAAGTTGCTGTTTTACAAAAGTTCTTACCCGCCTCGACCAAGCTTGGCATCTGAGCCTCCTCTGGTAACGCTGGTAACGCTGGTAACGCTGGTGACATATTCATAATATTTGTCCGTTTCGGTCTTCGTCGTCTTTCCACATCTGTCCTAGACTTTGAGCTCCTCAGGGTCCGTCCTTATTTCATTAGGGGCCCGGCCCACCAACCACCGGACACCAGACACTTGACCACACTCCGCTCTTCGAGGTAGTTATGAAGGCAGGCGCTAGCAGGAGGGTGGAGGCACCAGTGTAGGTGAAAGGGTGGAAAGACTCTTCTCCTAACAGCACAGCACGGCACAAACTCTTAGGCACAAGGTGTGGAAAGACTCTTCACCTCACGGCACAAGCTCTTTGACACAAGCTCTGCACAGTGTGTAGCAGACACACCAGACACTCAGCCATACTGTGCTATGCTCCGCTCTTCGAGGTGGTTATGAAGGGAGGTGCTAGCAGGAGGGGCGAGGCACCAGTGTAGGTGAAAGGGTAGAAAGGCTCTTCTCCTCACAGCACGGCACAAATTCTTAGGCACAAGGTGTGGAAAGACTCTTCTCCTCACAGCACAAGCTATTTGTAGATGAAAGGGTAGAAAGACACTGCTCACAGCACAGCACAGACTCTTAGGCACAAGGTGTGGAAAGACTATTCTCCTCACGGTACAAGCTCTTTGACACAAGCTCTCCACGGTGTATAGCAGACACACCAGACACTCAACCACACTCCGTGCACACCAAGTTTTAATGTGATCCAATCAATAAGTAAGACCATCTGGGTAAATATTTCTAGTCATAAACTTTCTGTTCAAGAATTTCTCACTCAATAGTATTTGTATCAACAATCGTGATTGCTTATGTAAATAATTAATTAATACACACAATTTGTTTTACACAATTATATATGTGACAAAATACTGATCAAGGTGTAGAGGGCTTCCACCCCCCCCAAACAGAGCGCAGGTAGTATGATAGGCTAATCAATGGTTCCAGTATTTCAAAAATAAGAATTATAGTGTTTTTTAAAGATAAAAGGCCTCATTACAAGTGAGGCAGTAAGGAGTTCATTGCGCCGGTAAAGGTGCTGGCGCTGTTAAGCCCGTACTGCCTCATTACGAGGTTCCCTCGCAGGACCCACTCTGGACGTCTGGTCAGACCAGAAGTCCATTGTGGGTCCTGCGATGGGACCAGCATGCTAACAATGGGCTCGTCATTAACGGGCCCGTTGTTAGCATGCTCCTCATTCCCATTGAGCCCTATGGGGGCTCAATGGGAATGGGGATGGTCCGGGTCTGGGTTCCCTGAATGGGGAAATACCGAGCCCTCCATAGTCAGAATAGTCCGGTATTTCCTTATTCAGGGACCACGGACCCAGACCCGAGTTTGGAGGCAACTCCAAACTCGCAATGAGGCCCAAAGAGTGCATATAGGGTGACATATATTTTGAGTATCAGAATGACCTTTGAAGAGAGGTAGAGGTTATCTCCAGTATTAAATGCTCATCATGAATATCTGGAAATGTAATCTGAAAACCGGACAGAAAATGAGTTATACTCAAAAGTAAATTGGTTTACCGTTTGGTAGCCGAACATCTAGGCTGAGACAGTCTGAGATATTTTCCAAGATGGATACCAAAATACAAAATGGCTTCAGGAGCAGGTGTCAAAAGTCCTTACTCATGCAGAAGATTCATTTTCTTTGGCAGTATTTCAATGTAGATAAGTACGTCAGGTGGGGTATATTTCAAATTTCTTGGCAAGAAAAGCAGACATGATTCATAGTAAATCAGATAAGAGCATGTAAAGGCTACCAATTAGACAGAACAGCTGCTTACTTGGCATCAAATAAAATGAGCATATGAGCTTTCCCACATTGTGAGCTAGTGTTAGGGAGAATTCTCATTTTATGGCTAATTTCCCTCACCTAGTGAGTCCCCCAGCAGCTTTGCTGGATTTCTGGAGTCTATTTTTTCACTTGGTAAGAGTGTGAGCTTTTCCCCCACTCTTACCCATGTTTTGCCATGTGTATTTCATCTGTTTTTGTGATTGTGGACTCTGGAGTACACCACTTCAGTAGCCCCCTTCTTTTGTGTGTTACACTTTTAGACTTCCCACCGACTACATTTTCTGAGGCTGACTACTGTCCCCCAGAAAAAGGTAAAGTTGCCATTAACGTTACCTAGTCATTTAACCACAGATCCAGGACACCCCATCTTACATTGAGTACTGCAATTGGTTACTCCGTATCCCTTTTTATCTGTGCCTCCTAGAGCATTGTTCTGCCCTTTTAACATGTAGACTTGGCTGGTGGCAGTGGTATCTACCCTAACATTTCTACCACGATTATATTATATAAACGTGGTATTGTTTTAGGCTATTATATTAGCCTAGAACATAAACCCACTTGACCAGATACTTTTTCTTTTGGCTCCGGATGGGTTTATTCGCCATTTCTTTTTGTTAAAGTTCTTCTTGTGTTTTACTTTGCGCGGCAAACCAGGTTTGCCACCTTTGTTCACTGTCTTTTGGCGGGCTTCTGCCATGAAGCCCTCCTCCAGGCGCCTGGGTGTCTAGGTGGGCTGAATGTGAGGGAGGGGTGTAGTCACCCCCTGCACAGGGTATCCTAGGAAACCCAAGTCGCACTTTGCCATCATTTGCTGAGGTGGTTATCCGGACTGGTCAACCCCCGTGTTGCGTGATTGATGGCCAGGCTGTGTGAATGGGGGATTTTTGTATAAAAGGCAGGTCTCTTGGGCTAGAAGTCAGAGTCGCTACTGGAACTACAAGGAACTGAAGAGAAGTGGAGAAGAAGATGGCTGCTGCAACTACCCCATCCCGGTGAAGACCTGCTGCAGTTCCGAGCTATCTACCCTTCAGCGACCAGAGAAGATCCAGGCCAGAGTCTTCTTCCCTTGAGCCTGGTGGGGATAACCAGCTCATCTTCCACAGCCAAAGGATCCTCTTCTTGGTCGAAATCACTGCACACTGCTATAGTGGTCCGGATAGCCATCTGGAGAGCCTCTCCTGTTTTTAAGGAGCGCACGTTTTATTCTCTGTCGCTGCTGCCGGCTTCATCCCTGTGTGGTGCAGACCCCTCCCAACGTCCTCCTTCGCACCGAAGCTCCAGGAACCATGGGTCTGCAGGAAACCAACAGGAACATCTGCCATGGCACCAGCTTCTTCACTGAATAAGGTACTGTGTTCTGCTTGAGGAATTAGAGTGAATCCCATTTTTCTTCGCCTCCAAAGCTTGTCCTGGTTTTCCCTCTGTTACGCTCACCTGGCTCCCACAGGGGCGTCGGTCGGACCCGGACAGCTGCGGTCTCCACCCACGTGATGCATAGTGCAGCGATGACTGACTGGATCTGCCCTCCTAATCTTGTCTGCTTAACCCGTAGAAATATTCTGCTGCAAGTGGAGAGATGGATTTAGCCACTTGTGGATTCAAGTGATGGCACCCCCACAGTCGTCCCCAACTAATCACCTCTGAAATACCCTCACAGCAATCTCACCTTATATTCTTGAAAGATGAGCTCTCCATCCTGCGTGGATTTGCAGGGGCGCATCGATTCCAGTTACTTCACTGGTTTGAAGGCTCGGAAGAGTTTCGGAGAGTATTGACTCTGAGGTTCCTGGTGAGGACCAGTAAGTATTAAGTTCATAGAGTTCAATATGTCCGATATTCATTCTTGTTCCCCCCTTCCTTTCTTGTCTTGCAGCTGGCTCGTGAAAAGATGTTCTTGTGGCAGCTGGTGGCGCTCAGGTAAGAGCCTTTATTACCCGGATCTGTCCGGTAAATGTTGCACGAGGAAAACGTGTTGTTTTGTCTCTCTTTACACATGCGGCACGTGACAATATGGAGAGTCACAAACGGATGCCTCCGGTGGTAAATCAGGTAAGTCTATGATGGTAAGAATTATATTTGTTGGTTCCCTCGGCTCACCTTGTGGTTTTCTTTTGTCTCCTAGGTGCCGAAGTTCGGCGAAGAAATGATGGAGGCAGCGCCGACCCGAAGGATGCTGTGAAGACTGGTGAGCTGGAGGTGCGGCGCGTGCAGAAATGATGTTCTTTAAAGGTCCGGAGACAAGATGGATCCAGAATCAGGTGTGGAATAGAAATAAGTTCGTTTTCTAACCTTGTCCCTTTCTTTCCTCTTTGTTTTAGGAGCTCCGGATTCGAGGCGGGCGTGGCAGAAGACTGGATGCAGGCTGCAGGCACGGTGAGTGTTACGCTGCTGGATGCAGAAGAACGCGAAGCGTGTGTTGCTGGTCGGGTGTGGTTTAAATAGCCTCAAAAGTAATCCCAGGTAAGAAGTCCCTAGAACCACACCCGAGTAAAAAATTGTCCCTGTAGAAAAATAGTCCCTTTCAGGCTTCATGTTGTATTGGAATCATTTGCAGCATGGTCTGCCTGAGGCAAGTAATGACTATGAGGCTGGCGCCAAAGGCGCCAGGACTGAACCCAGATAGCCCCTAGCCGGGGCTGCTGAGGTTTTGCTAAATGTCTAGATGCCTGCTCCCGGGGCTGATGGGCTTGGTCCGGATGCCTGGGGGTAGGCATCATGACAGCACTCGCCCCCAAGGCCCCTCCTAAAGTTGTTCTTCCCCTGAGCCCTGGTTTGTCTGGGAAGTTTCGATGGAATCTTTTCACCAACCGAGGTGCATGGACGTGGTCACTAGGTTTCCATGACCTTTCTTGTGGTCCGTAGCCCTTCCAATCGATTAAATTAAAAAGATTTGATTTAACCATCTTGGAGTCCAGGATATTTTTTTTCCTCGAATTCAGGTTCTCCATCTATCAAGATGGGGTCGGATGGTTTGGTTAATCTTGTTCCTGGTTGAACTGGTTTTAAAAGTGAAACATGAAAGACAGGATGAATGCGCATATTAGAGGGTAATTCCAATTTGACAGCTACCGGGTTTATAATGGCCTTAATAGTGTAAGGTCCCAAATATCTAGGGTTAAAAGTCTGAGTTCCCTTCAGAGGTATGTGTTTTGTAGCCAGCCAAACTTGATCCCCAATCTGGTATTGTGGAGTTTCACTTCTATGTTGATCAGCATTTTTCTTATATTTCTCTTTTGCTTGTTTCAAATGTTCTGTTGCCTCTCTAAAGGCTTGTGTAATAGTAGAATGCAAATGACTAACTGCAGGCATTTCTAAATACTGAGGCGAATCTAGTTCTGAGGTTCGAGGGTGATGTCCATATATGGTATAAAAGGGGCTTTGTCCGGTTCCTGAATGTACAGAGTTATTGTATGCATACGCGGAAATCCATAAAATATCTTCCAATTACTTTCGGTCTGGTGTAGCATGCAACGTAGTTACTGTTCAAGGGTCTGGTTGGTCCTCTCCGTCTGACCATCGGTCTGGGGTTGGTGACTGGTTGATAACCTCACGTCGATTTTGCGCCAGTTGACAAGATTTCTTCCAAAATTTGTGAAATGAATTGACTACCTCGGTCAGAGACCAATACGGAAGGAAATCAGTGTATTTGAACAATGTTATCGAGGAACTCCTTGGCCAGAATTGAAGCAGAAGGTAATCCCTTTAGAGGAAAAAAGTGGTCCATCTTGGGAAAAAGATCCACAATAACTAAATTGGTGTTAAATCCATTAAATGGAGGAAGATCTGTAATAATGTCGAACGATAATGTGTGCCATGGTGTAGGTGGAATATCCAAAGGTTGTAAGAGGCCAGCTGTTTTTTTCTTCTGACTTTTGTTTTGGGTGCAAATGCCACAAGATATTACAAATGACTTTACGTCTTTTCGCCAGGTGGGCCACCAGAATTGTCTCTTAATTTTAGCTTCAGTTTTTGCAATACCTGGGTGTCCTTCCATCAGGGTGTCATGGTAATTGGAGATGACTAGTTCTTGTAGTTCCTTGTGTGGTAGAAATCGTCGCCCTTGATAATAAGGTAGGTCATTGATGACTGAGTAGTCCGGGCCTTTCTTCACCCAGTCCTACAGGGCTGTTGGATTGAAGAGTTGTTGGATCTTTACTTGAATATCCTCTAGTGTCTGTAGAGTGGTTATGCCAAGAATTCTTTGTTCTGAAATTATAGGCACCGGTTCCGGGTTTGCATATGCTTCTCCCATCCCTATTCAGGATAAGGCATCTGCCTTGCCATTTTTACAACCTGGTCGATAAGTGATCACGAAATCGAACTCGGCAAAGAACAATGCCCATTGAAGTTGACACGACGATTGGGCCTTGGCTGTTTTTAAATACTGCAAGTTCCGGTGATCGGTGATTACCGTAATGGTATGCCTGGCACTGAGAAGATAATGCCGCCAAGCCTTGAAGGCGGATTTGATGGCTAATAATTCTTTATCGCTAACCGCATAGTTTAACTCGGGTGCCGAGAACTTTCTGGACCAAAATGCTACTCAGTGAAGTTGACCGGTTTCTGGATCCTTCTGGGACAGGACAGCTCCCATGGCTAAACTGGATGCATCAGTTTCAACTATGTATGGAAGTTCGGGGCGTGGATGCTTTAAGACAGGTGCAGACGTGAATTTCGCTTTCAGCTCTTGGAAGGCCTTTTCAGCTTCTTCGGTCCACAAGAAGCATTTGTTTTTTCGCAAAAGTGCTGTGATAGGGTGTACAACATGTGAGAAATCCGGAATTAATCTGCGGTAGAAATTAGCAAGTCCGAGCATGCTTTGTACCCCTTCGTCTATGTATACAACAACACAGACGTCAATGAGTACACGAAGGACATCGTTCATAAAATACTGGAATGCTCCTGGTGCATTGCACAACCCGAAGGGCATCACCTGGTATTCAAATAACCCGTACTTAGTGCGAAAAGCAGTCTTCCATTCATCGCCTTTCTTTACACGTACCAGATGATATGCCCCTCGGAGATCTAATTTAGTGTAGATGCAAGCGTCCTTTACTTGGTCTAGTAATTCGGGGATCAGAGGCAATGGGTATCGGTTCTTAACCGTGATCTGATTTAATCCGCGGTAGTCTATGCATGTTCTGAGGTCACCTTCCTTTTTAGGCATGAAGAACAAAGCTGAAGATGCAGGGGACTTGGATGGACGAATGAAGCCATTAGCAAGGTATTGGTCCAAGTGTTGTCGTAGGTGAAGGTTTTCGGGTTACGTAAGGGCGTAGATCCTACTACATGGAGGTTGTGCACCAGGTATGAGATCGATTTGACAATCGGATGATCTGTGAGGTGGTAGGGTGTTTGCCTGTTCCTTTTGGAAAACATCCTGGAATTCTTGATATTCCTGAGGTAACTGCATGACTGGAGTAGCGACTGTGGCCAGGCCTTGGTTCAAGGGTTTTTTTGAGTAACAATCCGGGAAGGTTATTCTCTTCTCTCGCCAATCAATACAAGGATTATGTGTTTCCAACCAAGGTATCCCCAGTATTATTTGGAACTGCGGGGCTTTGATTAAATCAAACACAATAGTCTCTCGATGCCCATCTTGACCCAATAGTGTCATCTCTGCAGTGGAATGAGTTACAGGCCCAGAGGCAATTTCAATTCCATCGACTGTGGTGATGACATCCGAAGTGGTCTTTTTGCAGAGAGATAGATTCATCCTAGAAGCCAACTTGTGGTCCACATAGTTTCCTATGGCCCCGCTATCAATGTATGCCCTCACTGCGTGCATACGTGATGGCTGCCTTGGATCTATAAGGACCATTGGTATGATGAAGTGCGAGGTCTGAGTATCCTTCTTCAAGCTCGGCAAGCGGACCTCTACGCTTGTCGGGCGTGGTTGTTTCCCGAATCAGGCTCTGTTTGATTTTTATCAGCAACTCCGACTACTTTTTTAGATGTTTTTATAGGGCAATCCCGTAGAAAATGTCCTGAGGCCCCACAGTACAGACACAATTGCATCTGCCGTCTTCTTTCTCTTTCCTTTTGAGTTAAGGGTCCCTTGACCCCCCCGATCTGCATCGGTTCTGATACATCTGCTCCTTTGAGGGTAACATTGGGTTTAACCAATACCACATTCTCGAACTTAGCTCGATCAGCCTTTCTATTCTGAAGTCGGTGGTCTAACTGGACCACTAAGTCTATATATTCTGCACAATCCTGAGGTGGGTTCACAACTTGGGCCAAAAAGTCTTTGAGTTCACCCTGAAGTCCACGATGAAATAATGTAATTCGTTTTACCTCTGGCCATCCGGTTTCCACCACTAACCTATTGAAAGTGGCGATATAGGTTAGTAGATCCTGGTTTCCTTGTCGTAATGATAAATGTTCGTTATCCAGGGCCTGTTCCTGTGAATGTCTGGCAGTCTTTCCATGCTCAATTGAAAACCTTGAAAATCCCGAAGAAGAGGGTCGTCCTGGTTAACTAATGGAATTGACCAATCCGCTGCGCAGCCAACTAAGATATGATAATACAAAGGCTACTTTGGTTTGGTCGTTCGGAAAAGCTCCAGGTCTGCATAAAAAGTGCAAGCGGCATTGGTTCATAAACACGGCAAACTTTTTTGGGTCCCCAGCAAAATGTTCGGGTGGAGCTAAAAGAATGCTCCCTGGTAGAACCACTTGCACAGGATTGCTCGATGAAGCAGGAGTTGGATTCCCCCCGAGTCCAGGTAGTGGTGTTTGCTCAGCTTGGTTTTGCAGTAATTGTCTAGCAAGATCATCAGTGCGCTCCTTTGACACAATCAGTTCTCTCCTGAGGGCATTAGTCTCTTGGCGCGCAGAGCGCACTTCTGCCCTAAGTTCCCCTAACAATAGGGCTAGTTGGTCGGTTTCTGAGGTTTCCATAACGCCCGGGTGGGGATTTGTAGATAGGCTTCGCGTTCTGTTACGCTCACCTGGCTCCCACAGGGGCGTCGGTCGGACACGGACAGCTGCGGTCTCCACCCACGTGATGCATAGTGCAGCGATGACTGACTGGATCTGCCCTCCTAATCTTGTCTGCTTAACCCGTAGAAATATTCTCCTGCAAGTGGAGAGATGGATTTAGCCACTTGTGGATTCAAGTGATGGCACCCCCACAGTCCTCCCCAACTAATCACCTCCGAAATGCCCTCACAGCAATCTCACCTTATATTCTTGAAAGATGAGCTCTCCATCCTGCGTGGATTCTCAGGGGCGCGTCGATTCCAGTTACTTCACTGGTTTGAAGGCTCGGGAGAGTTCCGGAAAGTATTGACTCTGAGGTTACTGGTGAGGACCAGTAAGTATTAAGTTCATAGAGTTCAATATGTCCGATGTTCACTCTTGTTACCCCCTTCCCTTCTTGTCTTGCAGTTGGCACGTGAAAAAATGCTCTTGTGGCAGCTGGTGGCGCTCAGGTAAGAGTCTGTATTACCCGACGCTGTCCGGTAAATGTTGCACGAGGAAAATGTGTTGTTTTGTCTCTCTTTACAGATGCGGCACGTGAAAATATGGAGAGTCACAAAAGGATGCCTCTGGTGGTAAATCAGGTAAGTCTATGGTGGTAAGAATTATATTTGTTGGTTCCCTCGGCTCACCTTGTGGTTTTCTTTTGTCTCCTAAGTGCCGAAGTTCGGCGAAGAAATGATGGAGGCAGCGCCGACCCGAAGGATGCTGTGAAGACTGGTGAGTATGGCGCAGCGCTGCAGCTGGAGGTGCGGCGCATGCAGAAATGATGCTCTTTACAGGTCCGGAGACAAGATGGATCCAGAATCAGGTGTGGAATAGAAATACGTTTGTTTTCTAACCTTGTCCCTTTCCTTCCTCTTTGTTTTAGGAGCTCTGGATTCGAGGCGGGCGTGGCAGAAGACTGGATGCAGGCTGCAGGCACGGTGAGTGTTACGCTGCTGGATGCAGAATAACGCGAAGTGTGTGTTGCTGGACGGGTGTGGTTTAAATAGCCTTAAAATTGGTCCCAGGTAAGAAGTCCCTAGAACCACACCCGAGTAAAAAATAGTCCCTGTAAAAAAATAGTCCCCTTTCAGGCTTCATGTTGGATTGGAGTCATTTGCAGCATGATCTGCCTGAGGTAAGTAATGACTTTGAGCCTGGCGCCTTAGGCGCCAGGACTGATTCCTACTATGAGCCTGGCGCCTAAGGCGCCAGGACTGAACCCAGATAGCCCCCAGCCGGGGCTGCTGAGGTTTTACTAAATGTCTAGATGCCTGCTCCCGGGGCTGATGGGCTTGGTCCGGATGCCTGGGGGTAGGCATCATGACACCCTCTTTCTTATAACTTTAGCTTCCTCTGTTGACAATATCTAAGTACTCCTGGCAACGTTCAATCGTGAACTGTCCGACTGTGTGATCCTCGACAACAGGAACCCGGTTCCCCTTGACACTGGCTCCGGCCTATTGACTCTTGAATTCCATCAAATTGTGTTCTCTGATTCTGTCTGCCTTGACAAAAGTATTGCCTATGATTTTTGCCCCAACTCACTCTGGTTAACTCAGGTGCTAAGTGTGTTTTTGCCCTGGTAACATTTCTTGCCGCGGATACGCGTTTCTTTAGTAAGACGGAACTGGCATTACTGTCAAAAAGTGATAGCAAGTGTATTCCCGGTAACGTCTTTTGTTATACAACACCGGTCCGTTAAAGCATTGGGTACTTACCTTGAGTTAGAGAGTACCAAAGTGAATTGGTTAGTTGTAGTATATTTTACGTGTGGTTTTGAATTAATAGAAGTGTTGTGTTTATAACAAATTGTTTAAAAATAAATGTACTTATATTTTTTACCTGAAACCTTGAGTCAATGTTTGCTTGAGTCACAGTAATTGTGGTCCCTTTGTGTAATCTCTGCTACTGCTCATATACTCTTGAGATAAGCCTGGCTGCTCCGCTACTGCTACCACTTTAACATAGTAGTACAGGCTTGTACCAAAGGTAAAACTTGTATTACCACCTGTAGTCTTAATTGTGTGTAGTGCTCCCTAAGGTCACTGCACAGGATTCTGCCTAACATCTGCCAAGTAAATTTGGCAGGGTCTCAAAAAATAGATAAGAAGTGGTTCTTGGCAGGCATTAAGGATGCATAATTATGTTTAACTGAGACTGGAATGGGCTAATCAGTCTATGTGTCAGTCAGATGGAGCATGCCAAAAATGATCTAATGTGGCTTGGTGAGTGGCAGTTAAGCCAACCAATCAAAGACAAGAAGGGGTTTATTTTTGGCTGAAGGGTCCAATCAGATATGTATTGTGAACTTGTATGAAATATTGCATAATTCCAGAAAGACTATATAAGCAAGCTGATTGTAGGAGCTCTGTGTGCTTCCAGTGATGTTAAAGATGACTGTGAGCTTGCATCCAGGTGTCTGTCTTCCTTTGCTCTTGTTCCAGTGCCAGAAACCACAGACATCCAGGCTGAGGAGGGGATGCAGAGGGTCCACCTTTACAAAGGTTCTTAAATCAGCAATTCATCAATCATATATTCATATGCTCTACGCATTTTGTGAAATCTTTCCCTTCCTCAGGAGCTATTATTCAAAATGTTCATGAATCAAGTTGCACACTGATCCACAACGTTTATTAAAAAAACAAAGAGTATTTATATTTAGTGAGATACTGTATCTGAAGCCAATCTATATACATCAATAATCAGTATGGACCTTCCGTGTGACTTCCAAAAATCAGGTGTCACCTGCCTCCATGTTTTCACCCTCTAGCCAGACTGACACTAGGTGAATGTTAAGGAAATCAATCATGACAGATATTGATTATTCATGTATATAGATTGGCTTCAGATAGAGTATCTCACTAAATATATATACTCTATGTTTTTTTTGTAAACTTTGCAGGTTTTCATGTACTTTGGATGGTCACATATCTTCATCTTCAGGAGGGACCTTGTGCTTGGCTTTGTTTCTAGCGTTCTTTCTGGCTCTTAAACACCTGGAAAAATAGACATATATTCACATTTTTGGGAGGTTTCTGGAGCTTTTGTTAACTTCACATTCTTGTCTATTCTTTTCTGCTTGTCAGGTGATCAAGATGGAGAGTCTCCTCCACCGGGAACAGGGGCGTAACCATCTGGAGCTGGCTGGTCAACAGACACTTGTCGAGTGCCTTTCATAGGAGGCAGGGCTGGTAGGACTGCTGTTCTTGAGCCAATACATTTCAATACCTTCACAGGAGGTCGGTAGTGCAGTCCAAGTGCTTCTTTGTTATGAATCTTTTCTCAGAAGTAGTCCCCAGATTTCAAGGCAGTCTGTGACTTGTCTTTGTCTTGATGCTGTGTTGCTTCTTCATCATTGCTGGAGTCTCTTGTGAGATTTATGAGGAGCAACTGGTCTGGCCTGTTGAGAGAACTTACAAAAGTAAATCAGGTATATACATAGGAGCGCCACAAAGCAACTCATAGGGTGTTTTACACATATTGAGAAAGGCTTGGTAGATTATTGATGCTACTCTGCCCTGAATGTACGTGACTCACCCAATTACCGCTACATTGAGCCATCTGGTAATAGACATGGTGCAGGATGTGCATGTGCTCCCCCTTCCAACTGTCAGAATCTGAGTCCTCAGATACGTGACTCACCTGTTTGCTTCTTGAAGATCTCTTATAGAGGCTCGCGGTTTTCTTCTTTCTGGACGAGCGAGCCTTGTAGAGATAAGGTCTGGAATCCTCTGAATCCAGTCTGCGGGGTTACGAGCGCTCTGATTTCTGACTCCGGCAGCAGCAGCCCCAGGACTTGTAAGGTGTTCAAAGTTCCTGGGAGGATCCGGGACGGAACCAGGACTGGATGGAAAGGGTAAGGAAGCTCCGAACACGGAGATCACAGAGGGAAGAGGAAAGGAGACCAGGAAAGGAATTGGGGGACGGACACCAGGGTTCACGAGGTTAAAGGACTGGAACTAGCACAAAACTTGCCGTAACAAAGGTGCAGGCAAGGGAGCGTTGAGACGCGTTGAAGCATGGGGCGTGTCTGTTTTCAAGGAAACATGTGCAAGAATACAGAAAGACTAGACTGCACCATCTCTTGGTGTCGGCCATGTTGAAAGGGAGCGGAGTACTGGGTTATTGACAGAGGGACCAGGCGGACCAGAATGGTTGATATCGCTGATTAATGACAGCATGCCTCCTCCTAAACCCCAGTCCACCCGGCTTGTTGCCTGATTGATTCCGATGAAATCGTTGCAATAGGCGGGGTGCATTCATGTTGGAGACTGGTTCCCATGTTCGTTCACTTGATGGATAGCCCTTCCATTCCACCAAATATTGGAGATGACCTCTTCTGTATCTGGAATCGCAGATCCAAAAAACCTCGAATTCAATCTGGTTATGGACAATATGTGGGGGAGATTGAGGTATTGACTTGGTTGAGCGGTGCAAGGTTTTCAACAGGCTTGTATGAAAAACAGGGTGGATCTTGTTCCAAGTGGCTGGTAATTGGAGTCGAAAGGCTACCGGATTGATGATTTCAATCACCGTGATGTGTCCGTAAAAGCGTGGTGCTAGCTTGTTGGGTCTCTGATGCCTGGGTAAATGTCGAGATGAGAGCCAAACTGTATCTCCAACAGCATAGGAAGGCCCCGGTCGCCTCTTGCTATCCGCAAATCTTTTTATATCCATCCTGGCCTTTTCTAGGTGTTCCTTCACTTGCTTGTGAATGGATAACAGCTGTGCAATCCAGGCGTCCACTGAAGGAGTTAACGTGGTTTGTGGTAAGAGCATGAGTAACACTGATGGATGGAACCCTTGGTTACACAAAAAAGGACTGGTCCTTGTCGTGGAATGGTCTGTATTGTTGTAAGCAAATTCAGCCACAGGAATCTGGAGTGACCAATCATCCTATACCCTTGAGGCGAAACATCATAGATACTGCTCAATGGTTTGTTCACCCTCTCAGTGATGCCATTTGTTTGCGGATGATAACCCGATGACAGGGCACGTTGAATACCCAACTGCTGGCAAAGGTGCATCCAGAACCTGGAAATGTATTGTGGCCCGAGGTCAGAGATGGTCTTAGAGGGCAGCCCGTGCAACCGAAATATGTGTGTAACAAAGATCCCAGCCATTTCAGGTGATGAAGGTAGTTTGGTTAGAGGAGTAAAGTGAGCCATGTGAGAAAAGAGGTCTATAGTGACCATTATGGTGGTAAATCCTTTGGAAGGAGGAGGTCCACAATGAAGTCAGTGGCAATGACCTCCCAGGTTCGAGAAGGCAAATCAGGTTGATGAAGCAGACCCACTGGCTACCTGTGGTCGGTCTTGTTCTGGTTGCAGACTAAACAGGCTTGGATATAGGCGCGTATGTCACAGCACATTTTGGGCCACAAGAAGTTCCTTCTAATCGTCTGGTAGGTGGCCTTAATCCCACAGGGCCCGGAATGAAAGGTGTCATGGCAGAGACTCATGACCTTATTCTGAATCTTCTGGGTAGGGACCACCAAACTCTTGGCCTTAAATAGATATCCATCCTTGGTAAAACAAAGCCCAAAGGTTGTCCTTAGTGTATTCCCTCCAAATGTCCGAAGTCGAAGTCTCTTCTTGTATTGTTTCTAAGAGTGAATTGGCCTGGGCTATGAACTCCTTATCGGGAAACATCTTGGGAAAAGTTGGTGTTTCCTCTTTCATGTAATCCGGTCTTCTGGAGAGAGCATCAGCTATAACATTAGATGGACCAGAAACTGGTTGAATACTGAACTGATATTGGGCAAAAAAATAGGCCCATCGTGCCTGGCGACTGTTTTGACATTCCATGGACTGAAGAACCTGGAGGTTCCGGTGATAGGTCCTTACTACAACTGGATAACCTGCGCCTAAAAGAAGATAGCGCCAATCTATGAAGGCTTGTCTGATGGCAAGTAATTCCTTCTCCAGGACTGAGTAATGAGTTTTGCTAGGCTGTAGTGTTTGTGACAGATAGGAAATGGGGTGTTCCTGTCCGTCTTCAGCTTCTTGTTTGAGGACCGCCCCGATTCATATTCTGAAGCATCAGTTTCTACCAGGAAGGGTTTAGTAGTGTCCAGTTGAGCCAGGATGGGTTCATTAGTAAACTGATGTTTTAGTTTCTGAAAAGTGGCTTCCTGGATTGCTGTCCATTGAAAGGGGGTATCCTTCTACAGAAAACGGATAATGGGCTGTACAAAAGCTGAGAACGTTGGGATGAATTTCCTGTAAAAATTAGCGAGTCCTAGGAATGTCTGCACTTGTTTCACTGAGGTTGGAGCCGGCCAAGAGAGGATTGCTTCGACCTTGGTTGGATCCACTGCAACCCCTTGAGGGCTTAGTACAAATCCTAAGTATTTGACTGTGGATACGTGAAAGATACACTTCTCAGGTTTTGCCAGCAGATGGTGTTCGTGTAGCTGTTGTAAGACCAAAGAGACATGTTTCTGATGCAGGGTAGGGCCTTGTGAGTAAATCAATATGTCATCTAGGTAGACGATAATGAATAGAAACAGCATATCAGAAAAAACTCGGTCCATAAAACATTGGAATACAGCAGGAGCGTTTGCTAGTCCAAATGGCATCACTATATATTCATAGTGGCCAAAGGGGGTCAGAAAGGCCGTCTTACATTCATCACTCTCCTTGATGCGAATTAGGTGGTAAGCTCCTCTCAAATCCAGCTTGGTGAAGATCACTGCTCCACGTAACACCTCCAGGATGTCCGAAATGAGTGGCAAGGGATATCTGTCTTTTAAGGTGCATTTGTTCAGGCCCCGGTAGTCCAGGCATGGACGGAATTCCCTTGTGTCCTTTTTTGGTACGAAAAAGAGAGAAGCACCAGCAGGTGATTTGGATGGGCGAATTGTTCCATTGGATAGGTTGGTGTCTAGATACTCATGTAGGGCAGCTTTCTCAGGCTCAGACAAAATGAACATCCTTCCGAAGGGGATGACTGCATTCTCTTCTGTGTCAATAGCACAATCTTCAGGGCGATGCAGAGGGAGTGACTGAACAATGGCAGAAGAGAATACATCAGAAAATTGATGGTACTCCTCGTGGTACCTGTGTGATGGTCGAAACAGTGATGTGTTGAGGATGAGGAATCTTGTCTCCAGTATACTGTTTGGGTTTACCAGATAGACAATAATGAGACAAAACTCGGAACCCAAGAACAAGGAACCTGCCGCCCAGTTGATATATGGATTGTGCTTTCGCAACCAATGCATACCAAGCACTATGGGGTAGTGAGCGGTCTTGATTATGTCAAAACGCAACAACTCTTGATGGTTGTGAATAGAGAGCATGAGTTCGGAGGTTTGTTGAGTTATGGGTCCGGACGATAAGGGTCTTCCGTCGATTCCTTCCCCAGCCTGGAAGACCTCTTTGGCTTCTCGAGGGATATGTTTTTTCTGGGCCCGTTCGTCATCTAGGAAAAGACCCATGGCCCCACAATCCAACAAGGCCAGGATGGAAGATATTTCCTTGTTGGGTGTTGCAAGGTTCACTTGAAGTAGCACTAAGGTGTTTTTCAAAGAACAGTCCAGTGTAAGTGAAACATTGGAGCATGGTTCTTTTTCCCGAAACTGGGTTCCGTTCAGGATCGGGAGCTGGCGTTTCCCGGGCGTCATGGAGGAGCTATCGGGCAATTACGCATTAAATGCTTGTCTGAAGCACAATACATGCAGGGACGCTATTGATCTGTCGGGTCCTTTCCTGGGAAGTGATGGGGCCTCTCAAGGAGCCAAGCTGCATGGGTTCTGGGTCAGTCAGAGCTTGGGTTGGTGTTTCTTTTTCCCTGGAGCTGATATATTCAGGTGCAGATTTGGGTGGCGGGTTCTGTAACTTATTCTTCTCTGCCTTTCTCTCTTGTATCCTGAAATCGATCTGTAGGGAGAGGTCTAAGAGGGCCTGGAAGGATGCAGGACAGGCTACCCTGGCCAATTCATCCTTGACTTCTTTGCTTAATCCGTGTCTAAACAGGGTGAAACAGGCTTCTGGGGTCCAATTAGCATCTTTTGCTAATTGTTTGAAGCGGGTGACATATGTTAGCATATCCTGGTTTCCCTGCTGGGATTCCAGCAGCTTTTTCTGTGCAGAATACACCTGTTCAGGACTGTCGAACATGGCCTTGAGGGCAGAAACGAATTCATCGTAGTTGTCAAGTACCTGATCCCCAGCGGACACTAAAGGGGTAGCCGAGGCTAGCGCATTGCCGGATAGATGAGAGATCATAAAGCCCACCTTAGTTCTGGGAGTGGAGAAGTAATAATGTTTGAAGGTGAAATGCACTAGGCATGAGTCCAGAAAGCGGCGTAAGGTCTTTGGGTTACTATTATATTTATCCACAATGCCTCCCACCGATGCACTTTCTTGATATGCTGAATCCCTGGATAAAACGAGCTGTTTTAAGGCCGCGTTTTCAGCCTTGAGGTTCTGTACTTCTGTAGTAAGTTCCTGCATACCTCTCATTAGGTCTTGAATGGCTGCCTACATAGTGGAAACGGTAGTAGTTGGGCGGCATCTCAAACTGTCAGAATCTGAGTCCTCAAATTTGTGACCTGTTTGCTTCTTGAAGATCTCTTCTTGAGGTTTGCGGTTTTCTTCTTTCTGGATGAGCGAGCCTTGTAGAGATAAGGTCTGGAATCCTCTGAATCCAGTCTGCTGAGCTACGAGCTCTCTGATTTCTGACTCCGGCAGCGGCAGCCTTGGAAGGCTTGGAAGGCGTTCAAAGTTCCTGGGAGGATCCGGGATGGAACCAGGACTGGATGGAAAGGGTAAGGAGGCTCCGAACATGGAGATTGCAGAGGGAAGAGGAAGGGAGACCAGGAAAGGAATTTGGAAACAGATACCAGGGTTCACGAGATTAAAGGACTGGAACTAGCACAAAACTTGCCAGAACGAAGGTGCAGGCAAGGGAGCGCTGAGATGCGCGGAAGCGTGGGGGCGTGTCTGTTTTCAAGGAAACATGTGCAAGAATACAGAAAGACTAGACCTCGCCATCTCTTGGTGTCGGCCATGTTGAAAGGGAGCGGAGTACTGGGTTATTGACGGAGGGACCAGGCGGACCAGAAGGGTTAATATCGCCGATTCATGACACCAACAAGTCACATTGTGCTTTCACTAATGATGCATAGTCTGCCACCTATGACCACCCAAAGTTCGAAAGGCCAAGCATGGCCTACAATGACTTAAGTGTCCGTGGGCTTTGCAAGTGTGCACATTTTTCTAGGACTTATGGAGCAAGTCCCCTTCCTTCTTCAGATAATGAAAGCCCCAGAAGTATGAATTCCATATGGGCTATTTTAGACTTCTTGAAATTGAAACTGTAGCCTTTAGCTGCTAGTGTGCTAATGATTAAGTCCACTTTTTCTGAGTGTTCATCTAAGTCATCATCTGTACAGTATATGTCATCTACATATGTTCAGCATGTATGTGTGCCTTTTAAAGGGGATTGTATTCTACTAGAAAATAGCCCAGGTCTGTTTTTGTACTGTTGTGGGAGTCCAGTGCAGCAAAATTGTTTATCCCTAAATGTTAGTACTGTGTATGTATAGCTCTCTGAATCCAAATGTTGTGAAAAACATTCATTCCCGAGTTCCAATACAGTCTTATATTTGTATCTCTGTATGATACCCAGAGGGCCTAAACTATGCGTGTTCTGTACAGACTCTGTGCTTCTATTAGCATTTAATATTCTAAAATCTATTATCAACCGATATTAACCATCTGGTGTGGATACTGGAAGTGATGCTCTACTGTAGGGTGTGCCTGTTGTAGCAGAACCCCTTATTCTAATAACTAATACACAATTACTTTCAAATGTGGTACAGCCTGTGCTTTGATTGAATATTGTCTCTGAGGCTTTGGTGTTGCAATGCAAACACTTTGCATTGTATGTGGATGGTGTTCTATGTATAAATGTCCTGACCTAGGACAGCCCATGAGGCTGCATAGGAGCTCACTACATTTTCCCAAGTTTATCTGAAAACGTCAGTTTAATTACCTCCTCCCCTCTTGGGCTTTCCTAACATATAGCCTAGGCCACGTCTGTTCTGCTGAAAGGCTGTAGTTATTTGCAAAGTAGACCAAAATGATGCCTCTATTTCCTTTGGATGTTCCCCTTCAAGGTGAATTGTAACTTGTCCTCAGCCACTTCTCCTGTGGGAGTAATAACCTCTATATTTTGAGTAGTAGGAATGTGTTGTAAAAGCTTTTTACGTTTCTCTTTTAATATGGAGACGCGCATGCCAGAGTCCAATTGTACAAAAACCAATCCCTTGGATCTTTAGTCTCTGGTACTATTTTGTGAGTCTGGTTTAGAGTTTCTACCATTGTTGCCATTGTCCACTCTCTAAGCTGTAGTCTGCTTCCTTTTGCCTTTCTCTCCTCCCTCCTAGCAGGCTTCTGCTCTCCTTTGGGTGCCGAGCCCTGTTTCTTCTCTTTATCTTTGCGGCTGTCTAAGCTGTGCCCTATCCTTTAACTGATAGGCACCTTGTTCACCACTTCTGCTCTAAAGGGTCTTCTATCCCAACCAGCTTCTTGCCTGGGAGGGACTCTATCTCTTTGTTCAGAGAGTGTTCTGTTATGATAGGTCTCCCTTTCTTCTTTGGTAGGGGGCATAATGGAAGCCCTTGTTCTTTCCTGTATGCCTCTAACTGAGAATGTATTTTTGCCTGGTTCCTGTCTGTTACCAGTGTTACTATTAGGTAGTACTCTTTTAGAGTGCCTTTTCTCACCAAATTTCTTCTTTCGCCTTTCCCTGGGGTTCTACCCAAGTGATCCCTGCGTAGGGTACCTATAAATAGCTGTAACAATGTGATCGAACTGGAGCTTCCTGCCTTGGTCACTGGGCAATACTGCTAAGAATCCGATGACTTCGAGTCTTACTGACTCACCTTTTATAAGGAGCATACGTACTCCTTCTACCATGGAATCATTGCCCAGCTATTGCCAGCCCTAAATTCATAGCTGCTTCTGCTCGGTGGGAGTTCAGGGTCGCTTCCAGAATGGAGGAAAGTGCTGCAACTGAAGTAGTGCCAATTAATTAAAGGTACAACCAACTGTACACTGGAACCCAACTATCACAGTGTTCCATAGGTGGATTATAACTTGTGTGGATTATGATTGCTAATACCCTCTGCCTCTGCCGAGGAGTGACCTGATGGTTGGCTGCCTCTAGCTTGCTCAGTTTACTGGAATACTGTCTTGTGGAGCAAATGCCCAATACAGCTTTGAGGGTCTGAAATGGAAGTGTTCCTTCCTCCACTGCTATTACTGGTCGGGGTGCTACTGGAGCAGCTCACATATCTCTATATTCAATAGCTTGATCGGGGACAGTGTCAACATGTCTCACCAGAATGTCATAGTCCTCCCTGGTATATGGGTCATTTGCTTCCCTTGTTTGGGTGGAACCTAAGGATGTGCCCTAAGATTAACACTTCCAAAGCAAAAAAACCATATCTAGCCTTTGTGGTGTGGTATGCCAAGCCCCCTTGAAAACAGTTCTGGTGGTCTATCTGCTGCAAGACTATTTCAGGATACACATAGGGTGTGTATTGTACTTGATCTAGATCCCTCCTAATGTGTAGGGTCTCAAACTAGCCTCCTGGCTTGGTACCAGGTGTCTTCATATATGTGAACAGAGTTTCCTATGACAATCCTCCGGGCACTGCCACTGTGGAGTGGGCGTGGACATTCCTAACACCTCCTCCCTCTAACTGCCCGGTTACTGCACACCAAAACAAAAGAGGTGATGGCTGGAAGGTTTAGAATTAATCTTAACCTCCGGCATTGCTCTGGGCAACCATTCAGCCCATTGTTTAGACCAAACTACTTTGTCACATCCCTTCTGCATTTGACCACAAGCATCCCCCAAAAACATTTGGCCTCGTTGGACCTCATCAGTGAGGAGTAACTTGGGTCTATAGCAGAGGTCTTCAAACTGTGGGGCGCTGCTGAATCCGGGGGGTGGTGCAGCTTTTAAATTGGCAGAAATGGAAATGGGCAGGGGCGGCTTACATGGTCGGACTGGAGCATAAAACTGTCTCGGGCACCAATGAAAAAGTGACCCGCAGTTTCGAATGGATATTTATTCCTTTAGTCACAGACCGTTTGAATAGTACCCAAGGGGGTGTTTTTGTTAAAATGTAAGCAAATTGTGCTATTTAAAGAATATGTATTCAGCAATAATAGTCAAAACTACTAACTGCAGAGTGAAGTAACTCATCAAACTGGCCCACGTTGGCCAAAAAAGTGTCCCATTTTGACTGGCCCACACTAGCATTTTGCATTTTCGGTGTGGGCATTGCCCTATTGCCCTATAGGTCAGTCTGAGCTTGGTGGCTCATCCATAATGGGTCAGGGGGCATCGACCCAGTGGCCCCCCTCACCCATTATGGAGGATGCAAGGAGCCAGCCCATTGAAACACTGAGCACTCCCTCAGCTGCATTTTCCAGCTGGGGAGTGCTCCTGGACTGGCTGAACTGTCAAAGGGAAACATTGTTTCCCTTTGACAGTCAATTCAGTTCCCCAGCCGCACATGCTCACTGAACCATGCAAGTCTGGGGACAGTTTGCTTCGCCAGCCTTGCATAGGTGATTGGAAATGCTGACTGGGGCACTGCATGTTTGTATGTGTGAGGGGGAGCTCCTGTGTCTCCTCGCACATACAGACAGAGCATACTGACAGAGCAGCCTGGAATGGGGCATTTCAGCATCCACGTGCAAGCCCCTGCAGAAGGTACGTTTATGTTAATTTATTTCTTATTTATATATGTGTATGGATGCATGCAGGCTTGTGTTATGAGTGAGTGTATGGTGATGGGTGCTCATGTGAATGATAGAGTGATTGCTGTGTGAATGTGTGTGTGTGTGCATGTGGGTGTGTTTTGGTCTGTTGAACTGATTTTGGCAAGTGGGACGTGTAGGGGGAATGAGGGTTGTACAACAACGACATTTTAAAAATGCCTTTGCTGCACAATCTCCCCTACATACCTGCCAAACTTATTCTCACTATACACAACACACTTCAAATGCAAAATGTCATTAATGAAAAAGCTGAAATTATTGCCATTGTCTCTACTATGAACCAAGACTAAGACTGATCAGCCTTTGCCAAGAAATCATGGTCACCTTAAAAGCCAACTACCATGCTTCACCAGGTCGTGATAAGTGACATCACAAATCATACCAGGCAATCTAGCACTTGCCTCACCACATTAGGATAGGCAAACTCCTAGCAGCATCTGCATCAATCAATACCTCAATAACTTTCTCAATTTGATATCAAATGAAGGGTAAAAGCCTCCCCATACTCAGTAACTGTAGAAGGAAGGGAGGTGAGAGGGCTGGAGAAGACTGGATGCCTGGGATTATCCACAATTGAAGGAAAAATTGAAAAATGAAAAAAATCCACAAATATTAAGACGCCACCAATTAATGTACCATGATCTTTTCATCAAGAAAAATGATTAAATGCTTCAAAAAAGAATTACATGTCTATTGGCATGAATGGCACCAGCATGTAGCTGATCCAGAATAAGGTGCCTACTCTTAGATTGTGAGCTGGTCTGCCTCGGGGGACAAAACTAGGTTGTTCCCCCAAAATTCTCAAACAGAATCCAAGTTCTGCTCAAAAGTCAATAGGCAGAGTCCTTTAGGAACTCTAAATGCTTCAAAATAGCCAAAATCCAACTTGGCGGTTTTAGAATCCAGTAAAAAAAAAGAGAAGGAGTTGGCCCTTCCCAACTGGAAGGCCTCTCTGCTCTCTCTCTCCTTCCAGCCCTCTGCTTCTGCCTCCTGGTTTTCCTGCCAGCTCCAGCACCCCGAACAGTTGTCTGTGGGGCCTGAAGCTTGTTCTATATATACTGTGCAGGCTTTCCCTGTTGCACTCCCACAATCCCAAAGTTAGTTCAGCACTAAAAACCTTTCTAAACAAAAATATCAGCTAAACACATGATTTTGTGTAAGCAATTAGCAAGGGCGAAACGTAATCCAACACTAGGAATCTTTCCAACAAAAGTGTTTGCGGACAAAACCACAACTAAGATGGGAATTTGTAGTTTCCCGCAGTGCCTTGTTATCTCTTTGTTTTATATTATCAGTACATTTGGCGCTCATCTCAGAAAGCCTTCAGCGCAGTCATAGTGGACTATTTATAGTAAGCGTGCATCCTGCACTCAAGTGAAGATTACTGACATTCGGCTCAGACTATTGAAAAAAGCCTCTAATGTACTGTACTTTAACTTTGCAAAAGCAAATCTCACTGATCGCATCGTGGCTTGTGGTATGGATTGAGGATTTGTAAGATTAGAACTGTAATAGAAATTTTGCAGAATGGGTATATACTGTGTTGGTGTAGAAGAACACTGGAATTCTGCAAAGTAGATTTCAAAACAGTAGAAATACTGGGTGTGTGCGCATTAGTGTTGTTAAACTGGGAATGTACTGACATTGCCAATTTTGAAGTATAATGGAATTTCCTAGACTAGAAATGTACTGGAATGTTGCAAAGTCGGAGTCCACTGTGTTGGTGTAGCAGTACACTGGGATTCTGCAAGCTAGATTGCAAAACAATAACCATACTGGGTTTGAGTGCATTGTTGTGGTGACAATAGGAAAATATTGGGTGGTCAAGCTGCGAGGCTAATTGAATTGTGAAATTAATCATATGGTTGTATTGTGTAAACTGTGAGTATGGAGAGTTTCTCAAACAGGGAGGATAATGGCATGGCGAAGGTGGTAGTGTCCTGGGATTGTCAAACGGTGAGTATACTCACAATGTACAAAGTGGGAATATATCATGAGTCTATAATGGAGTGTAAACAGTGATTTTGCAAATTGTGTTCGTCCTCTGGTTACCAAACTGGATGCCTGTTGTAACTGCCAAGCTCTGGGCACAATTGGATTGGATTGTGAAGTCTGTAAATGCACCAGGACCTTCACACAGTATTTGTGTGCTGTCATTCTTAAAACTGTTATTCTATTGGGAGCCACAGGAAATACTGCGTTTGTGCAAACGTGGAGTATACTGGGGTGCTGAACTGAAAATAATTCCAGGATTGCGCAATAGTAAGGATGCAGAGCGTACTTGCACATATAGGAGTTAATAATCGATAATCCAATGGTGGAGGCCACATCAGGTAGGAAGTTCACATTTGGGTAGTCATTTGATTGCTCATTCAGATTTACCTTGAAAGAAGCCTATACTCATTGGGCCTAGATGTTGGTGGATTCATGTCTCTCCACATTGACTATTTTTTTATTGCGCCAAAGGAACTGCTTTAGCCATTTGCTCACATTAGGGGAAGAATCTTTCACCCATCTTTTGGATACAACCCTTGTAGCTGTTTAATATGCCATTCCAACAAACCTGCTAACCCATTTGTCTATAGGGTCAAGCAAACCCCTGCAAACACATCTGTGGAGACTTAAGAAAAGAGAGGTCAATGATTTTGGTTGACCATACTTCCTCTTTGAAGATAAGTCCAGGAGAGATGCAAAAAGCCTGCTCCATTCTTCTGACATCCTTGGCAAGCATCTGTGGTGTCCTTCTAATTCTACTAGGGGTGCAGTAGAAATGTAATAGATTGTTTTAATGCAAAATGTTGTGTTAGTAGTTCAATGACACTGTCTTCATGCATTGCAGAATTGAGTACCAGAGATTTCAGATATGCCCTGTTCCAGCTATATTTCCCGTCAGCGTTAAGGAGCCAAATCAGTTGCTTTGAGGGAGGCAAACAACTTCTACAATGCAGACAGGGGTCATGCGTATCTATCCATGTTGGTAATGAATTGAAGTTTAAAACTCTTTAGGGATTCCACCGGAATACTTTGAAAATAAGCTTGGGCCGTGTTATGCCGCCTCATGTTCCAATGCAAGTGCATAGATCTACCATCTCTCTCCATACATAGGGTAAAGGCCAGAAAGTTCCTGTTAAATGTATTAATGTTCATGTCCCATACGCCCATGGCTACAAGGACAACCGGACGCATCAAATGTATTTTAACAACTGCTTTATTTCCAGAGCCACATATGTCTCATCACCTCGTCACTTTTGCCCAGCGCCGTCCTGAAACATAACGACACTAACAGGCATGTAAATAGAACATTACATTCTCCCCCTCAATTAGCTGTATGCTAGTGTTACTAGCCCATCTCTTCAATGCACTGTGCGGGTCATTTTATCTGTCGTTGAGGTTGGGTGTTATCCGGCGATTGATGTTCACGTTATTTGTTCTCATGTTCTACAATCCCTTCATCGCGTGACCATTCTTCATCTCCAGCATACCCTGACTGCTCATGTGTGTCAACAGGTGTCATGTCTTCAGTATACTCGTCTTGTTCAGAATGGTGTGTCGCCCGTCTGAAGAAGGATATGTTGCGATTGACTTGCTCTGTCATGACCATTGGGTCATTTCTATATGTTACTGTGGAAGTGGGAGGCAGGCCAAAATGTGGGAGGCTGTGTGGGAGACCCCAGGCAGGGGCACAGTTTTGGACCAGGGAGTTAACAGACCTGGTGAGGGCGCGTTGTGTATGCAGACGGACTGGGTCCCCCCTTCTGGCAGTAACAGGCAGGCTACACAGAAAAGTGGGAACATAAAAGAAGGTTAAAAAATCTGCAGAACTCAGGAACGGATTTATTACAGGCAGAGAAATAGGCTTATTGCCAGAAGAGTAGTTAGGCACACTGGACCTAGGATGGTTGTCTGCACTGAACTGAGGGCATTAATGGCATGCATACTGGCTAGGCACACCCAGCGGAAGGGTGAGAGAGAAAAAGAAAGAAAAAACGAGAGCGAAAGAGAGTGAGGGAGCGAGATACAGTGGCACAGAGAGAGGG
Organism: Ambystoma mexicanum; assembly: GCF_040938575.1. Taxonomy (NCBI): domain Eukaryota; kingdom Metazoa; phylum Chordata; class Amphibia; order Caudata; family Ambystomatidae; genus Ambystoma; species Ambystoma mexicanum. Next base: position 1,113,600,333 of record NC_090936.1, read on the forward strand.
AGAGTGACACAGAGAGAGAGAGGCACAGATAGAGAGGCACAGAGAGAGAGAGAGAGAGAGGGAGAGGCATGAAGAAAGAGAGAGTAGCACAGAGAGAGAGAGTGTTGCAAAGAGAGAGAATGAGAGTGGCACACAGAGTGCGGGAGAGAGAGATCAGCACAAAGAGAGTAGCACTGAGAGCGAGAGTGGCATAAAGAGATAGTGGCACAGAGAGAGAGAGGGGGCACACTGAGAGAGTGGCAGAGAGAGAGAGACAGAGAGAGAGGCACAGAGAGAGAGAGAGAGTGGCACACAGAGAGTCATTCAAAGAATGAGAGAGAGTGGCACAGAGAGAGAGTGGCACATGGGGAAAGTGGCACAGAGATACATAGAAGCCTAGAGAGACAGAGAGGCCTACAGAGCCAGGGGGTTTAAAGAGACAGAGAGAGGCAGAGAGAGAGTGGCAGAGAGAGAGAGAGTGTGGCGCAGCGAGAGAGGCAGAGAAAGAGAGAGGGATAGAGAGAGAGGCACACAGAGAGAGTGGCACAGAGAAAGAGAGAGAGGCACATCCACAGAGTGACATAGAGAGAGAGAATGGCACAGAGAGAAAGAGTGGCACACAGAGAGTGGTGCAGAGAGAGGGGGGCACACAGAGAGTGGCTCATGGGATAGGTGGCATAGAGAGGCCTACAGATATAGAGGAACCTAAAGAGACAGAGAGAGGCAGAGGCAGAGAGACCAGGAGAAAGAGGCAGGGTGAAGCAGAGGCAGAGAGGCCAGGAGACCCACTGGTGGGAAAATAGAGCAGGTAGGGGACGAAGGAAACCAGGAGAGACCAGACAGGGTGAAGGGTGCCTGCTAGACAGGCCTCTGCAGCCTTTTCCCCCAACCCACATGTTCAGCACACCACACCTCCAGCAACTGAAAAGAGAGAGCACAGACCATTCTCCACAGGCTACAAGGATAAGTGAGAACAGTCGTTTCCAGGGAGGGGAGATGGGATCTCAGACAGTGGGCACACATTCTCAGGTAATTACAGGGTGAAGGACAAGTGTCCTTCTAGAACCTGCCTCCACCCTTTCCCACAATAAGGGACACTAAACTCTGTGTGATTCCCGGGTCAGGGGAGATGAAAACTAGAGAGTGCAGGGCAGTTGGGCCCAAAAGACATGTGTGCAAATAGGTAGAGACAGTAGATGACTGGGGGATGGAGGAGGTTTGCAGAAAGGGGTGCAAGAGGTCAGGGCACCAGCTTGGTGACCTGGCAGAGGACAGGATAATTACGGGGTATGGGACAAGTGGCTTTCCAGAGCAACCCCTCCACCCCCCATGATGGCCACAACAGGTGGAACTGGTTTTGCAGGGCTCATAGAGGCTTCATGCCAGGACAAATGGAAGATAGAAACTATTGGGTGAGGGGCAGGCGGGGGAAGAGTTAAAAGGGGCCGGCCTCAGGATGCAGCTAAGCAACAGGAAGAACTCGTTCTTGTAGGGATCATGGCTTGGGTCCACAACCCCACCACATGGTGCAGAAGACACAGAGGAAAATACATTGGAGAAAAATAAAAGTCCCCCAATACTTTGGAAAATGAAGTCGTCCAATACATTGAATACAGTGGGGAAATTAAAAGTCATGTAATAAATTGCAAATGAAAAAAATACAGGAAACCCACAGTAAACAGGAAGGGACATGAAATCTGCTATTTCCACATTCCTGTTGTTGGCATTTGGTCAAAAGGCGGTGTTTCTTTATGCAGCATGTGTTGGCATATTAACACCCTGTCTCCCACTTAGCTGTCTGATGAACATCTTCTGTCATCTTTTCCTTTGATGCTGCATCATGTCTCCTTAGATTGAGTTGTTCATGTGTTTCTTCTTAAAGTCAGCCATCATGCTGGAGTATCGTGCATACTTGTCTGCAAAACATTAGTTTTGCCGGGCATTTGTCATTTGTGCTAAGAGTTTTACTCATGTGTTCTCACAGTAGGTGGTAGATGGTCTGTCTTTACGTCTTCCTAGTAATGTTCAATATTCGTACCATTCTCTTGAGGTTAGACATAAAACGTTCAACGCTCTATTGGCTGGAGGACACAATGGGGTTATCCTCCTGTGATGGAACCTCATATGTGCAGCAAATGCCTTGAATTCCCTGCTATTAAATAGGGGTCTACTGTCCGACTTTACAAACTTGGGTATCCCGTATGTGGACAATATCCTGTACAATGGTGGTGTGACAGTAGATTCAGCCGTGGACTGTAGTATTTGGATTTTTGGGTAGCGTGAGTGTTCATCAAGGGTTACATTTTTTTAAAAGTATTTTATACATAGGTAAAAAAACATGTTTCAAATGCTTCTTTCTCAACAGTACCGTTCTCTCACTCGTATGTTAATTGCACGTCTTTGATACCAAATAAACACTTCACTCGACGGGTACAGTAGATTACCCATCTTTCCTTCATACTGTCCAGATGATCAGGGACCGCATTTTGAAACACATAGTTCCCTCTATGGGGGTGGCACCCTTGTCACTATGTCTGTATCATACGTTAAATAGCATAACAATATGGCATGCAGATGTTAACAGGGGTTTGTCATCCGAGGGGTGGAACATATCCCAGACCAGCAATTTCCAGTATTCGTAAATGGCACTGGCATTTACCGCTGAGCTAGCAGTCGCACCATGCCACACTCTTGTTTCCATTTCTGCCCAATGCTCAAATTCCCTGTGCCAACGTGGATATTGTGCACCGTTGGTCGATTTCCATGCCATCGCAATGCATCTCTTAGCCAGTATGCATGCCATGTCCATGAATTTCATAACGTGTTTGAATTTACTAACTCTAGGGTATGCTCCCAGCAAACATTCATTTGGTTTCCAGGCATATCGTGTTATTCCTGCTGTTCTGCAGGCCTGTTCTATTTTCGCCCAGAATCCCTGTACATACGCGCATCCCCAGATAATATGTATTAAATCAGCGTTCGCATCGCCGCACCAAGGGCATATTGGTTGTGCGCTATTGTTGAATTTAGCTATCTTGTGTGGCATCATGTAGGTGCGGTAAAGGGCATTCAGCTGAATTAGTCTAAAGCGGCAGTTCCTCGACATCTCCCGGGGGTATAGCAGTATATGTTCCCACTCCTTATCACTAATGCCTTCCCCCAAAGTCCCCCTCCTAGAGTTCCTTCAGTATCACTCTGTTAGGGTTAGGTCTGTCCGCCAGCTGGCCATATATTCTGGATATTGATCTCCAGCCATCCTCCTGATTATGCATCAGGGTCAGCAAGGGATGTGCGGCTGGTTCCTCCGGCCAACCCTCCCTCTTCCCATTTGCAACACGCCTCACCCTATGGTACCATGGAAACTGTCCCTTGGGCAGTCCTTCCTGCTCAAGCAAAGACTCAAACTCCCTGAACACATCCTCTGAATACAGGTCAACCCAGGTATAAACACCCCAGCATTCCCAGTGTCTAATCCTAGCCAAATCCCCTCTGTTCTTGCAGACATCCGCTGCTATTGGAGTGTCAGGTGAGTATGGGCGCTCAAATTTCAGCAATTTCAGGGTCTTATGTCATACTTGTCGCCCTAGTGTCACGATCATGGGCGTGCTATCCAAACAACTCAGAAGTAACCATAACATCTCTTTAAGTTGTGCCAGGGCAACTCATCTCTGCAGCAATATTGATTCCGAAGTAGTCTCATCTGACAGCCACTTAACTACATGGCTAAGTTGTGCTGGCAGATAGTACCTTTCCAAGTCTGGTAACTGCATCCCTCCCTCTCTGTGGGGCAGGCACAGGGTGCAAGCGCAAATCTATGATGGGCCGTTCTCCATAGGAATTCCTTTAACAGTACTTCTAACACTTGAAAGAAGGAGGCCGGAATGTAGTATTGTACATTATAAAAGAAATGCAAAAATCTCGGCCGGATTATCATCTTGGTTATAGCAATCCTGCTCATCAGCGACAATGGCAGTCTAGACCAAAATGTTATGGACTTTCTCAAACCTTTTACCACATTTGCCATGTTACCCTTGTGCATTTCCTTAGGCATGTGTTTAATGTTCACCCCCAAATACCGGAAGGAGTCTAGTCACCATGGGAGACCCACTTGCAGTAGATCACCTATATCCATCCCTCCCAGACCTGCCAGCGAGAATATGCAGGAATTCACTTTAATGAAGCAAATTCCTGACACTCTTGCATAGTTGTCTAGCACCTCCAGTATCATTGGCGCATTGTATTGCAGATCCTTCAGGTATAGGAGTTCATAGTCCGCTTAAAGCGAGATTAGATGTCCAACTCCTCCCACCCATATGCGCGCCTCCGGAAACTGCCTACGGAGATAGATCGCTATTAGCTCTAGCGCCAGCACATACAGCATGGGTGACAATGGGCATCCCTGCCTGCTACCCCTCTGTATATCCCAAATTGATGACACTAGCCTCCCAGATTTCACCCTCGCCACCGGCGCCATGTATACAATTGGTACCCATTTAATAAACTGCTCACCGAAGCCAAACTCCCATAACACTGCAAGTAACCACTCCCAATACAATAAATCGAAAGCCTTTATAGCGTCAAGCGAGATTATTGCATATTGCTCTTGGGAATCAGTTGTCTGTGCTATGACATGCTGCAGTCAGCGCATATTCATGTTTGTACTGCGACCCGGGATGAAACCGCTTTGGTCCCTGTGTATTAGACCACTGATCACCTTGCGTAACCGCCCAGCAAATATTATTAATATCTTCATGTCATCATTTTGCATGGCCAATAAGAATCACAATTATCAGTGGCTTTCTCAGGTTTAGGAATTGGTATCACGAGGGTTTCCCTCATGCTTGCCGGGGGTTTCCCCTTCAAATAAGCTTCCTTGAGCACCTTGTGCAGTAATGGTGTCACTACCGACGCATAGGTTTTTTAGAACTCGGGGGGAGTTCGTCGCTGCCCGGTTTTTTGCTAGTAGATAGTAATTTGATTGCCATCTTTAGTTCCTTGGCTGACATGTCTTGGTCTAGTGCCTCGCAGTGTGTTGTACCCAACCGAGGCAGCCCAATTTCTTCCAGAATGCCCAGTATTTCCTCCTGGGGAACCAGAGTTTCATGCTTGTAAATTTGGGAATAGTATTTGGCAAACACATCATTAATCCCCTGCTGTTTCCTGTGTATGTTACCTTCCTCATCTTCAAGTACTGTGGTTAAATGTCTTAGATGTTCCCTCCTACATAGCCATGACAATAGTTTGCTCGGTATGTACCCCTGTGCTCTAGTGCTTTTGACCATATAATCAAATTTAGACAGTCTCCCCCAGGCTTCCTGGCAGCTACTTCTGGCTTGGGTCAGTTTCGGCTCCTCAGTCCGGTGTCCCGACATTTGGGCCTCCATTTGTCAGCTGTCCTCCTCTAACTTCTCCAGTTCCACCTTGAGTGTCTTCCGGATACCACCTGCACTGGCAATGGCCTCTCCTCTCACCACCACTTTCATTGCCTCCCAAACTGTACCCCATTCTTTCACACTACCCACATTTCCCTCCAGATACTCCTCCAACTTAGTCTTGAGCCCCTCCCTGAAAACCTAATCCGTCAAAGCATCGATAGGCATACGCCACAGCGGTATGGGGAAGTCTAGGACCCAGTAATTTCCACTCCATTAGTAGCGGCGAGTGTTCTGATAGTGTTCTGGCCAGGTATTGTGCTCAATCTATGTACGCTAGTTGAGTCCTGCCCACAAAGAGGTAATCTATCCTGGTGTATAGACCATGAGGTGAAGCATTTATCCCCAGGGTGTAGTTCCCTCCAAACATCCACAAGATCCATATTGTGCAATGCTGAATTAAACGCTGAGGTTGCCGGCCCGATGCTGTTCACGGGTGGGATTGACCTATCCAACCCCAAGTCTCTAACACAATTTAAGTCACCACCCCTGATCAGAAAGCTTTCCCGGTATGGTGCTATTTTAGCCCATAGCATGTGTAAGTATGACGGGATTCCATGATTAGGGAAATAGGAGTTAATTATACATACTTCCACGTGCTCTATGTGGCCCCTCAGGATTAAGTACCTCCCTTCTGTGTCCGCCTCCACCCCCAGCAAACGAAACGGGACAGCTGCATTAATCCACATATATACCCCTCTGGCGTATTTGGAATAAGCCACCCCATATCCCTGTCCCCCCCAACGTTCCTTCACTTTAGCCATTTCACCTTTCATGAGGTGGGTTTCTTGTATTAGTGCAACGGCCACCTTTTTCCTGTTGAAGAAGAATCACACGCAGTTTCTGTGCAATTATGTGCCCATCCCCCTCACATTCCACATTAATACTTTAATGTTGGATGCCATGACCGTGCGCAGCAGCTCCCTTCTACCCCCTAGCATCCGGCATCCATCCACACACTGCCCTCTCAGCCACCCCCCTGCCCCACCTCGGCTTCCTTAACCCTCCCCTTTGATCTGCACTGTGAACTAGACATTCCTTTTCAGTTACCCTTTTGTGTGAAGAACATAACATCCAAACAACAAATAAAACCAAACATTTGCACACAGCAGTTGCTTTCTCCTTACAGTGCTCGGGCAACCCAGCACCCTTGTAGTCCATCCAGGCCATATTGTGCGACTAAATAGGTGTTAGCAACAGGCCAACACGAACTTGTGTATGGGGTAGACCTTCAAGCCCTAGACCGGTGGCTGAACGTCACCCCCGTCCAGAATATAATCAGCTGAATCAGTTCCACCTGTAAGTGATTTCAATCAGGCACACACCCAAGTCTCGCCCAGCATGCAGTGTGCAAACGAAACCCTTATTTCTTTTTATCTATAAATTCAATATTCTGAATGATATACCACTCATATCACACCCTCTGCAAAATACCCCCCAAAATACCCCCTAGGTTACACTGAACAAGGAATCAGGGTAGTTGTAAAGGTAATTATTTGTTTATTTATTTAGAATATAAAATCACAATATATTTTTAATAGGTAACAACAATCACCAATTGGGTGACAGGAACAATGAATAAGATCTTTAATGCACTAGGAATGCAGTAATGAATACAAAAAGAATGCAGCAAAGAAAAGAATACTTCTGAGTTGGTTTGGAACAGATAGCACTATGGTTAGGGGTTCCCCTTGCAACACCCCTCAACCCACCAATAGGAAATTTAAATAGATGTGAGAAGAGAGCAGGTATTCAGGAATAATGCAGACCAACAGAATATTACTCCCACCTCCCCCCCTTAAACACAAGAGAAAAAACGGATTTGACTTTTCAACTGTCAGCATAGCTTTGAAATTGGCTGAGCAAAAACACAAAATATGTTCAAAATGCTTAAATTATGATAAATTCCTACGGGAGCCGCTTTGAACAGATGCAAGCAAACACAAGCAATGATTTAATCAAAAGGAAACAGTTGGGACCTCAAAGGCCAAGTGGGAAATTATTTAAAGGTAATTCACACGTGTAAAATGTTTCCAACTGTCAATTCGCGGCAAACTTTTACTTATGCAATTTTCAGTATAACGGGTCAATGGCACTGGTTCGCAAAAACTGAGGGAGTTATAGAGGTTTAGTGCGAGGTGTTTTTCGAAAATAAAGACACGAATTTGAACAAGGACTTCAGTTTAAAATCAGAAAATATGGCTTCTGCTTTCATTCAAGGCTAGAGCGTTCAGGCTAGGCAACCAAGTCGGGACAAAGTAAGCTCAGAGACTGATTCATGACTTCAGTAACAGATCCCCATCACCTTCCCCGGCGGCACCAGCCAAACACTCAAGGTGGGATTTATGGATCAGAGTTACACAAATAAAGATGACTATGAAGATGGCGCTTTAGCAACTAGACAGAATAAGATAGCACTACATATTTTGACACTGTTACTGGTTAGGAAAGTAGGGATAGTTCAGAGATCAGAATGGGACAAGATAATGCAAGGTATACAATAGTTGTCTAGTGTCCTATTAATACTTGCAATCCACTGGGATTTTAAGATTTTTGGACAGTCACGGTTCTGGTCAATGGATTGGATCTATCAAGGAAAGAAAGCACATCAGGTGTGGGACTGGATCAGCTAGGCCAGTCACCGGAACTGCACAGGATATGCCCTTCTTGTTTCTGGATATTTCAAATCAGCGGGATGGCGAGTTCATCAGGCAAGCATTTAGGTAGCAAGCAAGATAGTTTCAGGATGCTAGTTTCAGGATGCTTTTTCGCACCACAGTGCTTCATTGGGTTGTAAGGATTATTTGAAGATTGAGGCCTAACTGAAAATGGTTCAGCTACTGCCTGGCCTGGTCCTTGCCATCTGGATCTGGAAGGATGTTGAATGCTGGATGTTGAATGCTGGATCAGAGTGCTTCGCTGGAATCAGAAGAGTGAGTCCCTATGTTTTGTCAGCTGTCTCTATTTATCCTTGCAAATGACATCCCAAAAATGGGTGTATGGGCCGGCTTAACTAAACTTGTCCCTGTGGATGGGGATTGGATCAGAGCCTCATCTACGCCTTGCACCCGAGTGATTGGATCAAGGACGGATGATGTCACATTTATGGTTTGGCTTTTACAATCCTTAGAAACCTCCCCTAGCCACTAGTATCAAAATCGAATTTTGTCCTAAATACATAACCTCTATGAAAATTACATACACAGATTCCATATTTTATGGAGTATCTGTTCATCAAAATCCTGCAGCTGTGAGTTCGTGTTTTGCCTTTTTGCAACATTTTGTCCATTTCTCCATGAAAACAATTTCCAACTTTTCTCCAAATTTCCACAAATATGTGTGTTTACCATAGGGATGTGTGTGTAATGTTTAACAATTCTAGCATAAATACAGTTCCCATAAAATCACATATATCGCCATTCCTGTTCAGAATATGCTACACAGTTCCACCACATTTTGAAATGTAGTGCCAAAAATTAGACTAACACATCTACCCTTTTGATATTTTTCACCCTTTCTGATAACAAGTTATGAGTCTCTAAAAACTATCAATTCCATGTTCTTAGCAGCAAATGGTCCGGTCCACCTTTTGTCTCTACCTGGAGCTCAAGGAGTAGCCAAAGCTTTGGGAACCTTCTGCAAGCCAAGTTTACAACCTCTTCATACGTTCCATTTCCTGGCCTGGAAAATCTGCCATTGTTCAGACTCTGGCTGCAGACAAAAGTCTGTCCTACCCCACAATTAGCATATGTCAGTGAGTATCTGCTGAGAGTAATGTCCTCCCCTTGGGGGGAAACCTGTTTTTCTACTTCTTGCAGACCCAGCCAGGCTAATTTAATCTTAATTTCTTGACTTGAACTCCAGCAGAAAACAAACTTGTTGCATCAAATGACATAGATAAATTACTTTCTTAGATGTAAACCTGTGGGATCAAAAACAAATGAAATCTGCATTTCTTTCAGCAACAATCCTTTTATATTTGCTAATCCGGCAGACTTTTAGTTTAAATGACTTTAAAGCTCAATCAGGAGAGCCCATTTGACAGGAACTGTCAGTCACAGGTAGCCCAGTGTGGCTGCACTCAGATTTCTGACAGGAACTGTCATTCACAGGCAATCCAGTTTTGCTGAGGAGGTTTTGCTCTTAACATTTCAGGACTTTGTACATTCACAGTCCTTCCTTAGGTTAAATGGATTTTAGCGCCAAGCAAGATTTTGAGTGTTGGGAAGTGTTTTGTACAGGCATTTTGGAGTTTTAGCAGCATAGTAAATGTCATTTACAGGTGAATTTTGGAGTTTCACTTGCAAAGCAGTGCTTTTCCCTCTGCACTCTATGTTTCTTGTCATGGAGCCCACTGGCACTTTTTCTGCAGCATGTGCTCTATTCTATCACACATGCACCATGGGTGGCAGGTTGTGCAGCCATCTTTTTGTGTGTTGAAAGTGCGGTTTTGGAGGTTTTGGCGTGCACAAAAGTTTTACTGCCAATTTTGCTGTTTCTTGCACCATAGATAGCAGAGTGTTGCCACATAGTATAGCAGCAATGTCCGTAACTACCCCCAACTCCCACCGGTCACCTGAGACAGTACTTTCTTCACGTGACAGGCTCTTTACCACCATCCAGGTTGTGGTGTTCCATCCACATAGTGGCCACAGCCGGGGTCTCCAGGAAGATCACCCGCTGCCTTTGTAGATCACCTTGAGTCTTGACGGATACATAAGCATGTACTTAATATTCAGTTGCCGTAGCTTTGCTTTAATTGGCACAAAAGAGTTACTGGCTCTCTGGACCACCGGCGTATAATCAGGGTAGATGGCTATTTTGGAATTGTCTCTTTGTATTGCTCCTCCTTCCCACAAGTATTTCAGTATTACTTCCCTGTCTTGAAAATGCCGCATTTTTGCGATCATTGGGTGAGTCTGCGTCCCCATTGGAGGTCGTTTCTGCCGAGACCGATGTGCCCTTTCCACCACAAATCCTTGTGAGAGGTGACCAGCACCAACTTCCTGTATTAGAAAGTTCTCCACCTATCTTGTGAGGTTCGGGCTTTCCAACCCTTCAGGAATTCCTAGCAACCGGACATTATTCCGGCAAGCCCGCCCTTCCACGTCTTCAGACCTGAGTTCCAACACAGTGTTCCCCCTCTCCAGCTCTTTTAGTCGTGTTTCCAGGTCTTTTGCAGTCTCGCTGGTTTCATTCAGGGTGATTTCTGCGGTCGCTACTCTCTCCGCCAAATTGTTTGCATTCTGTCTCATCAACTAGATGTCTACTTTGACCTCATCAATTTTTGTCTCAAGAGACGACCTCAGTGCTGCTGTTGCTAGAAGTACCTGATCGTCTTTGTTGCCAGGTTCTGGCGTCTCTTCCGCTTTCTGTGCCATAGCACTGTTCTGTATCGATTCTCGGGACCTGGCTCCATTGATGAAGGAGTCCATAATTATATTCTTGTTCTTCCCTTTAGATGGGGACATTGCACTGCCCGCTGGAGTAGGGGCTAGCCTCCAGTAGTGGCTCAGCACATCATTTTTATGCTGCTGCTCTGTATCATGTATTCCCCGTTCACTGCACCAGCTGGCCCCACCAACTCCGACTTCTCCTCGTGGCCACTATATGACAGGCTGCCACACTGTGCTGTTGATAGGTCACCTGTGCCTTGGACCCAGCTGTAGTCATGGCCGCCTTTGGCATTGCAGCACCGATGCCAAACTATGCTTCAGTGCCACTACGGCCACCTCATACTCCCCAATTCAATGCACTTCTAGTGAATCTGGCATTCAGCGGTGCCAATTTGCTGTGCGCTGCAGCCGGTCGTGCCCCACTATAAGACTATTATATCACTCACAGGGGTTGTGATCTCCAGCAAGCACGGGTGTTCTGAGTGTTTTGCAGGCGTGCACGCCAGTGGTTTATACCCCAATCCAGGCAATGAGGCCGAGCCACCAGTTGTGCACCCATTCAAATCGCTGCCATCATTGCTATATTTAACTCAGCATCTTAGTCTGGAGCTCTTCCCCGACTATCAGGATGGGGGGCAACCCCCGGTTGTTGTTATGGTACGTGCCTGGCTGCGACCCAGATCATGTAGCTAGGCCTCCGCCAGCGAGATTTGTGCCAGTCAGGCAGAAGGAGCAACCTTGAGGCTCACCCCTCCTTACGCTGTTGCACAGTTCAGCCCTCCGTGTTTCACTCCACCCCTTGATCTCTTTCAGCTGTTGTGGACAATAGAATCTATGGCCCGTGAGAAACCAACCAGAACAAGTCATCTGTGTTTACAGTGCTCTTGCTGCGCCCACCGATAGTCAGGATTCCTGCACCTTTAATCCAGCTAGCCGGCTGTGACAGCACCAATGTTCTAGATCCTCCAGCCCGCACTTTCTATGCGTGCACGGTCTCCACCGCAGAGCCGTTACCATGTACCTGCATGATGTGCGCCACGGTTCCTCCCAGGAGCTGCACTCGCTGTTTGTCATGGATTCAGACGGCTCACACATCTCCTCGCGTTGCCAGTCACGGTCCGTATCAGTTGCAGGTCTAATTGTACAGTTGCTCTCGTATCTCCCCTCGGCAGCCCCCAGTGAGCCTCTCCTCGCACAGTCGGGACCTCTCTTCTTTTCCGCCGATCCATCCAGCCCACTCGCTGTTTCTGCCTCGCCTCAGTGCTAGAGCTCTGGACCGTTTCCAACTCCCCGTAACTCAGCGCACTCTCAAGACCGCATGCCGGAGCACACCGAAGCACCAGTGCCCCCAGCACCAGCCCACCTCTGCTCTCCGCAATTATTCACTAGCTTTCCGGGAGTCACTGTCAGTTAAGGCGCCCTGCCACAGTGCGTCTCACGGTCACAGGCTCAACAGACAGACATGTTGACCGCAGCCCTTCCTCCACGTCAGGATCAAGCCACCGCTCCGTTCACCATCTTTGCTACACAGGGCTCCCTCCTTGCGACCCTCATTTCTCCACCTAGGCCTCTTTGATTTCTGCTGGTATTTCTCACAGAAGCTGCAGAACCCCTTTGCACGCCTGCAGGTGTGTTTGGATCCGCGATATTCCGCACCAAACCGCTCTGTGTCAGGACCTGTAACAGGATCCCAATGGGAGCTCTGTTCAAGAGCTGCCTTACTCCATGAGCTGAAGCCATGCTCCCTCATCAAGGGTTACTATATGTAGATTCCTGACTGCAATGGGCAAAATAAATCCACCGCTATCACCTCCCAGATGTTTTCAGGCAAATGTGTCAAGGGCAGTGGCTCTGAATGTGTCTGTGGTTTCAGACTTTTGCATATGTTGCACTCCTTCGGGGTTGATAGCAAGTAGTCCATCCTGGGAGACCATACCTTCTGATGCAGTAGTGTTTTGTTGAAACTACACCTCTGTGCCCCTCATGGGATAGGGCGATCACTAGTTTGTGTGAGGGGGAAGGGATTACAATCTTATTTTCTTTGAGTAGTAGGTGAGAATTTGAAATAGATTGTTTGTTCTTAAAGAGTGCAAGTGTTTGTATATTGTGAAGGTCCACTGATGCATTTGCCTGTGTTCTTTTTTGTAAGCATGCGTAGTGGTGCAATGACGGATTCAAATTCAGGGAGGTAGTGTGTGCAGTAACTCGCAAGACCCAGTAAGGATCGAATTGAGCTACATTCACAGGTTGTGGTGTGTCAGTTAGCACTTTAACTTTGTCACGGTCCTGTTCAATGCCTTTCGAGGAGGAAACATGGGCAAAAAAAGTCAGGGTGGATTTGTTAAAAGCACATTTGTCTTTATTCAGGGCGAGCCTTGTATGCTTGGAACAGGGTGATGTCATGTGTGTACTGTGATGTGCTGAAAACTAGAATATCATCGCTGTAGTTGAGACAGTTGGGCACGTGGCAGATGACTTTGTGTATTTCCTCGTGAAAGATCACTGCCACGGACGATATCCCAAAAGTCAGCCATTTATATCTGAAGAGTTGCAGATGTGCTGCGAAGATAGTGATATAATGGGAATCGTCACTGATTTCCAATTGATGTTATCCCTTGTTTAAATCGAGTCTCGAGAATATCGTAGCCCCGTTGAGGAGGTGTGCCATGTACTTTATGCGTGGTGCCAAGTGACTTTCCCTTATGACGCCTAATTTGGCAGTCTCATGTCAATGCAGAGACGTCTGTGATTGTCCAGACCCTTCGTAGGCACAGGAAAATGGGTAATACCCAAAAGGTCGTCCCTTATGCCGGTTCGATAATGTCAGCTTGTATTATCCCATGGAGTCCCTTTTTAACTTGGCCTTGAATATTGAACAGGATGCCTCTGTAATCCTGGGCTGCAGGATTCCCTATCCGGATGATATGAAGTTTGACTTGGCATCCTTTAGCTTGCTGATCCCTTTGAATAGCTGGGGGCATGTAGCCTCTATTTTTGTAGTTGTAGTTATATACTAATTTGCCATTCATTGATAGCGTATGGGGATGAGGCCCATCTGGATCGTAGAGTTGAAACTTAATATGCATAGACCTTGCTTATGCGATTGTATACATCTATGAGCACATAATAAGATTTGTCTTTGTACGTGCACTTGGCCATGAATGCCCCTTTACATTTCAACGGTTGTTTGGAGCCATGCGCATCAATGTCTACTTGCGCTTTTCTTAGCATGGGTAGCTTGACTTGCCATACTCATCTTCTGACATGACATTCACTGTTGCCCCATAGTCAATAAGGAAGTGCTATGTATGTCTGTCTGTCTGTTTTTAAAGGCAGGATAGGACTGCGTTCTATGGCCGTAGGGTTGCCAATGGCAGAAACATATCCTTTCGGTCTCTTATGACTGAATGTTGGCGGCGTCGTCCTCAAATTATGTAGTCCTCTTGTTGGTTTGTGTCGTCATACGGGGGACTCAGATCCTCTATCAGACCCTTTAGTCTTGAGCTCTTGTCTGTGCACGTGGCCCTGCACCCATCTGATTCTCTTTTCTTCTCTTTAAGTGGTTTGTATATGGGCAGAAGGTTGTTGAAGGCTGCATTTTCGCTTTGGTATGTCGCGCCCTGAAACACTTGTGTATAGGTGCGTTATAAATGGCATATCATATCATACCATGTGCTGTGACCTCTTGGTGTACGACAGACCACCTGAAAGTGGTGTTCCCTGCAGAGCTCTCCTACCCCAGTGCAGGACAGACAGGTTCATGGTGAAAATCACATCCACATCAAAAGCACAGTCTTTTTGTGCATTTATCGGGTGCCTGCTGCCTTGTAATTATATGTATCAGCACCGCTTGGTTCTGCGTCACCTTGAGTTTCTCCATCGTGGTGACTTGCATGTCAATGGCCATGGTAGTTCAGGCTACTGTGAGAATCTCTGGCAAGGTGTGATGTTTCTGATGTAGTTTCATTTTTAATGCAAGAGACTTGCATCCAGCTACCACTTGGGATTTGATAGCTTCTTCATTCCAGTATAAGTGAATATCACAATGATTGACACAGGTGTATCTCACGTGACAAAGGTATCCATTGTTTCACCTTGTAATTGACTCATGGTGTTGAAGTGGGAAAATGGAAAAACAGGCTCCCATCTTCCCCCTCTCGCGCCTGGCCTAAAGGTTCACGGCCCAAGCACCCACCACGAGAAGAGTTTGCCCATCTACCAGACGACCAGATACCCTGGTACAGGAACATAAGGATGTGTCCATTTGCCTGCCCAGTAGCCCGCCCTGCCCATGCTGATGCCTGTGGCATGGATCAACTGGACTAAAACTATACATCGTTAGAGATGCCATGACGACCTAGCCAACGGATAGCACACCAGGACCAACATACACACTGGACACTCCCGCACCAATCTACACGAAGAATATACTCAGTGCTATGACGTAGGCGACAGGCATACTCACAGAGGTGCATCTTTATTATTTTTCACTTAGGCTCTCAAAATGCAGAAATGCAAGACGCACCATGAACTCATCTAAAGAGCTTGCTTACGCTTCTTCTAAACCTAGGTGACATAATGAGAATTATAACAAAGACACGATACTGGTCATAAGACAATATGCGACTATAACCTAAAGCGCCTGTGCACCAAACGGTTCCACCTATACACCAGGCCTAAGTAGGCCGCAAGCAAGAGCTCCCGTGGACGTTAACAGAACAAGAGTCAGGTTGCTGATCCTGCAGAATGAGCTTGGCGAAAGCAGACAGCCAAGGTCATAATGTTGCAAACCCACATTCCAAAAGCAGACCATCAAGGGCACGATGTTGCAACCTCGCACGCCGTGCACCAACATCAAAGTCGCACCTGCAATTAAATCAGGCACACAGTGGAAAAACAATATTAATTGTGCAGAATTCTGCCTCAAACACGGTCCCACCTCACGTGACCAAGCCGAACCTGACGAGATGCCAAGCCCAGGAGGAAAGAGGCGTCTGGATCCCTCGTTACGAGATACAGGCAGATACACTTGAAAGGATAAATGGACATTTACGACAGTAGGAGTAGTCGGCCATCCAGCTCATGAATAAGTCTTCACATTGTCTGCATGTACCCATAGTGAAACATTGTTGCAAATTGCAGGTACACCGAGAGCTGGGAACAGCGATGGTCCCAGGCTGGGAAGCTCACAGGCGCACCAATCAGAACATGGGGCTCTTATCACTGACGCCAGTAACATTAACCAATCATTAGGAGTCTTCATGTAACAATTCTCATGTATCTAATTGTAGGGACAATCCAGATATATCACCTGGCTAACCCTCGTCCACTCATATTATTCTCTATACGTATGCTATACTAACCCTACCACTCGAGGAGCCAATCCAGAGTGGAGATAGGTTTTTTGCTAACTTTCTCAAGTGACGCAAGTAGCGCGTCATACTACAGTAAAAAGGGCCTGCGAGCCCCACGATTGTGTGTGTGTCAGGTCAGACACGTATGATCCTTGACCCATCCCTGCCGTTTGTGTTTAATAAACAGCAGAGTCACCTTGCTTCTTGTGTGTGTCTCATACTCTATCTCTCTTGGCATATACGGGAGGAGTTGGGGCCTCCCTGCCCGGAGGTCTGCGGACGGCCCGGCCGAACCCGGCAGAATTTCCCCCCGACAACTTGGAGGCACTGCTGAGATCTGTTTAAAATCGGCATTTTTATTTTTTTACTTTTTCCAGGCACTTCGGTTGCGAGGAGGCCCGGCGGCGCGGCCCCCTCTGCCGTTGCCCCCTTCTGAGGACTACAGGACCATCGCGGAACTGCGAGAAGACCGGACAGCGCAATGCGGATATTGGCCCTCGGGAGCCGGTTGAGAAGTATCCCGCCCGCGGTTGGCGAGTGTCCAGACGTGGTCCAGACGAGGGGAGGTGACGAGCCGCTCGGAGGGGTGCGCGCAGTCGAGCGGCCCCGCATCAAGAGAACTTGGTGAGCATGCCACGCACAACAAACAATGTGAAATTGTGAGGGAGGGGGGAGGAATTAAATACGGGAGGCGGGAGGTGTTGCACAGGTGAACGGCGAAGGTTTGACAGTTTAGTGTTAGAAATAGAATGAATGATAGTTGAACAAGCGCGAGAGCAGTTGGCTACGCAACGCGAAAGAAGGGGGCGGAGCACGAAAACATCATGTGCGGCCGCTCAGAGACACTGATTGGCCTAGGTCGCGACTACGTGTAAGGGTGTGTGTGTGTGGTTTCCTACGATTTGGCATTTATTGATCAATGAGTAGATGAGGATCCCTATTGTTCGAGCAAGACACTCGATAGGTAGATGACGTTTCCCTGTAGGCGGTAGCTAGTTAGTTGCCCAATACGGAAGATAATTGGCTGGTTAAGCCCTCCTGTCGAGGGGCGTATCACACGCGAGGCGACGCAGTGTGCGCAGTCCGATTATATTGTTGATTTGATTACCTTGTTCCAGGAGTGACAGGAAGACAGCTGTGGGGTTAACGGGGGTAGATTGCAGGTGTATTTTGGATTTAAAGAGTATATGAAGAACTTACCAGTAGCTCTACGTGATCGGTGACGTCACCAATAGGGTTTTCATAGGATATCGCAAACACGAGGCATCCTCGTTTTGAGAGTGTTGGGGAAGAGAACTGTGGTAAGGGAGTGGAAACGGAGATAAACGGTAAACGAGTTGATCGAGGAAAGGCGAAACGGGGAACGTGGCTGCGCACGGAGAATGCCGGCCACGGCAAGTGTAGAAGGGGGAGGAGCACGTGAAAACAGGACGACTGTATAAGAACGTAATAAGGGGTACGCAGCCGCAGGGGGCTACGTACGCCTCGGCCGCTGGGGGCCGTAAGGGTGTTGTATAAAGGAAGAAAGGCAGAGGAAAATCTACAAATGTAACATACTATATTTTTATAATTTTCCTTAAGCGGACTATCGTAAGTCCCCAAACTTACGGGGCCAGGTAACGATATAAGGCTGTATATTGTAAACTACTAGTGGGATAAACTGATACCAGATTAGGGAAGGGTAGCAAGTGGAGCGCTACTATGTCATACGGAGCAGGATCGGGAGGGTGGGGGAACACCCTCACCACGCCACTACAATACATATGCACAACACTGCCACCCCATAGGGAGAAACTGATTAAGTATAGCATAGAATGGACCCAGGGGACGGATAACAAAATGCTAACACCGTGGCCGCCTAACGGTAGCTTCGATCCATATGCCCAACATTCACTATTAAATCATCTGCACAATACATATAAAGGGAAGAAGTTGGCAAACCACGTGGAGGTGTTTAACTTATGGAGGATGTTCCAGGGGTCCCGACCAGGACCAAATGGAATATTCACTATGGGGGAAATACCAGAAGAAACAGAGATTAAGGAGGAAGGAGAGGATGGGAAACAGGGGTATGAGGACCCAAAGACCACGGGAAACGGAGGTGGGGGAGGAGAAAAGAATAATAAAGCAGATGAAATAAAAAAGGAACCGAGCAATGATACACCCCTAGTAACGGGAGTAAAAACAGAGGGAGGGGGGTTGTACCCTTTAAGGGAATTGGGAGAAATAGAAAGAGGACAGTTAAGGGCGGCTGAGGGATACTCGAACCCGGCATACAGCCCTCCACCATATGTGGCTCATAGGAAAATGCCAGCAGGGGAGGGGAGGACTGGAGAAGACCAGACTGTGGAAATAGGAAATGATGAATGGGTAGCTGCACAGATATTATTAAAATTACGAGGTTCATTAACAGGAGAAGAGAAGGAGGTAGTAAAGAAAACAGACGAGGATAATGCTAGGGAGAGTGAATTGAGGGGGGAAGAGCTGTTAAGACAAAAAGAAGAGATTTTGGAGGAACGATTAGCAAAATTAAGGGATGAACAGAATGAATTGATCAAGCAGCTTGAGAGGGAGGAGAGAGAGAGAGCGAGGAAAAGGAAAGAAGGTAAGGACGAATTGGAAAAAATAAGGGAACGAACTGAGGAGCAAAGGAGAGAAGCTGACAGGGTAAAAGCAGCAGCAGAAAGGGTATCAAGAGTAATACTGCGGGAAAAGAAAAGGGAAGAAGAAGAAAAAGAAAAAGAAATGGCAATATGGAGGAGGAGGTTACTATCAGAATCAACTAAAAAATATGAAGAAGGTAGGGTGATGGAGAGTATTGCAGAAAAAGAAAGGGCGAAATGGGAAAGAAAGAAAGAGGACGAAAGAATATTAGAACAGATGAGAAGTGAAGTGATGGAGGAATTGAAAAGGAAAAGGGAGGAAAATAGTAAGGAGATGGAGGAAAGGTATCAAGGAGAAAGAGGAGATAGGGGAAGGGAGAGTGGAATATGGGGGGATGTATATGATGACACAGAAGTAGCAACAACATCAGCACAAAGGGGAGCGGTTGATAAAGGAGAAAGAGGAGAACCGGACCTAATAGATTTACAAACAGTAACGATCAAGGGGAAAAAGACAGAGTGGGGGGTACCGTTTATGACTAGCTTTTGTAGTGAGGAAGAGGGAGTGGAAAATGAAGGAAGAAACAGTGAAAGGGAAAGCTTAGACAAACTATACATCACCCGGACCAACATAGACTCACCATGGATCAGTAGGAGAAAGGATGAGATGGAGAGAAGTGAGGAGGGAAAGACAGGAATAGAGGAAAGACAGGCACATGAGGACGCAACATCCCCATCCCCATCATCCCCATCACGCCCTCCCCTATCGCACCCTACATGCTCAACCACCTCACGTTCGTTACGCAAAATAAAACTAGCGCCCTTCACCGACGAACGGACATCCTATACATGGCGGCTTAGAGACCTCCCTAGTCGCAGGCAGGAAAGAGGTATACACATGCCCACATTAAATACAGAGAAAGATGGAAGAAGGGGAAAAGATGGAGAAGAAAGAGGTATGAGCAAGGGAAATACAAACGAAAGTGATAATGTGGAAGAAAGGGAAGAGGAGGAAGGGTGTGAGGACTCAATATTATGGAACACAAAGGGTGAAACAAGACATAATTTAATGCCACTTTTGGAGAGAGGTGGGGTTAGACCACAGTATGTTCCTTGGAAGCATACCGATAAAGAAAATATAAAATGTAGGCTCCCATCATTAAGTGGAGGTGCGGGTAAATGGATATATGAAATGGAAAAACACACCGCAGGACAGAAGCTGGCAGTAGGAGATGTAAAGGGCTTTTTAATATCAATATTAGGGGATAGAGCGGACTACATCTGGAAGAGAGCGGGATTTCATGGGGTAACAATAACAAATACATCGCACGATGGGGCACCGTTCGCAAACTGCAGACATGCACTATGGCAGGCATTGAGGGTACAGTACCCAGACACATCAGATATAGGAGCAATTACATCCCGCAAGATGCATGAGAACGAAGATCCTGTTGATTATATCCAGGAAATCTAAGAGAAGTGGCGCATGGAAACTAGAGAACAATGGGATAAAACACCAGCAATATTTTACCATATACTGGTACAAGGGCTCCCAGAAGGAGTTCAGAAACAACT
Source organism: Ambystoma mexicanum (assembly GCF_040938575.1). Taxonomy (NCBI): domain Eukaryota; kingdom Metazoa; phylum Chordata; class Amphibia; order Caudata; family Ambystomatidae; genus Ambystoma; species Ambystoma mexicanum. The sequence continues at coordinate 1,113,620,672 of NC_090936.1, forward strand.
AAAGAAAGTAGTGGGAATGGAAGCAAAACCATGGCCCGAAATACAACTGACTATAGTACATCATTGTAGGACATGGCAAGGAAAAATGAAACAAAAGGAAGAGGACAGGAAAACGGAAGAGGCTAAATTAGTACAGAAAAAGCTTACTAAATACACAATGGAAGGGGCACTAATAACTACACCTACAACAATGACCCAAAGCCCCACACAAGTAGTGGCTGCACAAGATTCCTCCCAAATACCACCTTCACAGACTACAACACAACAGGTGCCGACACTCCAACCATACACGCCCAACATGGGAGGAGGATACCCAATGCAAGGAGCTGGGTATTATAATTATAACAGGGGGAGAGGAGGAATTATGAGAGGGAGAGGGTATGGGTATAGTACCCAACCGCAGGTGGGAGGATTTAGAAATTCCTACCCCACAGGGCAACCAGTATACCAGGACAACACAGGGAGCTTTCCATGGCAGAATAGGGAGCCACCGGTGTGTTGGAGCTGTGGACTATTGGGGCACATGTCACGCACGTGTAGAGTTAGACCAGGAACACCATCATGGAGTGATCAGGGACAACCACGGCCCGCACAGGTACAGCAGGGCATACCACAACAACAAATGTTGCCACAAGGAAATGAACAACAACAATTAACACAACAACAGCCCCAAACACTGCCACAACAACAGGTAGCGATGACACAACAACCACAAATACCACAAACACAACTGGGTAGGGTGACGGTTTTGGGACACAACCCTTATACCGGAAATGGCCAGTCGTTGTACCCCCAATAGGACAGCCCACAGACGGCCTTGGTGTGTCCCATCCTGTCAGTAACACCTAATAGTGCGGAGGAACCACGCATAGAGGTAACGATAGGTGACAAAAAATTATCATTCCTTGTTGACACCGGGGCGACCCGGTCTTGCATAAGGGAAGGTAAATTCAAGATGTCAGGCGAGACCATGAACACCCAAGTATTCTCTGGGGCTAGAGGGTTGGTTCCCTTTACTGATAACATTCCCTTATCTATTGGAGATTACGATCTGTCAGTTCCACTTTTATATTATAGTGCCTCACCAGTAAATATACTGGGGAGAGATATAATGAACAGGTTGAATATGACGATCTCCTTTACTGAGGACGGCATAATTTGTTCTACTCCGGGGATTAACATGCTCACAGCACGACAAATTATGCAGGCATACTGTGGACAGACAGCGATTAGGGCGGAGCCAGTAGATGGTGAACTGTTCCAGTATGGAACGGACATGGCAATTGCATGGATGCCAGGGATAGAAGGGAAAATATGGAGAAGGCCAGCAGCCTATCTGTTCAGACCAGAAACACCTGTTAATGAACCAGAAGGGAAGGTGGTTTCAATGGATATTGAGAGCATTATTGCAACAGCTGATTATATTGCTGTACATGCCCAAGACAGAGAAGGAAGAGCATGGAGGGCAGTGATAGCATTAGCAGAAGGATGTGGGCTCACCCAGGTGTCAGATGAGGAGCTGTTTTCAGATGAAAAGGAGGAAGGTGAAATGGTGTTTATGATGAGTGTGGAAATATGGCTAAGAGTGGCCTACAAACAAGTAGCACAGAAAATTGCAATGGCACTTGAGGCACCCGCATGCACCCCTGTCCCTTTCTTTAAGGACGATATGTCAAAGGTACCCAAATCATTGTGGACTACTGGCCCCTATGACGTGGGCTGCATAAAAAGTATAGGGGGAGTAAAAATAAAATTGAAAAAAGGTGCAATACTCCCCAGAGTAAAACAGTACCCACTATCAAAAGAGGCAGATGAGGGCATATATGAAACCATAACGGCCCTTATAAATAATGGTATATTGGTCCCCTCAGAATCACCATGTAATACGGCTGTGTACCCAGTGCGCAAGGCTAAAGGGGGGTCTTGGCGCTTTATACAGGATCTCAGGCCCTTGAATAACATAGTAGAAGCGGAATATTGTAACGCTCACCTGGTTCCCTCGGAGGCGCAGGTCTTGACTGGGCAGTGAAAACGTCTTCAACGTTAGGCGTAGGATTCGTCTGGCTCCCGGATTTGGCCCCTTCCTTACCGAAAGCTTGACCTGCAGAGTGAGGTGTCTGCAAGTGGAAAATCAAGGATTAGTGACTGGAAGGTTGGGAGTAGTTCTTAGCCCCTCTCTCCCTCTCTTCCCGCGGTACTCGGGTGATTGTTGTGCTCACCTTAAGTAAGTGAATGCTGAGCTCTCCATCCTGCGTCTTGTGCAGGGGCGCTGGGTCCAGTTACTTCACTGGATGTGAGTTCCGCCTCATGATTGCAGAGGGTAGATGAGAGCGAAGCCGCCGTTTGCAGCACGAGCGTGACTTATAAGTATTAAAGTTTTCAGATTGCTCTCTTCAAATGTCTTTTCCTTAAGTCTATGTCTTTTATCTTTTCAGATGCTGTCGATGCCAAAGAAGCTGCTCTCCCCGATTCGTGGCAGAGAGCGTGACCAGAACATGATGAATTCGAAGGCACGTAAGTAGGAAGGCTGCCTTTGGGCCGTAGAATGCACCTTAATGTCCCCTTTTGTCTTCACAGGTGCCGGAATGCAGTGCGAGCAAGTTGGAGCTAGCACCACACAGGTAAGCAGTATTGTAACTAAGCGTTACTAACCAATCTTCTTTGTCTTTGCAGGCCCGATGCTGGACGAGAAATGCTGAAAAAACGTCTTGGATGCTGCCGATGGATCGGGTGAGTTGAAGCGCTAACTTTGCCTTTGTTTAATCTGTGCCGTTTGTTTTGCAGGAGCCGCTGAAGATTGAAGACTGGTCCCCAGCAGGTAATTTTCGTAATTACAGGATCCGGAGCTGAAGATTCGCTGGAGCTGACACGGTGAGCATCCTGCTGCAGATGCAGAATAACGCGAAGCACGTGGTACCAATCGGGTGTGGTTTAAATAGCCCATAGGAGTGCTTAGGTGTCTTCTTCCACAGCAGCCTCGCCCAGGTAAAAGAGTTCCTGCTTCCAGAAGGGTTCCAGCATCCATGATCCAGGGAGTGGTGCCTGCCCCACCCAGAAGGAAAAGTAGTCCCTGCCAGAAGAGAGTAAAGCATCATCTTGCTGGTAAGTAAGCAGCATGGTCTGCTCCAGGTAGGTTCACCCAAGCACTTTTACACTTGATATGAGCCCGGCGCTTCCTGTGCCGGGACGGGTCCTTACTATGAGCCTGGCACCACCGGTGCCAGGACAAGGTCCAAAAGGTCCCAATTGGGACTTGCTGGTGCCGATAAGACATGTTATGAGCCTGCTTCCAAGGATGTTGGGTAGGTCCTGACTCCTTGAAAGCAGTGGTCATGACAAATATCCCGTAGCTGCAAACCCGGCCACAATTTTGTGTGGCATTCCAGCAGAAGCATCACGATTTACAGTGATCGACCTTAAAAATGCTTTTTTCTCAATACCATTACATCCAGACTCAAAAGATCTGACGAGCTTCACTTACAGAAACGCTAAGTGGAAGCACACCAGATTACCACAAGGGTATTGTGAATCACCTTCAATTTTCAATAGAGTGATACAGATGGATTTGGGTAACATTGAAGTAGAAAGCACAGTGTTGCAGTATGTGGATGACATAATAATTTGCAGTAAAAACGAAATAACATGCAGAGAGGACTCCTTAAAGATGTTGACAATATTGGCTGACAAAGGTTACAAGGTAGACATGGAAAAGATACAGTACTGTCAAGAACAGGTACTTTACATTGGTCAGCTTATATCCCAACATGGAAGAAAGATTGCACCACAAAGAGCACAAGCCATTTCGACCACTCCAATGCCACAAACTGTAAGGGAACTGCAGCAGTTCCTGGGGCTCTGCAACTACTGTAGAGCTTGGGTATTTGATTACAGTTCATACATAGGACCCCTGCTTGAGGCGTTACGGGAAGCTAATAAAGGGGAGAAAAAACTGGGGTGGACAATGGAAATGAAAGAAGCTTTTGATGAATTAAAAGATGCAATATCAACTGCTCCGGTACTGGCATCCCCAGACTATGAGCGGCAATTTTTTATATTTTCACATTGCGACTCAGCAGTAATGAAAGCAGTGTTGGCTCAAAAAACAAGCATGGGCTACAAACCCGTAGCATTTTACAGTGGCCACTTAGATCCTGTAATGTTAGGCCACTTCCCCTGCGAACAAGGTCTCGCCGCAGCTGCTTTTGCGGTGGAAAAAGCATCAGCAATCACTATGGGGTGCCCGACTACACTATTTGTGGAACATGCACTTTTTGCGATATTAAATAAACCTAAATCCACCCTAACCACGCAAAGAGCATCAGGTTATGAGGTCATTCTATCCAGAGCCGAACTATCAATTGTTAGATGTAGCACGGTCAACCCTGCAAGGTTCCTAGCAGAAGTAATTGAGGAGGGAGATGATGCCCATGACTGTACACAAATAACTGAAATGTACTCATGTACTAGAAAAGTTGAGGAAAACGCACTAGAGGGGGGTGAGCTCTTATTTATTGATGGGTCATCAACTATCGATCAGAGGGATGGGGTGAGGAGAACTGGGGCTGCAGTGGTAAAAATGATGGAGGTACCGGTGTGTGTGGCAGTGAAATGTGTACAGTTACCACAGCATTACTCCGCTCAAGCAGCTGAACTGGTCGCACTGATCTTGGCGTTGAAGGAAAGCTTTGACAAACGGGTAACCATATATTCCGACAGCGCATATGTTACATCCACTGTCCACTCAGGGCTGTCGAAATGGAGAAGAAGAGGGTTTAGGAGAGCTGATGGCACTCCAGTGCAACATGCCCTCTTGTTGGCTGAACTAATTGAAGTAATTAATGACCCCCAAGAATTAGCTTTAGTGAAATGCACCGCACACACCAATGGTGAGGATCACGTCTCGAAGGGAAACGCAGCAGCGGACGCACATGCGAAGTATGCTGCATACTTTGGTGAGATATGGAACCCCCCAGAGTCACAGAGAGGGAGAGGGAGGGGAATGGCTAAGGAGATGTTGATAAGAGAAGGGTGCACCCATCTCCCAGCCACACAGATTATGGAGTTACAAGCGGCTGCACCAATGGCCGAAAAAGAAATATGGGTAAAAAGAGGATGTACAATGTCCCCAACCGACGCACTGTGGCGCCAGGGTGGCACCAGAAAGGTTGTAATACCATTGGCACTTTTGAACACCGCCCTGAACCAACTACATTATCCAGCCCACACAGGCAAGGAAGTAATTGCAGCACGAATTAGGGAAGACTGGTTCTGCCCCGAGTTAAATTCGCATGTGTTAAATTTTATCAGTAATTGTCTCACATGTCAACAGTTTACGGCCGGCCACACTCTAAAGGTGATAAGAGGTACTATACCCCGGCCAGAGGGACCTTTCCGGCATCTCCATATTGACTATGTTGATATGATCAATATATGTCAAGGAAATAGGTATATGATTGTAGTAGTATGCCCATTCTCTAGGTGGATTGAGGCAGGGCCCTGTTCACACCCAGATGCATTTAGAGCAGCTAAGTTCCTAGTAAGGGAGGTCTTCCCCAGGTGGGGAGTGTGCGAGGTGTTAAGGTCAGACAATGGCCCACATTTCGCAAACGAGATGTTTCAGCACATTACATCACTGCTGAACATTCAACATAAATGTGCATGTGCATACCACCCACAGGCGAACGGTGTATGTGAACGCCTGAATGGCCTATTGAAGCAGGCAATTGCAAAGATACAGCAAACAACAAAGAGGAGTTGGTTATATTGTCTTCCATTAGCCTTATTTGAGCTAAGGAATAGGCCAGGGTCCGACCACCACCTCACTCCCCATGAGGTGGTTACCGGACGTCAAATGCGCCTTCCCCTAACGCCAACGTCAAGAGCATTTACCGACCACGAAAGCACTGCAAGTGTTCTGGGTGATGAAATGTATCAATATGTGTCTTCTTTGATTACTAGTGTAGTGTTTGTGTCTCAACAGCTCGAGCGCACACGGGGCGGGTCTAATAGAAGCCAACAAGAAGACGCGGATAAAGAATGGAAAAGGAAGGACTGTGTAAGATTGCTAAAGGTGACCACGTACTACTTCGCAACTTCAATAGGAAATGGAATAGCCCACGCTTTACTGGTCCCCATCTGGTAGAGGAGGTATCAACAAGAGCAGTAAAGCTACAGGACAAGCGTGCCTGGAACCACCTACACGACGTAAAGATCTACAGACAACAGACCCGCCCCAGCGCCATCGACAGGTCCATTGAGAGAACAGCAACAACATCGACAACGGAAGAAGAAAGTTCTACCACAGCCAGCGGCCCAAGTATTCCCATACCTTGTCACTCCCCAGACTCCCCAGAGACAATAACTGAAGAAGAAAGGGGTGATCCCCATACAGCCCACCCCATGATCACACGCTCAAGAGTAAAAGCCACGCCCACCAGTTGAACCCAAAAACCCCCTGCCCACCATCCACTGACCCCTGTCCCCATTACCGTAGTAATTGAACTGAAGGACATTGTCTTGCACAAATACACATGTAAACACGTGAATGCTCTCTTTTCTTTTCTCTCGCACATGCAGGAACCGCGTATTATTGTATTGCTAAGAAAGTAGATAACTAACAAATTCACTGCCCAGGAGTAGATGGTACCCTCAGACGATAATTACCCAGAAGAATTGTCACACCAATTTGTACATGAAATAAAAAGGCCAACGTACCTGAAAAGGAAAAGGGTATGTGTCTACTACACAGCGTTCCTTTTGGACATAGAATATTCAATGCCCCACCTCCACCCATACTTGCCTGCCCTAAGATATAGATCGCTTAGAGTAGCGTGGGAACAGCTCTTCGCCTGGGCACTGAATGACTATTTGATAGGGAGAGCTTAAAAAACAACAACTAACATTTAATAACCAGCATATTGAGAATTTTCAGGCGGGCAACTGTAACGTCGCAAGAATACGCTGCCGGACTGCAGTAAGGTAAGAGCAAAATGCCGGTGAAATTAGCATATGTAATAAAAGTAATAGGGATTTTGGTAATCACCGGGTTCGTAGCTGCCTCTGTATGGCAGTATAGCTGTGCTATCAATATTGTTGCTGTACCCAAACCTAACACACCCCTATCCGCAGCTGCAACAGGTGTTACGTCAGGTGATATTAGTAAAATTGCGCACAAGCAAAATAGAGTTCAACGCAGCACATACTCAGATAATAAAGGTATTGACAATTATATACAAGATTCAGCACACGTCTCAAACAACATATGGTATCAACACATGACCCGCATTGGTAAGCAGACAACAGAAGACAGCTGCTACGTTTGCTCATTAATACCATACGCCATGAGCGCTTCTCGAACATTTGTTGCCACAGAAATAGACGAAAAAACAGCACGATGCATAATATACTTGGCACTGTTCCAAACGAAAGGAAGATTTCAAGGGACAGTGGTGCATATGACGTGGAAAACACAAGACTCATACCCATACGAAAACAACTTCCTCAAGACTTATTTGAGTTACCACAAGAGCAGTTTACATGCTGAAGCATTCAGATACATAACAAGTGGTCCTGCAAAAGAAGAAACGAAGAAAGTAACACTGCAGTATTTATCATGTGATTGGTACGCCACTGAAGTTCCTGGTAAACTAGGATGCTGGGAGAGGCCACTGGTGACGATAACGGGGAAAGTGTACTTGGACGACAAGTGGGAGATAGGAGTGGTTTGCAGCAACATGGTAACAAAAGAAACTATTTCAACTATCGATGCACACAACCACAGATGTTGGACGACTTAGATCAAATACGTGCCTATGCTCACATGGATAGAAACGGATGAAGACCCGATAACGATACTGCCGCTGACTGCGCCTAAAGTATGCTACCAACATAAAGGAGAAGTGGACGTAGGATACAACACCAATTGTGGAAGCGTGATGGAGTTACCTGAGGGGGGAGCAGGAACAGCAGTGATAATGGACCATTACTGGGCATGTGGAGAAAAGGCATATCACACACTGCCCCCTCTGTGGAATGGTGTATGCACGATGGTGCACGTCAATGTACCATCACTAGTGGTACCCCAGAAGCATGTGAATGTGGCGAACTTTCCCAAAATGGATGAAGGGGACAAGAGAAATAAGAGATCTGCACCACCTCAGGAGGAGCCAGGGAACAGGACCAGCGGCAATAATGCTGTCCTAAATAGACGGAAAAGACAAGGAGAACCTCTGACAGGAAATTACCTATGGGGAAGGTCGGAAACGGCACTCACTTCAATCCCGCCAGAACACAGACTATTCAGCAGAGCAGCAATGTTCTTCTCCTCAATAATCCATCCGGGACTACAGGCTTACGCAAACGCAAAATGGCTCCAGATAACTAGATGGGAACTTATGATGACCATCAATTCTACAGTAAACGGATTCAACGCGATAAAAGAGGAGCTGCGAGCAATAAGGATGGTAGCACTGCAGAACAGATATGTATTGGACCTCCTCACTGCCATGGAAGGAGGAGTTTGCGCAAAGATAGGACAATCATGCTGCACATTCATTCCTGCCAACGATGCTGACAACGGTACACTGACAGAAGCAGTTTCACAATTGGCCCAGTTGCACTCCAGAATGGTGGATGAAAGTAAAGGTGTGAAAAAGGATGAGAGCTGGTTTTCACTATTATGGTCATGGATGCCATCTTGGCTGTCAGATGGACTGAAAATTATACTTGGTTGTATTATTTTGGCTGGAGCTACAATGATCATAATAAGATTTTGGAAAGCCCGGAAGGCACGCACCACGGACGAGTTGCTTGAAATGGTCGGTATGCACCCACTGATGCCAGCAGATGACGGCCAACACACAGGCATAATAATACAAGAGAGAGAGAAATTGCGCAACCAGATCATCACCAACCACCTGGACCCACCATCGGTGAAGGTCGAGAACCCAAGAAACCCCAGGAGTTACATAGGGAAATGGGTATACTGTACTCCTGGAGGAACCTGTGAATATATGTATTGGTCATTTGAAGATCATGTTAACCATTATGGACATTTAGGAGGAATAACTAAAGTGTGGAGAGTAAGAGGAGATAACGAAAAGGATATGTTTGTGGTCGACAAGTCGACCAGAGGGGGGACTGAAGTGGGAAAATGGAAAAACAGGCTCCCATCTTCCCCCTCTCGCGCCTGGCCTAAAGGTTCACGGCCCAAGCACCCGCCACAAGAAGAGTTTGCCCATCTACCAGACGACCAGATACCCTGGTACAGGAACATAAGGATGTGTCCATCTGCCTGCCCAGTAGCCCGCCCTGCCCATGCTGATGCCTGTGGCATGGATCAACTGGACTAAAACTGTACATCGTTAGAGATGCCATGACGACCTAGCCAACGGATAGCACACCAGGACCAACATACACACTGGACACTCCCGCACCAATCTACACGAAGAATATACTCAGTGCTATGACGTAGGCGACAGGCATACTCACAGACGTGCATCTTTATTATTTTTCACTTAGGCTCTCAAAATGCAGAAACGCAAGACGCACCATGAACTCATCTAAAGAGCTTGCTTACGCTTCTTCTAGGTGACATAATGAGAATTATAACAAAGACACGATACTGGTCATAAGACAATATGAGACTATAACCTAAAGCGCCTGTGCACCAAACGGTTCCACCTATACACCAGGCCTAAGTAGGCCGCAAGCAAGAGCTCCCGTGGACGTTAACAGAACAAGAGTCCGGTTGCTGATCCTGCGGAATGAGCTTGGCGAAAGCAGACAGCCAAGGTCGTAATGTTGCAAACCCACATTCCAAAAGCAGACCATCAAGGGCACGATGTTGCAACCTTGCACGCCGTGCACCAACATCAAAGTCGCACCTGCAATTAAATCAGGCACACAGTGGAAAAACAATATTAATTGTGCAGAATTCTGCCTCAAACACGGTCCCACCTCACGTGACCAAGCCGAACCTGACGAGATGCCAAGCCCAGGAGGAAAGAGGCGTCTGGATCCCTCGTTACGAGATACAGGCAGATACACTTGAAAGGATCAATGGACATTTACGACAGTAGGAGTAGTCGGCCATCCAGCTCATGAATAAGTCTTCACATTGTCTGCATGTACCCATAGTGAAACATTGTTGCAAATTGCAGGTACACCGAGAGCTGGGAACAGCGATGGTCCCAGGCTGGGAAGCTCACGGGCGCACCAATCAGAACATGGGGCTCTTATCACTGACGCCAGTAACATTAACCAATCATTAGGAGTCTTCATGTAACAATTCTCATGTATCTAATTGTAGGGATAACCCAGATATATCACCTGACTAACCCTCGTCCACTCATATTATTCTCTATACGTATGCTATACTAACCCTACCACTCGAGGAGCCAATCCAGAGTGGAGATAGGTTTTTTGCTAACTTTCTCAAGTGACGCAAGTAGCGTGTCATACTACAGTAAAAAGGGCCTGCGAGCCCACGATTGTGTGTGTGTCAGGTCAGACGCGTATGATCCTTGACCCATCCCTGCCGTTTGTGTTTAATAAACAGCAGAGTCACCTTGCTTCTTGTGTGTGTCTCATACTCTATCTCTCTTGGGATATACGGGAGGAGTTGGGGCCTCCCTGCCCGGAGGTCTGCGGACGGCCCGGCCGACCCCGGCAGAATTTCCCCCCGACAGTGTGGAATACATGCCGCTGGTAGGGCACATTTTTGTGGTTCGCAAAATGATCATTCAAGTCTGTCTAAGTAGGTATCTCATCTTCAGGCATTTCATGTCTGATATCCCTGACTGATCTTCAGGCCTTTCATGTATGATATCCCTGACTGATCTTCAGGCATTTCATGCATGATACCCCTGAATGATCTTCAGGCCTTTCATGTATGATATCCCTGACTGATCTTCAGGCATTTCATGTATGATATCCCTAACTGATCTTCAGGCCTTTCATGTATGATATCCCTGACTGATCTTCAGGCATTTCATGTATGATATCCCTGACTGATCTTCAGGCATTTCATGTATGATATCCCTGACTGATCTTCAGGCATTTCATGTATGATATCCCTGACTGCTTGGCCTTGACAATGTAACGAGACCGCCTAATGTGACTATAATCTCGGGATCCCACGACATTCACATATACTTAAAAGTCCTGGTTCTATCCGGCCCAGCAAAGTCCTAGGTTCGAGTTTTCTGACATATTAATCTGGACTGGCCCTTGCATGGGAAACGCATCAGCTACAGCGTGAGGGGGTCGATTACATACCACTCCCTGGCCAGAGGGGGGGCTGGCCTTTGATCCATCATGGTGGACCTGGTGGCAATTGTCAGTTATTTGTCCCTTGATCATCTTCGTCTATGTGGGGCTACTGCCAAAACTTTCCTGTCGGGCCAGCAGGTGATGATTGGCTGCTGGCACAAGGAGCATTCTGCTCAGTGCACTCCTCTCCGAGCTCTGTAAACTGACTTCACACAGCGGGCAGGCGCCTTCACGTTGTGACCGTCACCACAGGAGCGCTCAGTGTCATGTCTCCATTGACGGTGGGGCATGGCACCATGTCAAAGCGCAGCTTCGCCCCGTGTCGTTCGGCAAATGTACTCGTGAGCGCCACGGCAGTGGGGCTTCCCTGGAGGCCATGGTATGCAGCAGAAGATGCAGATTACAGCGCTGCACCCTGGGACGTCATTTCACCAAAATGCCAAAGGTAGCGGAAGTGACATCACTCGACCCTTGACCCCCGATGACATCACAGGAAGTGATATCATTTGACCCCACCCCGAAGTGATATTGCGGGAAGCGATGGAACACAACCTTTCACCCGTTGACAATACAGGAAGTGGCTTCACATAGTATTGTACACTACGAAAAATATGGTTATGATATCACTATAAGTTGATGTGCATTTCATACAAGAATGGATCGCCATATGTATTGTTAAGATCAGTGTATATAGGCCCATATTACCAAATTACTGTGAATGCAAGCAGACATCCATGACCAAATGATAATGATGTGTTATTATATAGCACTTACGCTTAAGCGCTTTATATAGAAAACATATAAACGCAATATCACCCAACCTGTGTTGGTACTCATTTATCTACTTCAGAAAGATGAAAGGTTGAGTTGAGATGTTTAAGAACAGACTAAATCAGGGACTCACTCCCTGAAGTGTGTCTGAAATAAACCTTTAATGAGCCTAGCAATTATTGTATAGAATTTCAGAAAGACACTTTATTTGATATTCCTATTCTTTCTTATTTAGGGTCAGTGCTGAAAGTGTTAGACTTGTGGCACTCCTGTTCCTATTTTTCTTCTTTCTTTTAAGGAGCCTGAACAAGAAAGCCAGCCACTCCAGACGTAAAGAGCCACATGGTGCTGGCCACAGCCCAGGAGCTTGCATTACAAAAAAAATAAAAATAAAATAAAAAAAAAGATACTTTTTTTTGTTTTGTTTAGAGGTCGCAAGGGAGACCACAGAGGTCGCAGGTGCAATCTCTGGCAACCCCTAAATGACGTCCCTGGCTGCCCCAACCAGAATACGCATATTCTCATCACCCGTTTCATGTCCCATATGCCCATGCATGCAAGGACTACTGGATGCTTCAAATGTATTTTAAGGACTGCTTTATTTCCAGAGCCACGTACGACTCTTCACCTCATCACTTCCGCCCAGCGTCGTCCTGTCCTGAAACATAACAACACCGACAGGCCTGTAGATAGAACATTACATTAAGGTCCAGGGTATCTTATAACTGCACAATTACAGGTTCAAAGGTCACCAACAGGCCCACAACTCTGTTGAAGAAATGTTAGGAGAAGTATAGGATACAAAGTGTTAATTTAGTATGTGAGTGAGCACAAGCCGATACTATGGTCTCAACAGTGCCTATAGTACCAGAAGCGCACCTGTATGGGGCCACTGAAGTGCTCCATAGCTGCTTCAGGTGTTTCTAAATTTTCTTGGTGCCAAGGTGCAGTAGCGCATGCAGGACTGAAAACTACTAACCTGCGTAATGTGCGTGGCAGCTCCAATTCTGGGATTCCCAGGCCCCCTCACCTAATGTTTAGCCACAGTTTCTTATTTCATGTATAGTCCTGGTTACCTTGCAATTTGTAAGGGATTGTTGCATTTCATACATAAAGAGATTTTCACGCTGAATGCAGTGTTTCCAGTGAGTTTTTTTTATTTATTATAGTGAAGACACATGGGGCCTCATTACGATCATGGAGGTAATGAAAAAAGGAAGGCGGAATGGGATTACCGGCCCGGGCCATTACGAGCTGACAACCCGTTAATGCCGCCCCGCCCGTACCGTACCCCTTCTTACCGGCATGTGTGCGTACACGCGGCCCTTCGCGGTGGCAATACTGGGATGCCGCTAACAGGAGGACATCACAAGTCATGCGGGCATGCACTTACTGGCATCCTGAAGGCGATAAATAGGGCCTGCACGATGGCGATATTACAGGCATCGCGGACCACCCATACATTGCAACCTGCAGTGTAGCCAACTGCCACAGGTGCACACAATCACCACAGGTGGAGCCAATGGAGCCTTTCCCAGCACAAAAGGAGCACACCAACACCACACCCCTTCCAACACCAAAATGATCCCACTTGCTGTAGCAATCCTGGGGTTGGAGGACATGCCTGCACTGCTACACCAGCAACACCAACAACTACAACAACAACAGGCAGCACAGAGGAGACGCAGGAGGAGAAGGAGGGTGAGACAGGCCCAGCAAGTCCCACAAGTGCAGCCAGCGGTACCATGTAGGCAGCCACCAATACCTCGCATCAGAGCCAGTCCCTTCAACCTAACCCCCATGCAGATCCACACCCTGTACCATTTGGACTGGGACACCATCACCACCATAGTGGACATGATACACAACGACACTGTCAGCCTGATAGAAATCCGCACTGCCATCCCCCCTCTACTGAAGGTGGTGTCTGCTCCACTTCCTGGCCACAGGCACCTACCAGCACACAGTGGGCCAGCTGCATGGCAAATCACAACCGCTCTTTTCACGCATGCTGACCCAGGTGCTAGATGCCCTCCTGAAGCATGCAGGCAAACACATATCCCTACCATGGACTGCCCAGGAGCTCGCTGACACTAAAGTCGGCTTCCATGCACTGGCAGGCATGCCCAATTGCGTTGGTGCCCTCGACTGCACCCATGTAGAATTGGTGGTCCCTCATGCCATTGAGGTGGTGTACCGGAATTGTAAGCAATACCACTCCATCAATGTGCAGATGGTACGTGACTCCAGCAGGATGATCACACATTGTTGTGCCTGATATCCTGGATCCACACATGATTCCATGGTGCTGCGTAACTCCACGCTACCTCGCTACATGGAGCGACATGCTGGATGACATGCCTGGCTGCTTGGTAAATTGCCTGACAGGCCCATGGCAGTGCAGTGGGGGAGTGAGACCGGGGGGGGCATACGCATACTCCACCTGGGTGAGATTGGGGGGACGCATACCCCACCTGGGTGAGATTGGGGGGATGCATACTCCACCTGGGTGATGTTGGGGGGAACACATACTCCAACTGGGTGAGATTTGGGGGGGCGCATACTCCACCTTGGTGAGATTGGTGGGGGCGCATACTCCACCTGGGTGAGATTGGGGGGATGCATACTCCACCTGGATGAGATTATGGGGGACGCATACTCCACCTGGGAGAGAATGGGTGGTGAGTGGACAATGCACATACAGCGAAACACTGTAGCCCTGAACATCCCAACCTGAACATGGCACATCAATACCATACATAAGACCAATGCTGCACAGCAATGACAATATGCCAGACGTACAAGCAGGCCACCATGGGAATGTCAAGCGATGGATGACTAAACATGATCACACCTGTGTCAATGCAGCTATTGGGAATACATACAGAGTACCACACATCACCAACATGGGTGTTTAAACATTGTTCAGCATCCACAGTACATCTGTATCAGCATGCAAGTGAACGCCCTGCATCATCTGGACAACACAATCCACACCAGCAGACCATAGTACAGTACACATTGCGTTAAATGAACCTGCATGCATGCATCCAGGGACATGTGCATGTCAACACCGAATAGCTGCAGCCATGCTAGTGATCACTAAGGTGTCAGGTCTGATTTCGACTAACACATACTTCATTGTGCCCCCATGCAGGTGATGGTTGCTATCCCTTGAAGCCGTGGCTACTTACCCCTCTACGGAACCCGCAGAACAGGCATGAAGAGGAGTACAGTTGGGTTCATACCTGTAACCCTGTTGTGATTGAGCAGACCTCTGGCATGGTGAAGGCACGGTTCCGCTGTGTCAGCAGGTCTGGTGGAGCACTCCTTTATGGGCCCGAGAAGGTGGCAAAGATCACCATGGTCTGTGCCATGCTGCACAACATGTGCATCCGGAGAAACGTACCAATGCCACCTGACTTTGACCTGCATGCACCGGGTGAGGAGGCTGATGATGATGATGGAGGAGGCGCAGCACCCCTGCCAGAATTGATTAAACACACACGAAATGAACAATGTCCAGTCATGAAATTATTTTTAACACAACGGGTGTATTGGAATATTAACAACATAGTGCTAGAACCCTCCACCTCACACACACCCTCCCACCTCTACCCACCCCCCAACACTGCCAACAACCAATACCCCCCAAACACCCCATACCCCCAACACCCCATACCCCCTCCCCCCACTCCTAACACCCCCAACACCCCATACCCCCAACACACCAAAAACCCCCAACATCACTTCCCTCCCTCACCCATTGTCATCCCACAAACGATGTGCCAATTGTGAGTTTTGCAAGGTGGCAGTTGGCACATGCAGGGTGGTCCTGCTACTTCCGGCCCCTCTTTGGGTCTGGGGGCGGCATGTCCTTTTGGCATGCGCTGCACCTGATCATGCGCACATGACTTGAGGGAATCGAGCTGGCAGGCGTGGTGGATGGGGTGGAGGTGGATGGGTGTGCGACTGCCGGGGCATTTTGTTGCTGCTGCATATTCTCCACGATCCTGGCAAGGACCTCTGTGACTGCAGCTAGGCTGTCTCTGATCATTAAGGTGTTGGCATTCATGGCAGTGATGGAAGCCGCATTTGCCTCCCCAATCTCGCGACGGGTCTGTTCTCCCTCCGCCACATACTGGCGGACCAGCTCAATCAAACTGTCCTGCCGGGCCTCAACCCTCATGAGGCGGGCCTCCATGTCTGTGGGGGCTGTGGAGGTGGAAGGTGCAGTGGCAGGGTGCCCCAATGCTGGATTGCCCTCTGATGTGGTGGTCAGATGTGGACTGGCCAGTAATATGGCATGTTCTAGCATTGGGAATACTGGTGTGCCCTGTGTGGATTGTAAGGGGGTGGGCTGGGGACTGGGTGTATGCGGATATACAACATGGAAGTTGTTCTCCATGTCTGAGAATTCCTCAGCGTGGCCCTCCACGTCATTGAGGGGGCGGGGCAATGGCTGCTACCTCCCCTATGGAACATGTGGCAGCTGACTGCGTTCCATCAGCCTCTGCCTCTGCAGGAGTTGTCGACTCCATTGTGGCCATGTTGTCGGCTGCTGTTGTCTCCTCCTCTGCTGCCCTGGCCTGTACTGCTGGCCTTTGTTGCACTCTAGGCGTTGTTGTTGCCCTGAAGTTGGGAGGTGCAGTGCCTTGTTGTCTGGCCGTGGTACCCCTTGTGGATGTAGTGGCCTTTGGGGCAGACTCCTGGCCTTTACTTTCTGCGTCTGTGCCTGTGGGGGAACAAGAGATGCAGGGCATCAGTGATGGTGGTACGTGCAAGATGCATGATTTGGTGCTGGTCAGTATTTCACATTTCATGCATTGCTTTCTTGTAGGTGTGACACTCATGGTACTTGCAATGTGGGGGGACCATATTGGCATACGCTGTGGACTCTCATTTCTGGACTGATGTGTTCTAGGTGGCATACGGTTGTATTGCAGTTTGTGTGATGTGTGACATGTGATTGATCCCTGTGTGTTGGTTGTCTGTTGGTAATGGTATTGGCACGCAGCATGCATTTCATTGTGCAAGTGTTTGGGCCACCATCTGGACATGGATCTGTATATGTGTGTATGATGGCCCATGCATTGTATTGGTTCACTTTCACATCTGTTGTGCTACGTCATGCTTTGGTTTACTGGGGTCTTCAGGGTCACTCACCTCCATCTCCCGATGTCGCTGCACCCGTCTCCATTTGTCGGAAGCCCTCAATCGACTCCATATTTATCGTTGTGCTGCAGGTCTCCTCCCATCGCACCAATTTGGTGGGTGAGTGGGCCCCGCCGCCTGTAGCCATGGCCTCCCTGCAGTTTGATGATAGGATGTTTCGCACCCGGAGACGTAGATCGTCCCACCTCTTTTTGCAGTCTTTCACCGTGCGTGGGTGGTGCCAACCGCTGTTACCTTCCGTGCCACCTCCTCCTATATTTGTTTCGCAGTTGGACTTCCCATTTCAAGTTGTTGGCAAACACCTCATCCGCATGGGCTGCCAGCGTATCCACATTCATGTTGAGCTCCTCGTCGGAGAAGCGCTCCTTGCGCAAGGGATGGGGTGGACTTGCGAGTTGCCTTTGACATGATGGATTGAATGGCCCTGCTCTCCACTCTGTAGCACTTCTGTGTTAAGAGGATTGCAATGGATTGTGTTTTTTAAGATGGCCACCGGCGCATTTCCCGTTCCGGCGCGATGATGTTACTTCCGGGTCAGGTATTACGAACCCAATATTTGCATGATGGTATTGCCGGGTCCATTATTAAGGCGTTGCTCCTGGGCGGAGGTGGTATCGGCGGGTCACGTGATGGCGCTATCAGGGGTTTGGGGGGCATTTAGCAGCATGATGGTGCATGGGGATTCGCACATGTTCGCGCTCTCGTAATCAGTCGTTATTAGCGGCGTCAAGGGTGCACGGATGCGCTAATACCACCATGCCTGTAATGACTGCGTTTTTACCTCCATGCTCGTAATGAGGCCCATGGTCTCACAGTGGTCAGGCGACACGAGTTTCGGCCCCGAGGGGTCCTTATCAAGGCAGTGTTGAAAATCTGTTTATGTATGAGATACAACAATCCCTTAAAAATTGCAAGGTAACCAGGATTATCCCTACTAGTGATGTTGGTTCATCTCTAACAACCTGTGAACTTGCAGAAACATTTCCAGATCATCAGACCAAACAACAAGCGCAGCGCAGGAGTGTTCGTAGCTAGAGCCCATTTTTCTCTTTTGCTGTTTCCTATTTCATGCTTGCTATATTATTTCCCCCCCACATACAACAGTTTGCAAAAGTTAAAGTAGCTTTGGTAAAATAACCGGTATACAGTGTTATTACCGAATTTACAACAATGAATAACTTTTATAACTAAGAAAAAAAAGAATGAAAAAATGTTGAATATTTTGTTTGAAGTATATATGGTGCGTGGGGAATGGGATTAAAACGGGTGGAGAGGGTGTTGGGTGGTGTAATAAAGCTGGGGAAACGGGGGGCTATTAATTCATTAAAAAAGTATTCGTAATTGTTTGATTCGTTAATAACACATGGAACCAAATAACCATTCTTAATTAGAAAATCATTCCCATCCTAGACATTGGTATTGGCGCGTTGTTCCTGGTGGTCCAGAAGTGCTCCATGATTGAGACCGATCAAATCATCTGTGCTGTTTACTGGTACTCCCCCAAGGTATTTTACCGAGTGTGGACTCCAGGACAAGCCGGACATACTGAAGAACTGTCCTGTTTATGGAATAAGAAGCAACATCTTTGAGTTAGGGGTGTTATCCCATAGACCTGAGAGGAGGCCAAAGTTGTGAACTTCCTCCTTCCGGGATGGGACATTGTTTTCACAGTGCCGACATTCAATAATATTTTGTCAGCGTACAGTGAAATCAACGATAACAATGAAGATCATTATTCCCATGTGCTTCACGCACTCTGCTGGCCAGATATTCCACTGCCACTAGAAAAGTGGAGGCAACACTGGACAGCCCTTTCTCATCCCACGCAATGATAAGACTATGGGCCTCATCACAAGTTCGGCGGTAATGCGGCGGTTTTCCCGTCAAGCGTAAATAGCGCTAACGCCAAGCCCCCCGGTGGATAGTCCGCCAGATCACGAGTTTTCGTGCACGCGCACAGGGACATGGTGGTAGCGCAAAGAGCGCTCAATGGGAAAACGGGCCAAGAACACGTAAAACCGGCGCACAGTGTGCTACCGCCAAACTGCGCTAATAGCGCACACCAATGCATCACCGCCAGAACGGGAAACAAAGCAGCGGCCATCTTGGAAATCACAATCCGTCGGATATCACAGCCCCTGGAAGCCATCCACCCCTGGGAAGACAGAATCATGTCACAGGAGCGCACTAGGGGCAAGTCTGCCCTGGACAGGGTGAGGAAGCCCAAATTTAGCGTACTGGTGGAGGAGGCAGAGATCCACCATGAAGAGCTGCAGCAGTGCAAAACCAGTGGCCAGCGCCAAGCACAGATTTGGCGCAACATTAGCCAAAGGGTAACTGCAGTGGGGCGCGTGCCCCATGATGGCGAAGATTGTCGCAAGCGCCTCAACGACTTGCGTGTGAGAGTCCGCGGTATCCTGTCACAGCACAGGAGTGCAAGCAGGGGCACTGGAGGAGGGCCACCACCACCCTCACCCGAACTCACACCCTGGGAGGAGAAGATGAGTGCCCTGATTGACATTGGCACCATAGATGGAATTGGTGGAGCGGAGGCAGGCACTGGCATTGATCCGACTGCAGGTGAGTCCCACCCCAAATGCATGCAACTGAAAGTACCACACATGCAGACCCTGAGTGAATGAATGAATGTGAAGAAATGCGTGTGAGGCACTGCAGACACCCATAAGTGACCCCTTGATCCATTGAACTGTGCTGCCTAGACTACCCTGCACGTGCAGTGCATCAATAGAAGGGGCAGGGGACAGACATCCATAGCCATGGGACAGCTACGTAGATTGTGAGTGTTCAAGAATACACCCCCAGGACCCTGAGCGCAGTACACCCCAACCCCGCATGTGATCTTGTCACACAAACATTCCCATGCAGTGTACCTCCACACTCACACATCACACCAATCACCACATGGTGACTGAACAAAATGCAACTTGAATGCATAATTGATACTGTCTGCAATCCCACTTGATGGCATTAACTGCTTGAAACTCATGCAGGTTGCCTTGAACTCAATCCATACCCTATGTACCCCACAGGCATACGGCAAACCTCACGGGATGAAAATGATGGGGAGGAGGCCAAACCATCACGGCGCCCGAGGCAGCGTGCCTCGACCAGCACCACCATCCCACAAGGGGGCCGCATGGAAGGGAACCGACGCAGGACACATCCCACATCACCACGACGCTGCCCAACCAGATCGCTGCAGCACCCACATGTCCGCAGGGAGTCCGCAGACACCTCGCCCCAAGCCACCAGGCATACCCCCAATGCCGAGGGAGTCACCTGTGGATCAGAGCCCGACATGGGAGTGACACCTCCACGTGCGCATCAGGCAGGATGTCTGCATTCACCCAGAAGCAGTTACGCTGAAGGGATGGGCACACCACAGGGGACCCCAGGGCCAGGCACACAGTTAGCACAAACCCCACCTGTGCATGTGCGTCGTGTCTGCACACCACAGCCAGACAAAGACATGCCATCATATGGCAGCCCTGAAGACCGGCACTCAGAGCCCGGCAGCCCAATCCCAGCTGGCAACATGTCCCCATGCAGCCCCCCCCAACAGCGCATAAAAGTGTCAGGCCGGTACCTGACACACCAGGGGTACCCTTTGTCACAGGGGCAGCAGTGATGGGACGACTGGACGTGATCAAGGCAAAACCGGCCAAAGTTGAATCCATGGCCAAAGTGCACAGCCGGCACATCAAGGCCATCAGTGCATCCATATGCCATGGATGCAAGTACATTGCGGGAGAGAATGCGCGCACAGGCAGAGTGGTGGAGCAATGCACCTCAGCCCTGACAGGGTTTGGTCAAAGGGCGAAGGAGTTGTGCGAGGCAGTATCAGCACTTGCTGAGCAAACAAGGGAGGGGAACAACCTTTTCCGACAGCATATGCAAGCAACCGGGTCAGTCCCATCGACCTCCACTACACCTACGGAGGGATCCCTTGAGCCTTCTCCTAGGCGCCGTTCAATGCGCCACCTGAGGTCACACACACCAGAGGGGCCTGGACATGGAAAGCGCCCATGACCATCGTAGTTGGACATGGCATCGTTGTGGGTGCCCTGAAAACAAACATGCACCTACCTGCACTGTTGTGGGGAGTTCACTGGGGGGAGGGGGGGATTGTGTGCTGGGTGTTCACTGGGGGGAGAATAAATCACGTTTCAAAATTCACAAAGCATGGACAGTAGTGATTGTGATTAAGTGCTCTTTAATGTTGAAGTGACATGTGCAAAATGTAGCCGCCACCCGTATAAAAAGAAAACATCAATCAAGCCCTGTCTGGCCAACCTCCCCTTCCTCATCCCAACCCTTTGTGAACGTGCAACACCTTCAGACACGTCATCACCTTCACTGCCATCCTCAGGTGGCTGCACATGAGCATCAGGGGGCATTGCCACATTCCTGCGACAGCAGATGTTCTGCAGCATGGCACATGTCAGTACAATTTTGCCAACTTTTTCTGGTGCATACATCATTGCCTCTCCCGTGCGGTCAAGGCACCGGAAGCATGCCTTCAGCAGTCCAAATGACCTCTCCATGCAGATCCGTGTACGACCATGGGCAATGTTATATGCCCGCTCTACTGCAGTGTGTGGATGACGCACAGGGGTCATGAGCCATGTGTACTGGGGATATCCAGAATCACCTGCAGGGGAGAGAAAGCAGGTTTGGGGACAAGATAAGTCCAGTGGGTGTACAGGGCTCAGTCATCAGTGTCATTTTGCCATACTTGTCATTTGGTCACTAACATTGTGGAGTGTGCTACCAGCAGCATTGATTCAATGAAGTACTCCCAACTTGGTACGCCTGTTTCAGAATGTAACAGTACTCATTCCCTTGTCACTGGGAAAGGGGACCCTTCCATCTGCTTGTGCATGTGAGAAGTGGCTACCTCCCTTTGGCTGCTGTTGTATTTGCTGGTTGTCACTATTGTGTACTGTTCTCCAGGCATTTCATTGGCCAATCAGGGGACAGTGTTTGCGGGATATACATTGGCATTAATCAGACTACTTATGGGTGGTGCTTTTGTGGATGTGCCGACTTTGTGTCAAATTTGCATGACTGTCGGGTGGGCAGGGTGGGATGTCTGTACTGTGTTAGTGTGGGAAGCCATAGTGCTACTCACACAGGAGGCTTTGTGGTGATAGGCCTTCCATATGTCACTGTGCTGCCACATGTCTTTTACATCCTGAATGGGTGTCTTCTGCTGTGTTGGACATGTCCAAGGTTTCTCGTGCAAGGTGCTTGAATGGAAATGCTGCACTGATGGTGCTGCCTGTTAACATTCAGGGATTTAATTGTGTGTGACCAGCCCCATCAAATGTGGATTAACATGCATTACAGTATATATTTGTACTCACCCAACAGCCATGTGTTTTGCCCTCGGTGCCTTTCCATGTACGCTGGCAGGGTACTGTTGCGCAGGACCATGGAGTCGTGGGTGGATCCTGGGTAGCGGGCACAGCACTGGCTGAAGGTGAGGTCAGGGCCACATGTCATTTGCAGATTCAGGGAATGGTAATTTTTCCGGTTTCTGTAGGCTGCCTCATGTGCCTGGGTGGTAGGAGTGCTACATGTGTGCAGTCCAGGGCTGCTATTACATTCGGGACTTGGGTAATGGCATGGAATTGGCCCTTCAGCTGGTTCACCTGTGCCTGTGTGGCTAGCAGTGCGATGTGCTCATTCACATGATCCAACAGTGCATCCAGCACCTGTCCTAGCATGGCACTGAATGTGGACTGGGCCATGCCATGCATCATGGTAACGGTGTGTTGGTAGCGACCAGTCCCGAGGAATTGTAGCACAGACATGAGCTTCACAAGTGGAGGTACTGCTGTGCTGATGGCTATACGGCTGCCGATGTCAGCCTGGATTGTGTCCAGCAACTGGGTGATGGTTGCCCTGTCCAGCCGATATTGGCCTGACCCTGGGGATGGCTGGCTGCCTTGCTGGTGCTGCTCTCCTCCTCATTCTCCTCATCCCCACCACCCCCTGCACTCCCTGGGCCCTTGCCTGGTTGGCTGGCCTCTGTAGCTCCAGGCGCAGCAAGTAGAAGTCCACATCAAGGCTCCCGGCTCCAAATGGCAGCATGGTGTTTGGAGGTGTGTGTTGTGCATGGGTGGGTCCTTTGTAGGCCTCTGATTTTAATTGGTTTCATCTGGGCCCTCATTGCTGTCTCCTCCCTGCTTCTGCTGGTGGAATGGTGTTGGGGAGGGTGTGTTGTGCATGGGTGGGTCCTTTGTAGGCCTCTGATTTGCATTGGTTTCCCCTGGGCCCTTATTGCTGTGGCCTGTGTTCTTTTACCTCCAGGATTTTGCTGGGGGTATTTTTGGCGGATTGTCCGCCTCTTTTCTGGTGCTAATTGCGCCTATGCCAGACTTGTGATTGCTATGTTTTAGTGCAAATGGTTACTGGCGCTTTTACAGCCGACGCTTGTAGAGCCTGCTGTACTTGCGCCGGCTGTAATGGCGCCAGCAGTATTTGGACTCGTGATCCGACGGACCCTTAAAATCGGCGCTGATAGCGTTACCGCCGATTTTAAGGGTTACCGCCCAACTCGTGATGAGGCCCATAGTATGAGAAAGCACTTGCATTCCCTTCATGGGTACTATGGTGCGTACCCTCCATGAGTTAGAAAGGCATTTTAAAGGTACAAAAGCCTTTGCGTCATCATGTGGGAAAGTTGCTTTTGGTAGATTTCAGTGTTAGGTAATGGTAAAAAACACAAAAATCAATGCATGGATCTGTCAAATGTCAGTGATTTGTGCTACGGGGTAAAAATGTAAAGGGCAAAAAGCAACATACAAGCGTCTACACCACCATTTGCCCTTCACATTTGCACTCTGCAGTGCAAAGTGAGTAAACACACGCTGGCATGCCAGGCAGCGTTTACTTTTCATTGTGAGCAACGTTTGCCATGCTCGCATGGCAAGCAGCACTCACAATTACAAATAAACCCTACCGGGGGTGTTGCTAGGTCTGGCAAAGATCTGGGGCTACACTAATGTCGGGGATGTTGGGACTCAGGGCTATCTTGCCTTTTAGTTGTAGCCCCAGAGATTCTATCTGGGGCTACAACCAAAAGACCCTCGGCTATAGCCCCCTCGGCCCCCCCCAGCAACGCCCTTGAACCCTAGCCAACATGACTGCATGTCAGGGAGGGTTTAGTTTCAATTGTGAACACTGCTTACAGTGCATACATGGTAAGCAGTGTTCACAAATACCATTAAACCCTGCACAACATGCAAGCATGCTGGGGATGTTTTAATTGTAATTGTACATGCTGCCAGACTGTAAAATGTATCCCTATGGGGTCCACCTGTTTTATGCTGGTGCATAAAGCTGTCAGTCTCCATAGGTATCTCCAGCATTTGCACTGGCATGAAAATCCATGCCGACCCAGATGCTCGACCATTTGTATGGCGGAGAGGAAGGGAGTGGCGGAAATGCAAGCTGCGTTCTGCCCTTCCTCTCCACCATACAAATGCTTGAAAATGTGCTGTGCGTGAATGAAAGATGCCAAAGCCTTACTTAAGGCTTTCACACCTCCCGTTCACGTTACAGCTCTCATGAACATGAGCTCCATGCTCTAAAGTTGAGTGTGAATTCACTATGGATGCCCACACTGTCAGTATGTAACGATTCTGCCTCATCTTTTAATTTTTATTTGAATTGTGTATTCAGTTCTGGCCTTACCCAAAGAGTCTAGGAGCGCATTACAAGGTTCCATGGTTCAATAGGTGGGAGGTGAAACAGATGTTACAAAGTGTTTTCAGAATGGGATTGGAAGATTAGGATAGACAGGTATTAGTAGGGGAGGTGGAGTGACTGGCGTATACGTGGTGAAACATGAATAGTTTCAGGCTCTTTCTAAATGTGATGGAAGGTGCAGTGTGGATGTAAAAGGGTAGCAGGTTCCATGCTCTGGAGGGAGTGGGTGGGCTGATTAGGAGGTATTCCATTTTTGAAGGGTTGAGTAAGAGCAAGTAGGTGGCCATCCACCTGGTGGTGGTGGAGAGACAGCTTTTGATGGTGTGGAGTTGTGAAGGGGATGATATTTGGAAGTCTGAGTGTCGTCTTGGTGGAGATGGAAGTTGTATTTGCTAAGTGTCTGAGTGATTCTACATATAAGCTGAAGAGGAATGCAGACACGGTGGAATCTTGCGAGACCCCGTTCTTAACTCAGATGGGGGTTCGGATGGATAAGGGTCATAGATTCATAGTGTGTTCTGTCAGTGAGGAAGGAGGTGAGCCACTTGGGGATGGTGTCTGAAAGGTTCATCCTGTGGGATAGGGTGGGGTGTTAGATGGTTTCCGAGGCTACAGAAAGGTTGATACACACAAGTAGGGCTGTGTGTTCTTTGTCAGTCATGTTTTGGGGGTCATCAAGGATGTGAAGTGCAGCAGTCCTACTGCTGTGTCCAGGATGAAATCCATATTGGAAGGGGCTGAGGAGGGTGTTTGTTGGATAGGGTTGTGCTGTTGGATTTGGGTTACGATGAAGCATTCCATGATTCTGGCGAGGTATGGCAGGATAGTGATGGGGCAGTCATTTTTGGTGAGTGTGGGGTTGAGGGATGTTTTTTTTGAGGAGGAGGAGCTTTGCCTAGTTTTGTGTGTGAAGGGGATTATACCACGTTAGAGACAGAAGTTGATGATGTTGAGCCAGTGTGGAGCGTGGGTAGTGATACAATTGGATGTAGGTTGAGGTGGGCATGGGACATCCAGGAATCGTGCAGGTTCTGTTTTGGCAGTGAAGGTGATGGGGTGTAAGATGTCCCAATGCTCTGGAATGTATGGTATTGGGGGGTGGGAGTAGGACAGCAGAGGGCAATGCTACTCTGATGTGTAGTTTAGAGTTGAAGTAATTCATGAGGGAGTTGCATACTAAAGTAGATGGGGGTGCAGAAGGTCTGTAGGGTGAGTTGGAGAGGGATTTGACAATGTTGAAAAGTTTCTATATACGATTGGTGGTGCATTGGAGTTCTTGGAGACAGTGATTGGCCTTGGCATTGCGTATGGCTGTCTTGTACTTGTTGCAGCAGTATTTGAAGGGTGTCCATGTGAGGCGGCATGGGTTCTTTAGGCAATCTTTTTCTTGACATCTGATTTTCTGCTTGATTGAGATAAGGAAACTGTGGAACCATGGTTTGTGGTGGTGTCTGTGGGTTCTTTGTGAATTGAGGGGTGCAGTTTTGTTGAGTGCCTTTGTGATGATGGTATTGTAACGGTTGAGAAGAGTAGAAGAATGTGTGCATGGGTAAGAGGGGGGTTGTATGAGTGTTGCTAAGGCTGTCTCTGTAATGTGTTTGGTTTGTCTGCCTGTGTTGCTGGAGGATGTGTGGCAGGTGGGGGGATCCTGTGTGGTAGAGAAAGCCTGAAGGGGATTGCAGAGTGCCCAGACCACAACACCCAGATTTGATTTTCCACAGAGACTTAATTTCTGCTTCAAATCAAAAGGGCAAGGGTATTCCCAGCTCTATGTGTGAGCTAGGGGATGAGCTGTGTGAGGTCATAGCAGGTGAGCAGAGTGTGGATACTGTTTAGTATGGGCTTGCTGTCTGGATGGGAACTACCAGGATTGAACGTGCCAAGGTATATATTGGTGCAGGGGCAATGTTGTTGTTAGTAGGGAAGTCAGCCCAGTCAGTGTGGAAGGTGGGATGTGTGTTGAGGGTGGTAAATGAGGTGTGTGAATGTGATGGAGGGGAGCATATGAGAGAGCTTCAATGGAAGTGTACAGAGGTGTGTGTGGTTGCAGAGTGGGAGCGTGTCTTCATAAATAATGGCATTGCCTACACTTTATTGTGTGGGCGGTCTATGTGGTGGATGATGTAGTGTGAGGAAAACATGTAAGGGATAATAGGTATATGGTGAGGGTTGAGCCATGTCTCTATTGTCTGTGGAATGTGTTCCAATTAGCTAATTGATTTTGTGTGTGTGTGTGCAAGTGCAGATTGGCAGTTGAGGAGAATGCAAGTGCATGTGATTAGCTGTTTTAGTGGAGTGCTGAATGTTGTTTGTGTGCTTTGAGGTATGTTTGTTGCACCCAGTGGCCAACAGGGGCTATCAGGGAACAAATAATGAAATAGAGAATGGTTTCAGCACTAACCCATTGCTATGTCTGACCTTTGCTCTGGGCGCCTGTGAAAGACAATGCCCTAGGGAAAGTGCTCATATTTCCAAAGTAAACCGGAAGTACTTCAACAAGAAACGGAATAAGAAGGCAGTTCTTTTTTCAGTCTCTCTGAAGCATCAGCAGGATCACAGCATGCAGGGAGGATGTAGAACGGGCTTCCAATATACAAAACAATGGCTTCTAAGGGCGGGGTGAGTTTAAAATCAAACACCACCTTTTGAAGAGAGAAGGGGTATATAAAGTTAGTCACAGTGTAGGTGCAGGTTTTAAAAGGCCTGCTGGCGCCTGCGTTTTAGGGGGCTTTCAAGCAGCAAAATGGTGGCTTCTAATGGGGTGGTGAGTAAAATCTAACAGTACCATTTGAAGAGAGGAAGAGATTATGAATGTAGTCACAGTATAAGAATATGTTTTAAACGGCCTTTTGTGGGCTTCCAGGCTGCAAAATGGTGGCTGCTCAGAAGTGTCATTTGGGGTCTATTGTTCTTAGCTCTAATCAGCCATGATTAGGTTCTCGCGGTCTCTCTGCTGTCACATATTTCCTCACCAATACTAGTCTTGACATGTACCTGATCCTTGTTGCATCTTTTGTACTTTGTCATGTGACTGGATGAGTATAGATTGGTCCCCAGTAGCGTCATATCTACCTTCTAAAGGTTTTAATATTATTTGATGATTACAAACTGCATTATCATCCCAAAGAAATAATTGTGTATGTTCCTCTGCTATTGAGCTCCTGAAAACCTTATCGAGGCAGTTTTAAAATGCCATGGGGAAGGCTGTTAAAGTAGGACCAGAAGACTTAAAGTAAGCGTTGCAGGAGAATTGTATGAAAGTGCTTAGCACGACCAAGTAGATCTGGGCTGCGCAACCAATAGTCAAGCCTGGAGTTGCAATCAAGCGGGGAAGAGTAGAGTATATTTTGATTTTCTTTACCATTTTTATTTATTTATTTATTGTTTATTTGTATAGCGCCTATACACAGAAGAGTGTTTCAAAGCGCTCAAGGAGCAAGGGGGAACAGTGGGAGGAATAAAGAGTCATACAGAGCCCTTGACGTTCTGAATGATACAAGCCTGTACAGCAGGGAAGTGCAGGAAAAAGTGCATGTGATACATATAACAGTGTAAATAACTCTTTCATATCTGACGACAGTCCTTCGTTTTTCCAAGTGCTTTACACAAATGGGGTAAAATAGGGAGGGGGGCAGGGAAGGAATGTTTCAATCAAGCTGAAATATCTTCAGTCAAAACGGACTCAATGCACCCTTATATTGTAATGCATTATTTGAATGTATGTAATGTCTCCAATTAATAATAGGAGGCACAATGATATTCCATACTGAAATAGCAATATGTTATTTTCCGTAACCAAAAAAACATGACATTCATCAGTCACTTTTCCCAATATAAAAATTCTGAAATCATGTTTGACTTTCTACATAAGCAGTTCCTTTACAGATTCAATGTGTTTATTCTGTGCATGTATGAAGCTATGCCTGAACCAGATCTCTATTAATTTACATGGAACAGAAATTCCTTTTTAGTCAAAGGCTGAACGTGGGGTGCATGAAAGTATGCACTTCTATCGTCAATAGGTTACATGATTTGTGTGATGTCCCGAGATCCAATGATCCCATTGGTTCATTGTGGATAGTATAAGAGCTGTAGCAGAGCCTTGGGATGTGGGAGCGTCATAGAGCACCTGTGAGAAGTAGAGTCCGGGGAATTCATCCCATTGGGGCAGTGTCTGATAGCAAGATGGAAGGGGACTGTGTGGGAGCCAACTGGCCGGGGCAATGATCCCCAATACTCTGATGTTGTATCCCTACACACCCAGCCACTAGAGTCTTATCTTTTGTCTACCCTATCCACTTTCCCATGTCACCCTCTCCCCTACTGTGGAAGATGCAGGAACATTAGGCAAGACCTGAGCAAGGGCTTGGATCTTGTCAAGCTGACCCTCAGTGACCTTCCGGCAGATCAGTCCACTCTGCAGATGCAGTTATGTCTAGCCGTTTTGAACAAGTTAAATGCAACAGGTACTTATTGGATACTCTCCCTTTGAGCTGTGTTGTTCCCCATGGTTGTTCACTCTCACCTCTCCTTTTTAATCTTTTCATGAGACCCTCATCGAGTATCTTCAAGACGTTTAAGATAAGTTTCCATTCATATGCAGACGATACTCAGATTTCCCTAAAAGTTGGCAATAGTCAGAATTCATTCCAGAGAATAGATGATTGCCCGAATCAAGTTAATCTGTGGATGTTTCATAATCGGCTGCAGCTGAACGCCAATACAAGGGGAGTGGCTTTGTTTGGTTCCAAACATCTACTAACATATGCTTCCAAGCTCCCTCCCCCTTGAAGCTTTCTTGGTGCGGGCTTTGGTTACGCATCTAAAACAAAGAACTTGAGCTGTATTTGGTAAGCGAACCTTAGTAGTGACAACCAGGTTGGCACTAAGGTGCAGTCTGCTTTTAACTCCTTACCCCTTCCGCATCTTGCTCTCCATTTTATACTACAAAAGATCATGCTACGCTAGTTGGAGCTTTAGTGAACTCCCGCTTGGACTATGGTAACAGTCTGCTTGCAGGTAGGCCGGAGAAACAACTAAGTAGACTCCAGAGAGCACAGAATACTGCAGTTTGTTTACTCTTCAAAGTACCGAAAACACCAGCCATTTCAGCCCTTTGCAGAACTCTTCCTTGGCTCCCGGTGAAGGAAAGAATCAACTTTAAGATCTTATGCTTGGTTTCTAAATGCCTTCACAACCTGGCACCCTCATATCTGGCAGATCAATTGAGCTGGTGCGAACCTAGCCAACCTCTTCAGTCATCAGAGAAGCACTTGTTGGTGGTTCCGCCATCTCGATGCTCTTCTAGGGGAGATCGCTGGTTCTCTGTCTATGGTCTTAGACTACGCAACATGACAGAACTAGATTGCTTTCATAAATCCCTCAAGACATTCTTTTTTAAATAAATCTTTAGTCCAGTAGCGGTTTCTTTTTTTCTGGTGCATTTACCATGAAGACGAAGTGATTGGGCCTCATTACGAGATGGCCGCAAAGGGATACCGGGCACCGTTAAGGACATAGGTGCCGGTAATCCCTTAGCGCCCTATTCCGAGGTCCCTTAGCGGGTCCCTTCCTGAACGCCTGGTTTTACCAGGCGTTATGGACGGGGCCCGTTAAGGGACTTCAGAGCTAATAACGGTACCGCAATTTGCGGTACCGTTATTAGCACCTTCCCCCTTCCCATTGAGCCCTATGGGGGCTCAAATGGGAATGGGGAATGGCTTTTTCAATGGGGATTTACTGGTACCCGCAAAGGTCGGAATAGACCGATAAGTCCCCATTGAACAAGGGCGGACTCGGTACCGGTATTGGAGGTAGTCATGGCGCTAATAGCGCCATGACTACCTCCAAACTCGTAATGAGGCCCATTGTATTGTCAACTGCGCCCAGATGCAGTTTCGTCTGTCAGGTTACCTTGTGATACAAATTCTTAAAAAATGTAACAAAAAAGAAAAAATCATATCTACATTAACATCTCTGCACCACTTCAAATGATGCAGAAAATGTTGGTACGCACAGCCCTCTGAGCTCTAACAGTATGCTTGTCTAGCATCGGAAGTGCAACAAAAGGTTGTGGTGGGTCTGTGGTGAGTCTGGTATGAAAGGGAGATGTTGTGTGTGGTTGAGTCTGGTATGAAAGGGAGATGTTGTAGTGCAGTCTTGTCTTGTCACTGGCCTGGGTGCCTGCTGTAAGAATGTTGGTGCATGAATGCAGCTCAGGAGAATGTTGGGTGGATCTGTGTGTGAATGTTCTGAGAGTGTCAGAGGGGAGCCTGAGCTGGGGATGGTTGGATGGCCGTTGGTTTGACTCCTTTGTTAGTTATGTTTATACCCATCCATGTTCCTGTCAGTGTCTACACGTGACTGTACTTATATACAAGAGAAACTGGAGTAATGTACATAATGTCCATATGTAAAATAAAGCCTTGCCTGGAACCAAAGATAGACTCCACGGCAGGTCTGTGTTTCAGTGATGCCTCCTGATGGCTAGTGAAAGGCTTTACAACACAAACAGCATCGTTTTGCTCACTTTCTCTTCATCTTCATTTGCTCGGTGTAGTGAGAACATATACTGCTTTGTTCACTGAGCCGGCAAATATTTGTGCTCTTGTCATAGCTAATCTGCATCAGACATCACTGAAAATTGTTTTCCATTCAGTTATGCAGCTATCCGAGAACCCCCCTAATGTTATTAGCGCATTTCAAAACCTATAATAATTATTGAGAAGTATGTCCACAACAAATCTCTCTTGCCTGGATATTATTTTGGTAACTTGGCTGATGACACATTGTTCGAATTTATTATTTGTTTTTATTGTTTAGGCAGACATATACCGTGACCAGAAGCAGACTACAATAGGTTAAAACCAGGGTCCAAGCAGTTTTGTGATCAGATCTTTGCATGATATCAATCATGGTAGGATGTGGTTGAGCCACTGACGGGGGAATGCGATATAACCTATAATGGGGACGAACTAGACATACTTAGTAGCGTTTTATATGGTATTTACAAAGTTATAATTGAAGCATTAAGCAGCTACTATCATATACAGATGAAGGAGAGAGGTGGGGATAATGAGAGTGGGCGTGTTGAGACAGAAGAGGAAATGCAGTTTAAGGGCACATTTGAATCGTTGGATTGGGGTAGGGCGTTCTAGTGGTTGGGAGAAAGGAGGGAAAAGAAGCAACATTGAGAGTTAGGGCAGGGTGGACTGGAAACAGAGACATCAACTAGAGTATTGGAGCAAAGGGTGCGAACTTTGTGAAATGAAGGAAGCCAGATAGAGGAGAGGCACTGAGGGGCAGGTGACTGGGAGACAGGTAGAAATATTAATGTATAGTCCAGGGGTAAAGGATTGAAAGGAGATGAAGATCTGATTCTACTCAGGAAAAATGTTGTAGGAAAAACCAAGTAGTTAAAGGCAATATAGGATAAAGAGAAGTGGTGCAAGAACCCAGCTTTTGGGTACTTCCTCTCGGGGAGGTGCAAAAATGGAGGAGCTGCTGTTTCATGAGATGGAGAAAGATTGAACAAGCAAGTTGAGGCACCCAGGCAAGAGTTGTAAGATCTGAGACTGGAGAGGATAAGGAGGAGAGGGGGGTGGTCGGCAGTGTTGAAGAACGCTGAGAGACCAAGAAGGATTATAATTGAGGAGTCCTTTGAATTACGAACACGAGTAAGAAGGTTGAAGGCATGGGTCTATACCAACACCACTTCTTAAAAAGTCTTTACATCAAATATTGTTTTAATATTTACCTAATGTACAGATCTGAATTGCTTTCCAGTCTTTTGCTGTGAACGCTTAAAAGCTTGCCTATTTTGAAGTTTGATACTATAGAAGCTTTTTAGTATTGTTCCTTCCCAAAGCACTAGGTGATCATTATGAGCTGGGCGGTAATGGTAATGCAAAATACCACTGGAATTACTGTCCACTTGATCCAGGGTTTGGCGGTGTCACGTTCAACGGTTACTCACAAGGAATTATGAAAGATGAAAAGTCCCCTAGCAGATTGTAGCCTCAAGTCTGTCTATTTTTACCTCCAGCCCAGAGGTAGGGGTACACATTTTAAAATGGTTCCAGATATATTACCACTTGTGTAACTGTGCAGAAAGGAAGTTCCCATGTAGTAACAGATGAAAAACCAGAATGAAGGGAGTCAGAGAGACCATTGACCTTCAGGTAGCTGATGACCGAGTTAGCTACCAACATGTTACAGAGCTTAGGAATGTTAAATATTGGGGGAAGAGGGAGCAGGGCTGGTAGATGGCATGATCATATGGTTCAGCTGTTGGCCTTCAGTGCTAAGTACGAGTATGCTTGTCCTTTTTCCATAGACTTGATTAAGGCTCAGCAGTAAAGGGGTTAAGAAAGGTTAGAATAGTAGGCCTTTTGAAGCAGGAGGGAAGGTCCCTGTGGCAAGAGAGTTGTTCAAATAGGTTGCAGAGGTAGGATCAGATAAATGGTGCAAGGTCCGTGATTAATTGTGATGCAAAAGGGTGAACAGGGGCATATGATGGGCCGGTTGCCCGCAGAATGGGTGCTAGTTCAGTGAGGATGCTTGGGCAGAATTAGATAAAGGAAAACATTTGTTCCTATCACTCAAACCATTTAACTTCTACCTGTCTAACAGGATCTTTCGTGCCTGTTACAAGGTAGCCACCACACTACATATTCTGAAAAAGCCTTCTGCTGACCCACCTGTCTTGCAAGCTACTGATCTGACTCTCTTCTCCACCGCTGCTCAATATTTCTGCAGTGGGTGGACTTTAATATGTTCACTAGTTATTTGGAAGATAACAAACTCTGCAATCCTCTCCAATCTGGGCTCTAGAGCCAGCACCCCACAGAAACCACCCTGACCCACATCTCCAACTTGCTCATCATTTCAAGTTTTCCCGTCTCCTCACAATCTTCGACACAATTAACCACCCATCTGTCCTGCCTATTATCTCTAACTCTAGAGTCTAGGAAACTGCACTTGCCTCGATTGCCTCCTACCTCTCTGAACATCCCTTTTCCATCTCCTATCCCATTGAAACCACTGATTCTAACCCTCTCAGGAGGGTCCTCCAAGACTCTGTCCATGGCCAACTACTCCTTAGCCTCTAAAAATCTTCTTTTCAGGAAGCATGCCATCTTCATTAGATCCTCAGTCTCTTTGCTTGCTGATGACACTCACGTCTTATTCCCTTTTCCTGTCATAACCTAGGATTCCACCTGAAGGATCTCCAATTGCTTCTCAGCCACACATCACTGTCAACACTGTCTTATTCTCAACTCCTCTAAATGTGAGGACACCTATCTTCAAGCTCAAAATGACTGGTAACTCACGCCTGGTCAGTATATTTTCCCCAAACACACCCTCCCAAAGATTTGTGACCTTTGGGTCCTTTTTGACACCGATATGAAGCTCCATCTGTTTAGGATTTGTAAGGCCACTGCTGCATTGACCAACCTATTAAACATCAGGATGCTCTGTCCTATCCTCACTTACTATGCCACTTAAACATTTATCTCCACACTGGTTCTCAGCCAACTTGACTACTGATCAAGACTTCTCTTGAACCCCCTTCTCTCCTCCTTTGTACTGCTTGACAAAATTGTCAACTTTTCCACTCAAACTCTTTCTTCTCTCCTCGGTTATCAGCCACCTCTCACACCTACTTTATCCTGGTTGGCTCTAAGTACATAACCAGTCCTTTAACAAATTCCTTCTGATGGACTTTAAATATATTCATGCGCTAACTCTACTCCGGTTCTGTCTCTCCTCATCTCCTCCTTACTGTCTTCATTGTAGCACCCTATTAAACCTGTCAACGTCC
The DNA here is from genome assembly GCF_040938575.1 of Ambystoma mexicanum. NCBI lineage: Eukaryota > Metazoa > Chordata > Amphibia > Caudata > Ambystomatidae > Ambystoma > Ambystoma mexicanum. The sequence goes on from NC_090936.1 coordinate 1,113,655,449, forward strand.
TCACCCATATTTTGCTTTCTATAGCTTCTGTGCCTTCTTCCTCCTTGCCTACACCACCGCTAAAACTCTGTACCCCAATAGAAAAAACACGGCAACAGGGGAGTATCCAGCATTGCAGGAATGTGGTGCGGGGGACTGTGGAGGTGAGGGGGCATGGAAACAGTCCTGCTATCCCCCCACCCCAAATGCACCTTGGAAAATAAATACTAAACTGACACAAAACCGTTCCTGCCCCCATATGATGACTTGACTCGATACCCTCTCCCTGCAATAGCCGGAAACAAGTGGGACATGGAGCAGTGTTCCACTCCAGGCTGTTGACTGCACTGCAGGCCCAATAAGGGGTAGAGCCAGATACAGTGCAGTCAACGGCCTGGAGTGGGACATAGACGCTATGCCCCCCCATTGTGCATGGAAGGTGCAGAGCAGGAGCATACAGCCACACTGCTCTCCGTGCTCTGCTCCAGACTGCTGATGTACAAGTAGCCAGACCAAGAAGGAGCACACAACAATATTGCTGTCCCAGACAGGAGGCCCAGAAAAAAAGTCATGCCACAGTAGGAAAGGTCTAGACTGGCTGCCCCAAAATGCCAGTCTAGCCAAGTAATAACACATACCATACTTGGTTGATCATAGATGCCCACAATAAATGTCACACCACAGTAAGACAGGGCTAAACTAGCTGCCCCAAAATGCATGTCTAGCCAAGTGATAATACATACCATACTTGGCTTTAAATCAAGTATGGTATGTGTTATTACTTGGCTAGAGTGGTATTTGGGGCAGCCAGTCTTGCCATGCCATGGTAAGAAAGGATTTTTTTCTGGGCATCCAGATGACAAGAAATAAATCTCATCATGTAACAGTAAGAAATGGCTAGACTGGCTGACCCCAAATTACAGTCTAGTCAAGTAATCACACAAATTATACTTGTTTTTAAAATAGTGCATTATAGCATGCTTACCTGGGCGGTGTTGAGACAGGGAAGTAAGCACTTTTTCAGGTCTTCAAATGCTAACAAAATGAACAAGGTCAAGTCCTAAAACAAAAGAGGGGTTGTGGCGAGCTCCATAATACATGCATAGGCGCTGAGTGCATGGGGCAGAGAGCGAATTTGCACCCCCTTCTCCTTGCCATGCTCATCTAAATCACTGGTTGTAGTAGGGTTTCTGTCACCTCTCATGCTGGATTCGGGTTGGGTGACGTGTTAGTATGCATCTTGCAAAATAAGCAAGTGCTGGTCACATCAAAATGGGAAGGGAGCCCAATCAATGGACCACAAGCCCTTTGATTGGAGGGGGTTGGGCAGGCCAAATCTGCGTTGCAGGACATCCTATAGCAGAATGCTGCAAAGACAATGCAGCAGATTAGATTACTGTTGCTATGATGTTATTAGACCTTCCAGTAAATCCTAGGTTTTTTTTCCTAATCCTGCTGCAAAATGTACTGAAACATTTGTTGTTTCGTCCTGGGGATGGGTACAGCTCCCTCCCATCACTCAGTGTGGGAATCTCTGCCCCGTAGCAAAAATCAAAAGCTGCCACCACTTAACACATGCACAGTAGGTGAACATACTTTAAAGTGAAATATCCACATTTAGTTCAATTGTTCTTTCCTTTTAGAAGAAAGTGAACAAGACAAATGAGAATTTGCCTTTCAAATTAATTTATCAAGTGGGAAAAAGAATAGGAGAGAGGAGAATTTCCAATAACTATGCTGGCAAAATATTAAAGGTGCCCACCTTACAATTTATAATGAAATATTCCAAGGAAACCAAAATCCAAACAGGAGAGGTGTGCTTTAATGACACTTTTATGTGGTCTTGTGGGTAAGTGTCTGCACTGGAAACATGATAACCTGGGGTGAAATCCTAGTAGCCAAACACTTGAGCAAGCAAACTTTTTAAAATGCTGGCCTCAAAAACACCCAACAGGGTTGCATCCGCCCCCTTAAAAAAGGGTCTGGATCCTGTCCACCCACATGTATCCTCGGCTTGTGCCCTGAAAACCAACACAGGGCCAGAACCAGCGAAAATAACCCCTCCAGTCTGCAGAATTGCAACCTCCCATGCCACATCCTGTGCAAATAGTAAATGCCCACTTGCCCTCTCATCCTGTCCCCTCTTACCCCCATGTTTGGCTTTCATCAATACTCTATTTTAGAAATATAACACGAAAGTACAAAAACCATAGTAAAGTACTTGCACAAATATATAAATCCTTCCTTATACAAATATGCTAAACGTTTTCAATTGTGGTATTACCCCTCCACTGCCCCACCTTGAATAAAAGACTACAAATACCAGAATGCAATTGAGCAGAAGGCAGAAAATGTCCTGTTGATTATGAAAACGTACTTTAAAGAACTTAAAGACTCATAACCAAATGTAATGTGTGAAAAGGTTGCCTGTTTGTGTTTCTATGCTTGACAAAGGCATGCTTCATACATAAAGTGAGGCTAATGTCACATTCGGCCTAAAATAAATGCTTGTTGGTGTGTTAAATATGAACATGTGAAAATAAGGCAGATAGTTTAAAACGCTCTTGCGTGATATGTTTAATTGTCTGGAGGAGGGTGTGAAAATAAGGACGCCAGGCGAACAAGACTCCAACAGGAGTTTATTGGTTAAGACAAACGTGACAGCAGGCACTTAACCGAGCGACAGCTCCAACTGAACTCAGCTGACGCCCCGGTCTCGGCACATCAAATCCAAACATTCCTAGAACCTTATGACTCACAATAGAGTTGCTCTGTACGAAATACACACCACACAGTACTCTCGTGAATCAACATACTAGGATATGTAAATAGATAATGGTGCTGTGCACTTTGCCCATCACATGTGCACTTTGCCCATCATAACACATCTCACCCCTTACATTTGGATCAGATTTATTTTACATAGTAGTCTTTAAACCAACTGGGTTTGTTCTTGACTCTCCCTGACCTTGTCTTTGTTCCAAATCTTGTTAGACTGTTATCATCAGAGTCTCCATCCAACAGCTGATTGCTTCCTTTATCACAAAACTAAGCAAAACCAACATTCACCTCCCTCCATAATGACCACATTGCCCCTTATGGCAGATATCTTTTTAGGACCAATATATTTGCTTTCCACACACTTGGAGGCAAGTCTGGGATTCTTAATGAGTACCAGATCCCCCACTTTCCAAGTGTTCACCTTGGCTTTCATGTCCTCATCAAACCTCCCTTTGTACACATCCTGTGCCTCCTTGATGAGCGTCATTATTTTTCCTCGATCAACATTGGCATTTAGCCAAGTCCAGCCAACCTGGACAAAGCTTCGTGCCAGGTTGCCTTCCTTTAAGAGACATGAATGGAGAAATGTTTGTAACTGAGTGTGGCGTAGTACAATAGTTCCATATCATTTCCTTCAAAACACCAGACCATTTAAATCCTGAAGCCATAGCTAGTTGTAGACCACCCTTTATAAACCTATTAGCTCTCTCCACAAGGCCATTAGCCCCGGGGTGATACAAAGCTGTTTTAATGTGCTTGATGCAGAATTTTTTCAAAAAGTTTAGCATTCTCTCAGAACAAAATTGCACCCCATTATCAGTGACCAACTCTGCCGGGAAACCCTCTCTGTAAAACACTTCTTCAAAACATAGCACCATTTCAGCAGTGGTAGCCTCACGCAGAGGCTTCCATTCAATCCATTTGGAATGGTAATCTACTAACACTACGAAATATTTGTATCCATCACCAAGATTCTGTATTGGCCCAATCAGATCAACTGCAACTTTTTGCCACGGCTCACTAGGTACCTTGACAGGCGTAATTGGCACTTCTCTTGCAATCCTGGTCTTGTCACTTTTCTCACACTCTCTACAGCCTCTGACACACTTTTCCGCATCGCTATCAATCCCCGGCCACCAAAAGGACTGCTGCAAGTACCTCTTCGTTCCCCCATACCTAGATGTCCTTGATGCGCTATGTTTACTAAATGAGATCTAACCCCACTGGGAGGTACAATCCTGCTTCCTTTCCTGAGTTTGCACCCATCCTCGGACAAACTTACCTCATCCCTCACCCCAAAATACCTCTCATATTCCTTCCCAATCACATTTTTGTGAGGCCATCCTTCTTTAGTCCACACCTTGACTTGTTTCAATTTCGTGTCCTCCTCATCAGCACTTACCCATCTCTCCTTATCAATGGCATCATATTCAACCTCAGAAATGCTAACGCTTTGATATTCCGGCATCTCACCACTTCCACCATCTCCCACAGGCAACCTAGACAAACAATCCGCAACCACGTTCTCCCTCCCAGGAATGTAGCACACTCTGAGGTTATAGCTCATGAGTTCCACCATCCACCTCGAAATCCTAGGAGACCCCTTGGCCCACTCTGAACTATTCATCAGTTGAACTAAGGGCTTGTGATCTGTTCGGACACGGAAAGCATGACCCCACAGAAAAAATCTAAAGTGTGTGATGGCCCATAAAACGACCAAAGCCTCTCTTTCAATAACAGAATAATTTCTTTCTGCTCCTCTGAGCGGCCTGGACGCGAATGCAATGACATGTTCTGTTTTACCTGAATCAAACTGAGTCAGAGTAGCTCCCAATCCTAGTGTACTTGCATCAACTGAGAGCAGGGTCTTCATACCTGATATAAATCCCCCTAATGACGGTGCTTTGGCTATCCCCTCCTTGATCTGCTGAAATGCCTCTTGACACTCTTTGGACCACTCATACCTCACCCCTTTCCTTAGTAACTCTCTCAATGGAGATGAGGTGGATGCAAATCCACCCACAAATTTATGGTAATATTCCGCTAGTCCCATGAAGGAACGTAATTGGTCCTTGTCCTGAGGCTGGGGAGCATTACTGATACTTTCCACTAGCGACTTCTTGGGAGAAATGCCTTCTTTAGAAATCGTGTGTCCCAGGTATTCCACTCCCCCTACAGCTATTCTACATTTGCTCCTTTGGACTGTCAACCCTGCATCTCTTAGTTTACATAACACAGCTCTAAGAGCCTTATCATGCTCTGACTCATCACTGGCAAATATCAAAATATCATCTTGAAATACTGTTACATTTCCCAGACCTTTCAACACCTCCTCCATCACCCTTTGGAATATAGAGGCAGTTGAGGCTAGCCCAAAGGGCATGCGATTATATTTGAACGTGCCTTTGGGTGTGATAAAGGCCGTTAGGTGTTGTGACTCTGGACAAAGGAACCTGGTGATAGGCAGCAGAGAGGTCAATAACCGAAAACACCTTTGGCTCACCGAGGGTGGATAGTGTTTCTGAAATGTTTGGCAAAGGATGCCTTTCCACTAATATATTATGATTAAGACTACGTAGGTCTACACACAACCTCAATTTCCCATTGTTTTTAGCCACAAGCACTATAGGTGACAACCACTCCGTAGCCGCCACAGGCTCAATCACACCTTTGCAAACGAAATCATCCAGTTCATTACGCAGTTGCGCTCTCATGTTTAACGGCACATGCCTCACTTTATGAACAATAGGTTGAGCATCCCTCTTCAGTTTCATATGATGCTCAAAATGCCTGAGCCTGCCCAGGTTCTCAGAGAAAACCTCTGGAAACTCTTTAGACCATACATCATTGATCTCCACAATGGTAACAGGTTCAAGAGCTCTGGCCTGCACCCTGACCCTCAAATTTTTTTGTTCCTCCCAACCCAATACGGAGGCACCCTTCTTTGCGACCAGAATGTTAGCCTTGCATTCCTTCCCTTTATATGCAACTCTTGCAGAAAATTGACCCAAAATTTCAATTGGAGACTCTCCATAACCACAGGGTTGAATGTTAGGTGGGTTCAGAATTGTTCCATCCCTCTTCAGAGTTCTCTTCAAGGTGTCTTCCGATATGATGGTCCAGGGAGAGCATGTGTCTACCTTCATAAGTATTTCTTGACCATCAATCATGAACACATCCACCGGCCCCTCCTTCTGTCCTCCAATGGCTGATACTTCAAAGACATGCCTGGGACTCGAGTCCTGTACAGTGGACACTTCCTGTATATTGTAGCTCAAACAAACACTTTCCTCGTTGTCGTTCCTGGATTCCAGGAGGTTTATCGATGAGCCCTTGCACACATTGGCAAAGTGTCCCTTGCCTCTGCACTTGAAGCATTCAGCAAATTTCGCCAGGCAAGAAGGGTAATTTGATCCATGTCTGAAACTGCCACACCTGTTACATTTCATGTTTGACGCTCCCTTTCGGTTCATGTTGACACTCAGCTTCCTCTTTGGATCAACAGCACACACGGCTTGGGCACTTTGTTTGTCAACTCTCAGTTCCTTAACATATTTTGACGTTTGCTCTATACTCCTGGCTAAATTCACAGCCTCCTCCAGCTTCATGTCCTTGGTTAGTAACTTTTCTTGGATCCTGACATTGATCGTACACCTCACCAGCTGATCCCTGATGAGTGAGTCAGAGAGGTGTTCGAATTCGCAAGAGTGACTTAGAGTCCTCAAGGAGGCTATGTACGATTCCACTGACTCTGAGGGCTCCTGCACGCACTGGAAGAACCTGTGCCTCTCAAAGGTCACATTCTTTCTCGGTTCAAAGTGATCCTCCAATTGTTTGAGGGCAAAAGTATACTCATCCACATCTTCGGCTTCAGCGCTATGACCTATGCTTAGTCCATCAAGCACAGTGTGCCCTTCTATTCCAGATTATGGAGCAATAATGGCTTTTTACGAGCCCCACTGAACCTCTCTCCACCCATCGCTACCAAGTAGTTCTCGAATATGTTCTTCCACCTGTCCCACCTGATGAAGGGACGGCCAGGCTCGTTCAGGAAAGGCACAGGTGGGGGTATCGTTGCCGCCATGTCGCGGCCGACAACAGAGGCTAATTGTGTGAGGCAACAGTGCAGGGAGCAGAGCCTTCGATTGAAAGCAGGGTCATTCAGTAGTTCATTGAGAGTGCGTCATAATGCCCCTCCAAGAAGACCGGGAGATTCCAATGAAAGGCGTTGCTCAGCAACCTAATAACAATGTCAGTATGGAAGGGAAGCTCTTCCCACGTTAGAGGAAGACACTCACTTCCTCACAGATGCTCGAGCTCAGGAGGTTGCAGGCGCGTGGAATAGCATGCGTTCAATCTCGAGCCGATCTGCAACAACGTTGCGAGCACGTGCTAATTTGGGAAGGGCAGCACAACGGTACACCAGGCCCCCACCCTCGGGGGTACGCCTCCTGACCTGGTCTTGATCCTGCTTCTACTGAACTCGATCCGCTCTGCCTGCTGTCACGCAGGGAAGCAGGATGAAGAGCGTTGGTCCGACTCAGTAGAACGTCAATCCTCGCTTATGAACCAGTAGCACGACAATCCTCGTCGATGAACCAGTAGCACGACAATCCCATCCTCGTCGCCAATGTGAAAATAAGGACGCCAGGCGAACAAGACTCCAACGGGAGTTTATTGGTTAAGACAAACGTGACAGCAGGCACTTAACCGAGCGGCAGCTCCAACTGAAATCAGCTGACGCCCCGGTCTCGGCACATCAAATCCAAACATTCCTAGAACCTTATGACTCACAATAGAGTTGCTCTGTACGAAATTCACACCACACAGTACTCTCGTGAATCAACATACTAGGATATGTAAATACATAATGGTGCTGTGCACTTTGCCCATCACATGTGCACTTTGCCGATCATAACAGAGGGCTCAGATTTGAGGGAGGTAACTGGTGCTTTGCATGTGCTTTCTAAATAAAAATGTCCCTTTGCAGTTCTTAACACGGAAACTTTAACATCTTGCCCAAAAAAAGGTCTCTTTAATGGGCCATAACTTGTAAATCCCTCACACTTTAAATGCTCTGCTTGAAGAAACAAAGTGAGGCCCACAGTGTTTAGGGGGGCCCCTGGGAGGGGGTTATTTGTCTCTAGAGTGTTGCAGTAGGAGGTTGAGAGGTGACCCTTTTCCTCACCAGGACAACAAAAAGGGAGCCTTGAACACAGAGGCAGCACAGCCCCTTTTGGAAAAAAGATTTCTTTATATGCTGGAAGCAAGCAGCTGGTGCCTGCCTACGGGGACCTGGTCAGCCGCACAGACTGCCCATGCCTCAGTCCGGCCCTGGCTGCTAGGACAATGAGGGTGCTGATCAGAAAGACTGTGCTCCTGCTCAGCCTCTTCATTGTCTTGCCAGCGAGACACTTTTCCTGTTCAGCACCTCCTTTGTTAATGTGGGTGCCGAATGGGAATGGGAGAGGTGTCCCGCTGTGAAATGTCTCGCTCTGATGCTGAATACAGCCACTGGGGGGCAAGCTGCCTCCTCTCGGTATGCCACTGCACCTCAAGCCACACCGACTGCCCATGCCTCAGTCCGGCCCTGGCTGCTAGGACAATGAGGGTGCTGATCAGAAAGACTGTGCTCCTGCTCAGCCTCTTCATTGTCTTGCCAGCGAGACACTTTTCCTGTTCAGCACCTCCTTTGTTAATGTGGGTGCCGAATGGGAATGGGAGAGGTGTCCCGCTGTGAAATGTCTCGGTCTGATGCTGAATACAGCCACTGGGGGGCAAGCTGCCTCCTCTCGGTATGCCACTGCACCTCAAGCCACACCGACTGCCCATGCCTCAGTCCGGCCCTGGCTGCCAGGACAATGAGGATGCTGAGCAGGAAGACCGTGCTCCTGCTCGGCATCCTCATTGTATTGCCAGCCAGACACCTTTCCAGTTCGGCACCTTCATTGTTAATGAGGGTGCTGAAGGGGAATGGGAGAGATATCCCACTGCAAAATGTCCCAGTCTGATGCTGAATACAGCCACTGGGGGGCAAGCTGCCCCCGCTTGGTACACCACTGCACCTCAAGCATATTTGCATTCAAGCCAGACCCCAGAATCCATTTCCTACATCTGGAAGCACTCCCTCACTACCCTAGCACATTCAGGCCCCACCCCAAGCAGGATCTACGTCATTACTGCGGCACCGAAAATCTCGAATCAGAAAATTTCAAATTAAAAAATGACGTCTCGCAGTAATCACATTGATTACCCTAGCCCGCATTTCCCCTACCTGCCACCCCTTTTTTTACTCTATTCCCCCCCTCCCACCCACTGTCCTTGTTATGAAACCGGGGGACACCCATACAATCCCCAAATCCATAATGTCGAACAAGGGGAGCGGGGCCCCTTGTTTGGCATTATGGGATTACATTTTTTTTTTGTCCATGCCGAATGCACTGCAAACACGCATTCGGCATATTTTTCTCGATCTATTCAGGCAATTCCCCCCAAGCATGCTTCTCCATGACCCTCAATCTAAATATGCTGACATCTACTTGCAGGTACTCCTTTCTGCTCTCTTGCTTGTTTTCTGCCCCCAAATCCTGTCCTATGGTTCAAACTAGGATTAGCTGGTTTACCCCCTTGAGGCCCATGGGTGAATGGCGCTATATAAGAACATAGTAGATAGATAGATAGATAGATAGATATAGATGGATGGATGGATAGATGGATAGATAGATAGATAGATAGATAGATAGATAGATAGATAGATAGATAGATAGATAGATAGGTAGGTAGGTAGGTAGGTAGATAGATAGATAGATAGATAGATAGATAGATAGATAGATAGATAAATAGATAGATAGATATAGATGGATAGATAGATAGATAGATAGATAGATAGATAGATAGATAGATAGATAGATAGTCCATTGATAAAAATGTGGTTGTAAGGTTCCCAGTCGTGTGACGGCCCTGGATACTGTATGTATCTCTGTAAGTATTTGTTGGACAAAAATAACATGTCCTTAAAAATACAAATATAAAGAAAAGGATATATTGTGAGTCTAAGGATGAGGGGGAGAGTTGGAGGGGGGGTTAGGGTGCCTCTGATTTTAGAGATCTTGGAGGAGAAAAGGGGTGAGATCAGTAGCAGTGAAAGAGGAGACGATGAAGCAACAGGGAAAGAAGATGAGGTTAATACATTAATGGGACATTTGCATATCCAGGCAGTGATGGGAGCAGAAAGGAAGCTAATTAAGGGAGAACGATTAAAGGGACTTGTGCCATTGGTGTAGATAGAGCTACGTGGATGTCTTGAGTTGCTGGCTCTCAGTGGGATACAATGTTGGGGGTGAGAAGGAGCACAATTGTGAGCCCGGTTATGGTGTCCAATTGGTATGTTAAAGTGGAATTAAAATCAAGGAGGTCCTGTTCAATGGAGGTGACCTGGGGCAGAGAGACGGCGAGGAGAGGGCACCTCACCTCAGATAGGTTGAAGCAAGTGAGTCAGGATTGAATTGGAAGCTTGTGAGCAGAGAGGCATGAGAGAGAAAGAGAAAGGGGGAGCCAGAAAGAAAGACAGAGACAGAGAGAGAGGGGGAGAGAGAGAGACAGAGACAGAGAAAGGGAGAGTGGGGGAGAGAGAAACAGAGAGAGAGAGAGAGAGAGAGAGAGAGAGAGAGGGACAGAGAAGCAGAAAGAGACTAAGCGAAAGCTAGAGAGAGAGAGAGATTGCACAAGCAATACATTTGTATAATAATATTCAACTCTTGTTTTATGATTGTATTGAACATCTCTAATGCTACTTTGGAGCAACCTGATAAGGTGATTACAAGTCCAAAAAAAAATGATATTGAGAATGCCAAACATGTACATAATGCAATTCATGTTCATTCTCTTGGCAGGGGACAGGTGGGTGCTGAAACGTTTCCAATGTTCATTCTTCCTTGAATGTTTTACAACGTATAGCTTTCTGGCTGCATGGTGACCTTAACCCTTCAGCGTGGATTTATTATACCAAGAAAGTATTTTTTATTTGACATATTTGACTCTTCTGTGAGAATAGGTTTACTCCAGCAGCCTTTCAAGGTTCAGATACTTGATGGCTTTCTTATAGTGGGTCACCAGCTGTTGGACTCCTCAACTGAAGGTCATTGACTCTGCTCCTAGATCCAGTATCTTCTATGGCATTGTGGCGAAATATATGAAAATCACTAGTAATGTTTAAGAATCTGATTCAGGTCAGATTGCTTGTGTATGTACCTTTTCTAAATAGAAATGAGAGTTTGGAGTGATCCCTTTGCATAACTGCAGCTGCCAAAAACAATACTTGTCAGATTTATTGTGCACAGAAATTGGTAATTCTGGACTTCAGTTTACTTTATCAAGATATATCATCCGTCAAATAAAACTGAAAACATGATTCATTGGGTTAACATCCAATGGCACATCTCAACTGGCCAGATGGCTTCATTACTCGTAATATTGCTCAATTAAAATATCTTTCTTTCCCAAGGATTCCCCTCTTTTTGGGTGGCACATTATCTCTGAGGGATTGCCTAATATATCTTGCCTATAATTATTCCTGCCTTCTTTTCAGGGGATTTCAGTGAAATTAAATCTTATTATCAAAGTTGTAGTTTCCGCAGGCATATTACAATAGCGCAATTCCCAGAAGACAAGAACCCAATAACCACACATAAAAGCCAGACTCTTGAGTTATAGTTTAATCATAGGTCTATACCAACACCACTTCTTAATCACCACTTCATCAAATCTTGTTTTAATTTCTACCTAATGTACAGATCTGAATTGCTTCCCAGTCTTTTGCTGTGAACCCTTAAAAGCTTGCCTATTTTGAAGTTTGATACTATAGAAGCTTTTTAGTATTGTTCCTGAACAAAGCACTAGGAGATCATTATGAGCTGGGCGGTAATGCTAATGCAAAATACCACCGGAATTACTTTCGACCTGATCCAGGGTTTGGCGGTGTCACTTCCAATGGTACTCAAATGGAATTCTGAAAGATGAAAAGTCCCCCAGCAGGTTGTAGCTTAAAGTCTGTCTATTTTTACCCAAAACGAAAAAGGCTATGGTGCCCTCTTTTTTTGGTAACAGGGGGCCTGACTCCAGAGGGTATGAACAGTAGAGAAAGAGGGGATGAGTCAGAGCTATCTCGCCTTTCAAGCGCTGGGTGGATGTCAAAATCTATTTAGAGACTAGTGGAAAGACATTAAATTACACTAGTAGAACACAGTGTGTTGAAAAACATAATACATTTATTCGAATAAAGACTGACCAAAAAATAGGACATATAGCGAGTCTGACATAGTCTGCAGTTATACATCATAACATAACAAAAAAACAACATTTAAAGGCATGTGTATATGAACATGAAACCAATTCGAGGTATTTCAGAATGCAGAATGCATATTTGAGGTATTTATGAATCACAGCTCAGTGCATAACTCATGGTGAGACTTGTCTATTTTTACCTCCAGCCCAGAAGTAGAGGTACACATTTTAAAATGGTCCCAGATATATGACCAAGTGTGTAACTGTGCAGAAAGGAAGTGCATGCCATGCCTCCTAATAACGTCAGCCCTATAAGAACTGGAACGTGTGCGCACCAGCGTGCGCGCACAAGCGGAGTGCCAGCTGAGTGCTGACTGCTGTACCTGCTGCATAGACTGCCTCCAGCCTCATGATCTGCCGAATTGTTTCTGGACCTATTTCTCCTTTGGACTTTCACTGAACCTTGTAACAGCTACAGGGTTTATACTGTGACCATCAAAAAGTGTATTTAGAGTGCATATTTCTTTAAACACACTCTAATACACACTAATTGTTTTCTTCTTCATAGCCACGCCTCCTAATAACGTCAACTCCCTCCTGCAAACATCAACCACCTCTCGCTTTTCCCACAACGAGCCTGACATATCATTATCTGACCAAAAATTGCATGTGTGCACCACGCCGTTGCTAACAGAGCTTGAATCTGATCTCTTCCAGACGGTATCCAGTTATATTTTCGAAAAATAGTTTCTACCAACAAAAGTGTTGAATACAAAGTTTCGAGAAAAAAAAATTTGAATGCATTTTTTTCATATTACAGGTTTTATTTTAGTTTTGTATAGAAAAAAAGTTTGTTCTAAATAGAAAACGGCGGGTTGGGGGGACCCCCCCCATTTAAAAAAATGCTTTTGAAACTTTTTTTTTCAATGCTTTTGTGTCGAAACTTTTGTATGTAGAAACTTTGACTGTCGGAAAAATCACTATAAACCCTTCCAGACTTCGGAAGACTACCTGCATGACCCAATCGCTCCAATGACCCATGCAGCTATGCATGCTGTTGACAATTCCGCTCCTCTATTCTCAAGTAGTAAGTGGCTCCTTTGCAAACAGATGAGCTGAACCCCAGTGGGTTGTCTGTACTGACACAGTCTCTGGTGTCCTGCTCCCAACAAGCCACTCCACTCAAACATCCCTCAATTTCATTTGCATACTCTCGTTCACCAACTCACCGCTGACCACTCCTCTAGACTCTCCACATCTCCTCAACGTTCTTCTTCCAAAGACGTGCCTCAAAACATTTCACCCTCATTCGCTGACTCGTCACTAGTTGAATCCTTCTCCAAACCGACTCCACGTCCCTCCTTTGGCTTTCCAGCTCCTGTTACTCTCACAATGGACACCAAACTTAATGTGATCAATGCAAGCATGTTTACTCTAACCACACTGTATGAAGTGCTTGATATCAAAGCTGCCCAACAAACATAATTCTCTAAACTGTTGTGGCAAAACTGGACTGGATTGCATGGAAAACTGGAAATGCCCTTGCTTCACCGGCCCAACTTGTAACATCTCCTCTGTTAGTAGAAAATACATTATGTAAACCTGCATCTAGTCTTCTGCAAGTTGGGACAGAGAGATGCAATTCCCCCGGTTCAACCAAACAATCATCTGTTATTGCAGTGGCATCCCCGGCACTTGCGTCTCTACAATCCAAACGACCTTCTTCGCAACCCCTTTCTCCAATTCCACTTGATTCTGCCTCTGGGCAAAATCCTTTATTCAACATATTTCAACAAAAACATCAACACAATAACAACAAAAAAAGAAAGAAAAATAAAAAAAATCGAATAACCCTCAGCCAATTCAAATCTACAAAAAATCTTAAAATTTACCATATTCAAAATCAGAAAAACCTGAATCAAAAAACAAAAATGTTTATTGACAAACTCTCTTTGCTAAAGGCGGAATCCTTTATATTGATTTCTGATGCAGAAGAAGAAGAATCTACACAAAGAGATATGGTCTCTGGAGGATAGCTCAGGGGCAACGTGCTGCTTTGGAAGCAAGACTACATGGCACAACACAGGTTTGATCCCTGTGTCTGCGCTTAGAAACCTTTGGGTATTAAGCGTGTTATAAATAACCTATCATATCATATCATGGTGCCATCCTCTATCCAATCTGCGACTCTCTGTCCTATAAGCCCCACGGCTGAGAGGAAAGGTAATGAAAACATGACTGATGTAAATATGAATGTTAGAAATGACTATGTTCATACTCATAAGTGAATCTCCTGCACCCTTATCCTGCTCTAATACCGAGCTCATGAACATGTCAGTGTACTCCACCTCTTCACTAGCAATAACAGAAATGGTCCATCATAGTTTGCACCACACCGAACCAGCACACAAAGAGAACAAGCAAATATGTTGTGTAGATATTGACCTTGATTATCCTAATTTTAAAAGGTTTGCACAAAAATGTGCTCAACTAGCTGACTCTACATCTAACCTGCATAAGAGTCATGAGCAAAATAGGGAATCTACAGAATCTCAACATTTAGCTCATTCCACAGAGACACCCATTCAGAGCTCAACCAGTGTCTTTGTTCCAAACAAGAAAAATAGTGAAATTAAGGAACTTCAACACTTAGTACAGTCCTCAGAGATACCTTTACAAAGCGCAACCTGCTCTCTTATTACAAATAATCCAACTTTGGTTCCTACAGAACCATCTCTCCTTGATCGTGATAGTCTGATTGTAACAATGTTAGATAGAGCTCGTTTTGATCCATTTCATAACAGGTCCACTTTACTGGCTATCTTCCAAGTTACCCAGGTCTTGAACAAATAGGCTCTGATCATATTGAATCCATCAGAAACATAGAGCTGGACAATTATGACATAGTGGAACTCAATTTCACATCCAGAATGATCAAGAATATAGTGGGATGAACTAATAAACAATGGTCTACTTCTGCAAATTAAAGAATAACAACCTCATCCAGTACCACTTATCAGTGTATCTAATCATCAAATTGGTTTCCTCAACTCCGGCTTCAGAACTGATTCTCAAAATGCCAATATTAACTCATGCAATTGTTTGTGTGCAAATAATAAAAAATCTTATTTACCTAAACGTCCCACTCTGCCTCAACCAGAATCAAGACATGGTTATCGAAACAAAATAAAGATCCGACTTGTCTAATGTCTTACTAGAGCGATCCTAAACCCCTCTCGCATGCATGCTCCCTGATAACTTGGAACACTGGAGGCTTTTCTCACTTGCTCAAATCAGGTTCTAGCACCGTGCTCTCATACGATATAGTCCTATTCCAGGAAACGTGGCTCACCTCTCAGCCAATTTGGCAAGAGAATCAGATTGCTTGGATCCTTGCAACCAAAGCGACCAGAGGCCACCCCTATTCAGGTCTACTAGTTGCATAAAAAATATATTCCCAAATTCACATTGAGAACTGGGCTTTCCCTTCATCGGGTATTCAACTAGAAAAATCGTTCCTGTTAATCCCCTGCAACCTCTATACCCTAGAGCAGCAAATCTAAATATCTACTGGTACCCCTGTGCCAACAAGGAAAATCAATTCCTAGATCACATTGAAGCAATGCTAGATCTCACTCTTTCAGATACCCAAATTCACACAACCATAATTTCAGGTGACTTTAATACCAACTGCCTGCTAGCCAATAATACTAAATCATTGACAAGAGCAGCGAAATGGCTAGCTCTCATGCATCTCCGAGGTTTCGTTATGCTAAATGGCACATTCAAACAAGACTCACCCCCAGCTCCAACATGCGCGTGAGGATCATCTTCTTCCACAATTGATTGTGTATTCATATCTGAGAATTCTATACAACGAATATCATCCTATAAGATCATTTCCAATTCTGCCAGTGACCACCAGATTTTCAAAGTGCAATGGAGTCTACATAATATATCTTTCCTGAATCCAATAAACCACCAGTACTTTTGAATCAAGCAAGAAATTGGCTCATCTGGAAACCATACAAGATAACAATCCTAAAGCGCCAACTCATGAGTGCTTTTACTCAAATGCACCTGACCACCTAAATTAACTATACTGATTGCCTTCAGATAATTACACAATCATATTGTAATTCTCGTCTTCCCACCTTTTATCGTAAGTATTCCTGGGACCTGGATATCTCTGTTCTAAAACAAAAGTACAGACACACATTGAGAACATTTTCGCCGATAGCCTGTCTCGATCAAAGAGTCAAATTAAAAACCAGGCATCAGACAAATCATAGCAAGAAAGAAACAAATACGATGCTGAAAATATGTTAAATGCAATCATGGAAAAGTCTGCTACTCAAATAGAGGCTCATAAATGATTCCACCCCAAAGGCTCTCCTGTCTTTACAACTTTAATTCATTGATGAGCCAACACGGATAAAACAGTTTGAACATCTACTTAACAAATCAACTCAAATTGTGTCCTTTCCTGCATCATCTCAGCCAGAACTGTCCAAACTGATTTTTGACGATCTTGATATTGTCCTGATTATCAAGAAACTAAGCGCATCACGAGCCCCAGGACCAGACAATCTATCCAACGCTGTCTTGAAGGCACACTCACATGAGTGGGCTTCAATACTGGAACTGATATTTGCAGGAATTCTTAGGACAAGCCATATCCCCCCTTCTTGGCAAGAGTCTATTATAATACCAATTTTTAAAAAAGGAGATAGAGCCATACCTTTGAATTATAGACCGATAGCACTGCTCGATGTCCCGGGCATGATTTTTGGTAGACTATTATTACAAGACTTTACACAATGGCTTAATGATAACAATCTCCTTGACAGACATCAATCAGCGTTTATTAAAGGCATAGGCACATAACTAAATGTAACTATTATGTCAGTCATCGAAAATCAGGCCATACACTACGAAACAAAAAGTTTTTTTAGCCTTAAACAATTTTTAACAGGCCTTTGACTCGGTATCTCACAAAATTTTATGGAGAAAACATTTTAATTCCCATTGTCCCCTCTATTTATTTCACCTAATACGTCAATTTTATACTAAACCTACAATCAAAGGCAAACTTATGACGGCTGGCCTACTATCCAAACTGATGAAGACATCCACAGGCCTTAAACAAAACTGTATTTTCGCCTTGATTTTGTTTAATTTTTACATCAATGATATTTATAAAACATTTCAGGCAGTTCGTTCCTTCCCTCCAAAACTGGGCCTTAACAAAATATCGTGGATACTATATGCTGATGATTTAGTTATTTAAGATAGAACTCCAGTGGGTCTTCAGAGAAGACTTAATGCTCTAGATATATATGCACAAACTAATAATTTTACCATTAATACCTCCAAGTCGAATACTTTGATATTCCATCATAAACTACCTAAAACAGGCTATACCATTAACACACATGCCATTAATACAACTCTCACATTATAAGTACTAGGCATGAATTTAAACACACATCCATCAGAATTGCCTTATAAAGCTGAACTCAAATCACAGATGAAATTGCTAATGACACAAGCTAAAGCCCTTCAGTCAAAATATGGGAAATTCACTTATAAGCCCTCTATAATAGTATACCGGAAAAAAGGGATTCCCATCATTACCTATGGGGCTCACACAAAGTTTCCCAAAAATCTAGCCATATGGGACGTCCTAGAAAGCATCTTTTGGAAACAACTTTTGTCCTTACCTACTAGCATCCCAATTGCCGCAATTAGGTATTAGTTAGGCCCTTTATTATTAAAATCAATTGTATCATGGCAATACATAGCGGCCTACAAGAATTATCTCATCACACCTCCTACTGCCCAGTCACTAATCCCGGTCCCAAAAACAACCCTTGATTCTTTAACCAATGGACCGATGCAACGGTGGAAAACAACCCGTCAATCGATAATGACCACAGCTGACATTTCACTAGATCTACTATTAGAATTCCCAGACAAAGCAAAAACTAAACTATGGCTTTATGACTGGTGTTCAACTTGGGAACTCTGTAGTACATATGTCATATTTCATCAGGGAGTATTTCTATTAAAATCCCTACATGAACTGCCAGGCTATCTCAATCAGTTTCCAGATACGAAATATGCAATCTCAATTTTACGTCTACGGGTGAACGTATGGCCGACGAAATCTAAATTAGCGACCTATACTTCACCAATGATTATAGATTCAGCTTGTAGATTCTGTAAACTACCCAACAATCAAGAAACTCTCCAACATCTAATAATAGAATGTCCAGCTCTTATAGAATCAAGGAAACAAACATATTACAAATCTATGGTGAACTAAAAACAGTGACAAAAGATCAGATGTGGAGCTTAATATTTAATCCAACAAAAGTGTCACTAAATATTGCCACAGTTAATTTTCTCCTAGCCCTTAATCTATCAGAAAAACTAGAACCAAAATAAATTGTTGAAAAACTTCCTAAAAATCAATAAGTTCCTAAAAATATTCTACAATCGATTTGTTATGAACTATGCCCAACTATCAGACAAGTATGTTTTATAAATTCTTTTTGAGATGTTTTAAACTGATGCTATGGATCATGACCCTAGATGAGCTTTATCATTTTATCTTTTTAATGCACTCTTCAAATGAAATGTTATCTATCAGTAGGTGACTATAGTAGTGAAATGACTCATGATCTTATTACTTTTACATAATCCTCAAACAAAATGTACTCACCACCGTTTGAATGTCTTAGTACAATCAGAGAATCTTATATTTGACTTCTAGAAATGTGTATCTATCTTCTATATACTCAATTTGAGCTGTTTTATCATACTTAAAACTGTTTTTTATTATTATGTAGTTTTGATAACAGAATCCGTTGGTTGACTATGATAAATAACTATCCTTATCATTTAATGCATCTTGAGCGAAGTATAATTCAAACAACAGAGACAGTGATGCGATCCTAGATACATTTATGCTAATTGTATGACTTTGAGATCCTTCATTTAATACTTGCTGATCCATGTTCTTATATGTCTTAACATTTATTTTATCTTGAGAAAAGTATAATTCAGACAATAGAGACTATGATGTGATCTTAGATGAAATTATGTTAAATGCATGACATTGAGATCCTCCATCCAATACTTGCTAATTCATGTTCTTTTATATTATATGTGACAAACTATTGAAAAAGTTGTCAACTGAAACAATATTAAGTAAAACATTCTTTTTTTTAGGAGAATGACACTTTGAAAACATCCCTAATTAAGTATTTTTATGTTTTTTCAATATTTCTGGGTTTTAAGGTGTATTCAATTTTATTAGTATTGATTGCATCTTGGTATTCTGTACTGAGTGACTGGTCAGAAATACACAGACTCCACACGTCCATGAATTCTTTATAGAAACACTATTTTCTGTGATTTCCAGTTTACTTTGGCAAATCTTGGATGTTGAAGAAATCTGCATTGGGTTCTCCGAACAATTTAGCTTTAGCACATGTTGGGACCTCATTGCTGATGACTTCAGAATCCCTGTTTATTGCTATGATTCTAAAAACAACTATTATTTAGTTACTGATTTATGACCTTTTGTCATCCCCCGCCGTAGCTGGCGGCTACTTCCGCGTTGGATCCTGCAGTGCAGCGCGTGGCCCCGAGTGCTCCATTATGCATCCCGCGGATCCCAGGGGTAGTGGTCTAGTTGTTGCTGTGCGGCGTCTGTCGGAAGGTATTTACTTCCCCTCCTTCCGGCGGTTCCTCACGTTGCAACCCTTTGAATTTTGTATTCCCTCCTTGGGTCCGACGCTAGTTTTCCTCTCTTACTTGCGTTCCTTATTTTGACTTTCCTTTTCTTGTGCTTTCTCGGCCGCGCTCCCTCCTCGCCAGTGGAGCCGGTGGCTATACCTTTGGTTTCACTTTCTTCCTCACGGAAGCAGTGCCCCTCTGCCATTACTCTCTCGCCCTCTACTCTCTACTTGCCTGCTTGTTGCCCGGCGTTTCTCTTCCCTGGCTCTCCCTTCTTGCCTGTCGGGCTATGCGATCTTGATGACTGCCTTCGGTCGCAGGACTGCAGCCACACCGTCCACCCAGAAAATACAGAAGCTATCGCTTAACCTCTGCCTTGGGAAGTTTCCACGCTGGTGCCACTGAAATCTTGGAATTGGGTTTTTTATGCCTTTTGGCTTTTTCCCTATTGAAGCCTGGACCAGGGAACAGAGCCACAGGTCTGCTGTCTAACAAGCATTCACTGTGGCTTCCTTCCGTGGCAGGCAGAATCTACCACGAAAGGAGAGAGACTACCTGGCTCGGCGGCATCTTCACTCTAAGGACTTGGAATCTGATGGATCGGGTGAGGAGAATCTGGAAGAAAGGGAAGGTGAGGTGGCCACCGGATCTGAGGTAAAACACCTTTTTAATTTAATTTTCATATAAATGTTGATCCTCGATTGGTTAGCTAAGAAATAATTATTTAAAAGAAAATGAGGTTAGATATTATGCCCCCACTCCTGTTAAGTTTAAACAATCTACTCATAGATCTGATTTCTCAATCTAATAGTTTTCCCCCGGTTCCCTAGATTCCTAGCTATAACCTAACAGTCCAGTCTCCTCATTAAAATCCTCCCAGATTACATCACCCACAGAACACTTACAACTTTTCTATATTTATCCTTTTCAGTTAGTGAAAAGTAACTAATAAGAAGCTTTAGCTAAATTCTCTGTAGAGGTTCTACTTTCCTTGGTATGCAATGTTGGTTGGTAGCAAGCACAGTTTTGTAGACTGCCACTTTTGTGATACACCAGGAAATATGTGACTATTGCTTGTCTATTTTGACTCTCTGGAATCAACAAGTGTAACATTCTCTTCAGGTGATTTCCAGGGAATAGTGCTCTATTAGTAGCATTACTTGTCCTACCCATCACTGCCCATATCCATCACTTGTCATACCCAGCAATGGTCATATCCATCACTTGTCATACCCATCACTTGTTATACCCATCATAGGCCATACCCATCACTGGCCATACCCATCATTGGTCATACCCATCCCTTGTCATACCCATCACTGGCCATACCCACCACTGGTCATACCCACCACTGGTCATACCCATCACTCGTCATACCTAACACTCTTCATAACCATCACTTGTCTTACCCATCACTGATCATACCCATCACTTGCATTACCCATAACATGACATACCCATCACTGGCCATACCCATCACTGGTCATACCCGTCACTGGCCATCCCCATTACTTGTAATACCCATCACTTGTCATACCCATCACTGGTCATACACATCACCGGTCATACCTATCACTGTGAATGAACACAGTTAACATTTCAAAATGAGAGTTCACATCCTGTTTATCTCTCAACTTAACAAAGGTAAGAGTCTTTTTTTATTCCTTATGAATGCCCTCAGCATGATGTATTTTGTTTCTGCGTCTTACATTTTGAACTATTGCAACATGTTCAGTTATTTCAACACTTAGACCTGCATATGACTTCAGTTGTTTGCATTTTGCACATCAGTTTGGATGGTTTCGCTATTTCGAATAGCTTAACGCATAAGCATTTTCTAACATATGTGTGTTATACCTTTTGCTACATTTTGTTAGTGGGGACTTTTCTATACTATGATTCCATACCACAGTTAAAAAAAATATCAAAATGTGTGGTGAGATGATCGCAGCGGAGTTGTGAGTCCAATGAGGTATGAAGTGCAGGAACAAGACCAAAAGGAAGACATCCAGGTCCAAGAGTAGCAATAAAATAAATAAGCATTGGCAATGCCAACAGTTTGGACTTTTGTGTAGGCATGGGAAAGGCACTTGCCAGGTCCTGCCCTAGTTGTATTTACTGGTGCTAGAAGGTGCAAAATTGTGTGAGCGACTGGGCATCTAATAGCAGTGCCTAGTAAATGTCTAATACTTAGATACAAACCAAAACAGTTGCCTTTGCCATTGCTTGTTTTGCACAGCACTCCAGTGAAGAACACTCATAGTACTTATAAATCGAATGGCTGAAGGCAGACCTAGTTAAGACCTTTTTATTACACCACTAGCGTGTTTACAACAGCAATTAAGTTATTAACTCTCAGAAGACTGTTTTAAGAAAACACTGGCATGCACTTCCAGTGCAAAGTTGGATGGTAAGACTTCATTAAATTAATGCGCAAACTCAAAGAGTCCCATGAGGATGTGTTTTGGATGGGGAGGCGCAGGAACTGGGTGGGAATGGCAATAGGGATTAGCATGGCCATGGGCAGTCAATGGGTGGGCAAATGTTAATGGACCTTGTACCGTGCACTGTCAGCACTTGCATGGTCTCTTGGCGCTCTGGCAGATCTGCATAGGAAAGTACGGTTGTTAGTGGGGTTGAGAGATGAAGAGCAAGAGAGCTTTGACGTGCTGTTGGCTGCTTCATTTTGGAGAAACTGGTTACTGGTGCGTTTTCGGTTGTTAGCCGTCATGTCAAATTACCAAACAACACCTACAATCTTTGTGTCCCTCCTCATATGCATTTTTCATATCTGTACTCTAATGCAATAGTTTCGGCTTATAGGTGGTGCTTAAGTGCCACCTAATGGCCCAAACAAAAAAAACTAAAAAAAGTGAATGTGAATGCAAATAGGGCTAGAACGCAACATTAAGGAGACATTAGATGTTGTGACACACCTTACTTCACCTCCTTGAGATGTCCCCTTCCATATGGTATTGACACTATGTATATATTACAGGGCGGCAATAGCCACCCTATAGTTAAGATGAGTCGAATTCCCATAGGAACCCCTCAAAATTGTATCATTAATGACCTTTGATTCGAATTGGACCAAACTTTCAAAAGTGATTAACAATCCCCCCACCCCTCAGACTGCAAAGGTTCAAAAAGATTTGTTAAAAAATAGAAAGGTTATCAAGAAGACAAGAAAATCTTTTTTTTTCAAAAATATGGCCTACTTCCCATTCATTTTACCCTAGAAAAACAAGGTTAATATTTTTCAAAGCACACAGCCCACACAGCTGGATGGATTTGAACCAGGCCCGAAACAACTTAGGCATGAAGCGTTGACTCGCAATCCATACATTGTTTGGGGTTATTCCGTGCAGTCATTTTTTAAATTTTGGACATAGAAGGGGGGCCCCCTTCTCAGAAATAGATAGCTACATCTTGGGATTTACCCAAAACTCAGTGTTTTTAGAAATGAAACAGCCACTATCTTGTTTTTGTCTTGATGCGAGAGATAGCCGCCGCTATATCCGAGGATATGGAAAAATGAAACACAGGAAAAAAGCTACTTGCAGGCCAAAATCAAAACCAGGCTAGAGATGGGGGTGGTCAGAGGGCACCAAGTGAAATGTGGTAGTTGGAGGGGGTCTAGGGACTGAGTTTGCAACACAAAGCTTTCTGTAGCCTCAAATAGCCGACATCTCAAAGCAAACTGCATCACATAAACAGCATGTGTTGTGGGGGGAAAAGGAGAGGGCAGAGGACGAGGCCATCTGAGGAGAGCTGGCACAGATGAGGGGGGTACCTAGAAGCATTTTCTTCCAGCTGTTTTTCTGATATTCATGGCTATATTTGAGGCAAAGGACTATGGATAGCCGAGGGTATGTGTAGTTCAGTACCCACAGTTAAAGTTGGTTACATATGGATTGATTCTTTAATAGCATGCTCCCTGAGTCTTTGCATTGCTTCTCTCAACGTATACCACCTCTTCTCAATGCTGGCATATTTTTCAGTGATGCGACTCCTGAGTAAAGGAAGTAAAACTGTATCTTTGCATATGACGTGCGTGTCGACTTCAGATTAGCATCATCTGATTTGCCTTAAAATGTAGTCCTCAAAAATATATTCATACATGTAAAGATTTGAAAAATTAGGGTAGTTGCCATGTTGATAGATTTTTAGAGATTTAAACATGCCGAGCCCACCTGTTTGGGATGGCAAAGCTTTCTCCTCCCACAGCTGTCTTAACTCACACCCCTCATCTCCTCCTCCTATTAGCACACAGGTGGGAGGTGGGTAGAAAAAAGCAACCAATCCCTTTCACAGGAATCATGAAAAGTTTGAGATGTCATGTGTCCTATAAGTAGGCCGGTTTGCATTGGAATTGGGCCTTTTCAACTATTTCCGGGCGGCAGCCTGATGCTGAACTCTTGCGTGAAACATCGAATCAGAGAGGCCCCAAATCTTGCATTGGAGACAGGAACCAGGAGACATAGAAGCTGACTAGGACCCCATGGAGGATTCAGAGGAGACTATCCTTGACGGACACCCTTGCTGTCCCAGAGGTGCTCTGCTGTTCGCTGATGTCCCTTACAAGGCCTCTCCTTAAGTAAAACTATCCCCAAAGCCATAGATTGTGTAGGCCCTGCATTTTCAAGCATTGTTTTAGTTATTGTCCCATAGCAAAATATCCTGTTTGTCTGTGTAGATCCTTATCATATTTAATTAAAGTAAATCAATTAATTCCCCAAAAGAAATCACAGGATGTGTTTTGTTGGCATTCAAAACCAACAAGCTCTTCCCAGTGTGTTTTGAGCCAGTATAGAGATAAAGATCTGCCAAAAGAATGAATCCCAAGACCCTGTTTCCCCAGGAGTATGCAGGGTGCAAAACGGAATTCCCCATTGATCCCCTTCATTTTTATTCAGAAGTGTGAAGCCTGGTATTTCCTTTGCATTTCTGGTAAAAAAAAAAAAAAATTTACCCTTTGTTCCCATTGTGCTCTGACCAAAACCACAAAGTCCCCCCTGTTCCTTTTAGGTGTGGCAAAACAAATGTTCCCATTTCTTTTCTTTCCCTCATATAGCATCTGTTATCAGAATCCCAAAATGATTTTCCCATTGTGTTCCCACTCTCTGCCTCTGGCCTTCAATTCAGAGGGGCTAAGCCTAATTGATGTTTGGAGGGTGAGGGTTGCTGGGAGAAAAAGTATTATAACCAAATCAGCAATCACTGTGAGTCTTGAATTGTTATTTTTCTGTATTGGTGGGTGATTTGAAAAGAAAGCTGTGTTGGTGCCATTACGGATGTGATTTCTGTTCTCGTTTTGCCACAGCATTGGTGGCTGATGTCAGTCTGTTTGTCAAATTTGGTTTAAATAAATTAATAAATATCTATATTTTTACTACTCATCGGCCTGGTTCCTAGTCTATTGTGACACCAGGTATTTGTTGGGGTTGAGTGCGAGTTGGAGGCCTTACCAAATAGAACCTGAATCAAAATTATAGTGATTTGTTGTGTGCCTCATTCATTGGGGGAAAGGAACTCCCTGAGCTGAGTGTGACCACGTAATAAACTGTGATAAGCTGCTAACTGTAACAAAGATGCTTGCAACTCTCTCCCCTGAGCATCAGGAGGCGGCCCTGCATGCAATACCTCCTGAATATTGGTTTCATGAGACAATGGCAGGAACCTTGGAGAATCGGTTGGATCCACCAGAAGGCCTGCCACACCTCCATCAAATAACCTGACCATCCAAGATAACAGACACTCACCAGCCCTCTGTTTCAATTGATTAATGATTTCCCCAACATCTTGCTAAGAGAAATCCTCTAATGTTGTCAAATCCACCAGACCACCTCCAGGATTATTCGAAGTGGGCCAGCCAGTCTACGTGTAACGGTTTACCGGTCACCTGCTTCCTATCAGGCTTCGGTTTAGACGCGATATCTCTCTTTCGGAACCACTCTCTGAACTAGTGCTATCAAATACATCCCTGTCCCATTGGCCGGGATCCCAATTAACCCTTGCAGAAGCAATTACTGTTGGCAATTTTCGGGTATTCACTCTCCTTCTCCTTTTTTGATATTTGTATCAGGCAACTCTCACAGCAGCTCTTTCGGCCACTGCCTGATATTTGTCTGCCTTATCATGATACAATTTCATCTGAAGTTGCTGCATTAGCGCAATCTGTTTATCAGCAGCCAACTCTTTTTTCAACCTCAAGACATTCGACTGCAATTCTACATTCTTTTGATGCATCTTTCTGAATGCATGCAACAAAATCTAACCTCTTCTGCCCAACACACAGCACTCTTTTCCCTTCTCTACAAGTACCTGTTGCAAGCAAGCCGCCACCTCGGCTGGATTCGCCCCTCTTATACTCGTATCCGAGGTCTCACTCAAACCTGCACCACATGCCCAAGTCTGTGCAAGTTTGTGATATGGACTCTTTGTCCACCCTGGAATCATCACTTCGGGACAATCCCCATCTGCAGAACTTTCCTTTTTCCTAAATAAGGAATTCATGATGTCAATGGATTTTTCAAGTCCCCTATCAAAACCTCGATAACAATCAAATATTATTTACAAATTCAAACAAAAACTAAAAAAATGCTTTCCTGTGTCCAAGCTTCAGATTCGTTTAGTATTTGGAACTAATTTCATCACAAAGACCTTGCTCACAGGGCCACTGTGTTTTGCTTTTCAGACTCGTATTATGACCGCAGCACTTACCCTATTACACAGACTAAAAGTTCTTGTACTCAGGAGGGCAATAATGTACACTTAGACCATTAGTTGGAAAATAATTGGTTATTTACAGGCCCTTTATTCATATTCTTTTGGAATACTTATTGCTACGAGATAAATGCAACTGGTTATGCATGAATACAAGAACAAACCTGAACACATTGGGTATACATCACCGTTTGTGCAGTTGTAGGAGAAAGCTTCATCTCGGCCACGACAATGCTACCCAGCCCAAGGCAGGTTGGCAGAGAGATTGCACATCAACTAACGGGGTCTGGAGCAAAGTGTCCACCCTCTCAGTGAGTCTTCAACACCCGGGGTTCCAATTCTCTAAGTAGTAGAAAAACCCAGCTCATCGCCCTGCGCGCCCATTGCCAGCACCCCTTATCAATGCACCTGCACATCTCTGACTCCCCTCTCGGCTCGTCCTTGAGTGAACAATGCGAAACTGTCCTCCATAATAGCTTATCTGCATCACACTAAAATGTTGCAACCGTTGCAGAAATTATGTCTGTCTTCTAACTGAGCTCACAGAAATGTAGATTTTCACTGCGGTCTGGAAGTGAATGTCCAAAATGACAGTGCACCAGCGCCATGTTGTCTAGCCCATTTTCGCACACGCACTACACCTGGGGAGTTACTGCCCACCCCCAATCAAGGAGGCCTGCAGTACTTGCTTAATTTTTTTAAGCACTAGCCTTATTGACGACTCGTATAAAGTCACACAAATCTCCCCCCTTTGCCCACAGTGGGCCAAGAACCTGGCCGGGGTATAGGAAATATATTTGTATTTTTTTGCAAGATAGGTAATAAAGATCACACTAAAATGACAAATGCCACCTTCTTTGTGGCTCACAATTAAACTTCTTGTTACACCAATACATCACACAAGTTGGTTGGAAAAACACAAATCACAATACTTCCTACAGATTTAAATTCAAGAAATAATCAAACTGGTCAATGAAGAAAAGCAATTTACATATGTAGTGCTGTGCAATTTCAAATTTTCTGTGCACTGAAAAGTCTAGAGGTTTGGTTTATAGATTGGTACAAATGCATATGGCAAATAGGATTTCATCAACAATTTGGGTTGAAAAAAAAACAGGGTGATTAGGCGGTTTGTTTTCAGACCCCCCTCATTGAAAGGTCCTTGTTGGGAAAGTTGGACAGTAAAAATTGTGATGACTTAAGAATTTGGGATTTTCAGCACCCCAACCCCTTTCCACTTAAAGGCCTGTGTTGGCAAAGCTGGACAGAAAAAATTGGAATGATTTGAGAATTCTGGATTTCAGACCCCTCTCCACTTTAAGGCCTGTGTTGGGGAAGCTGGCCTGTAGGATCACTCAATTAAATTACAGTCCATAGTTTTCAGCACACACTGGGAATGAGCTTTGTTCATTTCGAATTTGAACAAAATTTACCCTGTGGTGTTCTGCCAAGGGGAATTCATAAAACTGATATTTTAAATTAAATAGGCTAAGGGTCTACACAGTTTTGCCCTCCCCCCTTGCCCACTATGAGGGGAAACGTTTTATAGGCAAACAGATTCCCCCACCTTTGGTTTCAATTGGCCCTACTCATATTGAAAGCCTCTGTTTAATGTTCAGGAAAGCAGCTGCATTTCAGGACCCTCTTGGAGAACAGGTCAGGGGTCTGGTGTGAGATTGGCCTCATGGAAGGAGACACAGACAACAGATTCAAAGTGTAACAAAAGCTTTTATTAATAAAAATGCCAGGATGGAGTAAGGCATAACTTGCTCTATTCTAAGGTGGGATTTCACTACCTAAAGAAACTAGGGAAAGTCTGTGTCAATATGCTCAAATGAAACGTCTGTTTCCAAAACCTATACTTGCCCTCACAACTAAGCCAAAACAATGTGTTGGGATGTCAACCATAACCTAAACAGAGTTCCAAAGGTAAAGGTTCTGAGCTATTTTCAGCTCAAGATTATTCTTCAGCTTCTTTTCACCAAATGTCAATGGGCCTCATTACGACCCTGGCGGAGTGGGTTTACGCCAGCGGTATTCGCGGCGGACCCGTCCGCCCCACTACGAGTTCCCGTAGCGCCATGGAGCGTTTTCCGCCTGGTTTTTCCGGGCGGAGAAATCCATGGCGCTACGGGACCTTGTTGTTAATTACGCCACCGTATTTTACGGTGGCGTAATTAACGCCTTCCCCACTCCCATTATACCCTATGGGGCAAAAATGGGAATGGGGAAGGGTAAAATGGGGAATGGGGATTTACCGCCCCGCCAAGGTCGGAATGGGGCGGTAAATCCGCCAACCCCCATGGCGCTATCGGCAGCTTTCCGCCGTGCTCCATGGTGCATTTGGCGCCACGATTTCCGCCAGGGTCGTAATGAGGCCCAATATGTTTATTACAATGTCCCATTCACCTTCTTTTGGACTTGAAGCAGTAAAGTTCCACACGTTTGAAAAGGTCAGGATGCTCTTCCCCAATGTTCAATAAGCAAAAACGTGCCAGACTTTTATAAAGGGCAAAATGCCCTTCCCCAAGATCAGAAAGCAATTTCAGTACAATATGTCTCAGGGTTCCTTTCCCCAAGATCAGTATCAAAAGGTGACACAAAAGAAGTCTCTTGGAGCTTTGGTTTCATGTTTCAACAATCCTTTACAACTTAGGGTTCCCTTCCCCAAGTCTGATATACACCAGTGGCTGGTTTCTTTCTTCTGCAACAGTAAACTTCCTTAGTATCAAGTAGGGGTTCTCTGGTCTTGGCGCAATTTCAGACCACACGGTCCACCTACTACAGGTCACACAACCAAGAACTTCCAGGTCTCCTTGAGTAGTTTAATATTCTGCCAAACAAGTCGGTTCTGGAATGTAACTCTACAACTTTAGCTTACAAGTTGTTTCTCAACCTTGGAACCCACTTTGCTCTCAGAGTCTTTCATTCAACTGGGCTTGCATAATTACTTTCAGTTAACTGTTCATTGTTCAATAGGTTTGTTCTTCCCTTTCATTCAGTGTTTTACCAAATGGAGGTTTTGCTTATTTCATTCTGTTTAATGCTCAAAAAGTGCAGCTTGTATGTTTCATTCAATTCTGTATTCCGTAACTAATTTTGTTTTCTTCATTCAATTTGGTTGTTCAAGAAAGGCAACTTTGTGAGTTTGATTTGGTTTAGGATTCAGCAAAGGCAAATTGCCCAGTTCAGGATTCAATAAAGGTAAGGCTTGACATTTAACCCTCCATCACACTGCCCACTACTGCGTATATTGTACATATTGTATATAACTGTTGTTTTATGATTTAATACTTTGCTCATCTGTAGGACATATGTCTGCAATGTTTACTAATATTTTGTATTATAATGCACAGCAATGTAACCTAAGCTGAACAAACCTATTTTCCTTATTCTGTGCCCTAATACCCTCGGGTCTGGTGCGCAATATAAATAAATAAACAAACAAACAAACAAGGTTATGTGTTTTCATTCAGTTTAGCATTTGATTAAGGTAAGATTATGTTTTCCCCTCAGTTCGACATTAAATTAAGTTAACGTTATGCTTTCCATTCAGTTCGGTATTCAATAAAGGCAACTTTTCCTGTTGCCACAAACTGCTACTACTATCATCATCCCTTGGAGCGCCCCGTTATTCCATTGTCCCGAACACTTACCCATGCTTAGCAGCTCTGCTTTTGTCCATGGCTTCTCCCTGCGTGGGAAAGACTGCTCGCTGGGTGCTTCGCTTTGCACTCCCCGGCTCTCGTTCGAAGCTTTGCCTTCGCTTCTCGGGAGCGCTTGCTGCCAGCCCCCCCATTCTGTATGATCACACCAGAAGGATTCCCATGGTTTTGGTTGGCTTCTCGGCATCTCGGCTTCTGCTTCCACACGACTCCTTGTTCTGCTTCTTGCTCTTTCTCTGCTCCTCCATTTCCGTTCAGCCTTCCACCTTTTAAACACCTGTGGTCCATTAATGGGATGCAGGTGTATACATTAACCATTACTGCCTGGCCCTGATTACATAGACATGCTTGACCTTCATGCATATTCTTCGTCCTAGTACCAAAGTCGTGAGATGAAATTATATTCATTATTCTCAGTTGATTCCTCGTCTCAGTACCATAGTGGGGAAAGTGTATATCAATCATAACTTTAAGTTGATTCTGCCTCATCTCAATACTATTAGGTACCTCAAGAATGGGAAAAGGGGGGAACTACCTTATAGTGACCTAAAAAGGTCAGGGGAGGTTTAAACTGATTGTCATAAGGACAAGGGAGATACAGTGTTTTGGTCCAAAGTACCGTATTCCTAGTCTGTCTCCCTCTCTGTCTAACACTTTGGGGATGATGCTCTTTTTAGAGATAAGGGAACATGGTGCACATGATCCCATAACTACTTCTGAGATAGATGTTCCCTCCTGAAAGCAGGATGTGGAATACTGTGTCTTACCTAAGGGTATCCCACCTCCAATCCCCAAGGACTCTCTATCCAGGTGGCTCTCCCTCATGTGTCAACCCAAAGGGGTAGGATACAAAAGGGATTGCCTTTCCCTGGCCACCTGCGCAGAGGACACTGGGGAAGTAAATGTGAGAAGACCATCAGGTTTCTCACACTGGCCACTCCACTCTCAAGGAAGGTCCCCAACTTTTCACCATAGGCCCCAGTCTGCTTTTAGGCCTCCCCAGCAATTGACAGCTCCACCCAGATACAATCTCAGCAATTTCTTCTGGTGTTTCCTTGTGGCTGTCAGGTGGTCATTTTCTGCAGCTCTATCATTTTCCTCAAAGTACATCCACATTATATACCAATGATAACACCATCAAGATTTCCATAGTGGGCGATTCCCCTGCAAGAATTCTCGCAACCAGGGCTGGACAGTTGCCCTTCTCTCTACCCCCAAGGCCAGCATCTCCCTAAGGATTGGTTTAGGAGCCTGGAGCAGACATATGGCAATTCGCATTTGCAATCCCCTTTTGCTTTCATGTCAACGTTTGGCAAAAATCTAGTTATGTGTCAAAACCGTTGTGATTTACTAGTAACTGTCACAATGTATATTTTACGATTCAGATAATCATGGGGAACTAAAGCAAATGACAGCCAGATCCGCACCATGTTGCACGGGAGTTTGGCAATTTTCCTATCAGTACTCACTCAGTATCCCAGATGATGAAGCAACTGGATCCCTGCAGGTCAGGTAGTTGTGGAACCTGGGCTAGCCTTAGCCCAGGTCTCCTCTCATGAGGGAGATCGTCCTTTAGATACCC
The DNA here is from genome assembly GCF_040938575.1 of Ambystoma mexicanum. Taxonomy (NCBI): domain Eukaryota; kingdom Metazoa; phylum Chordata; class Amphibia; order Caudata; family Ambystomatidae; genus Ambystoma; species Ambystoma mexicanum. The sequence goes on from NC_090936.1 coordinate 1,113,687,210, forward strand.
CCCTTTGCTGATTCCAAAATCACCAGACAAATGGGAAAATCAAATGAAAGAGTGGGAGCTAACAGCACTGTAACCGAAGCTGCAAAGGAAAGAAACAACATTAGACCAAACAATCTATTAGCAATATGCACAACTGCACAACAGATATCAATATTACATGACCAGCCTACACAATATAGTTTGATCTTGGATCAACTCGTGGGCAGGAGATGCTGGAACTTCACCCGATCCACCCTCTCTAAATAGGAGACAGGAAAGAAGGGCTATTTTATTACCATGGACTAAGTGTGGTTGACTAATACAGTGGAGCTATAATGCAAGTATGTTACCATTATGGGACAGTAGTATGATCAGAATTGGGGTTGTGGTATAGAGTAGGCGTATAATCCAGGGTAAACCAATGTTAATGGAAAAGGTAGGTTAGTAAAGGAACTACACCTGAGTGGAATGAGGGACGCACTAGGTACAAGTTGGTGCACTGCTGTATTGTCCTGCAAGGCATCCTATAGTGCACAATGCTGTTCTTAATGCTGTATAGATACCCTGAAGGTAAGTCCTCAAATCCTATCCTTGTTAAATGAATCCAGCTGGAAAGGAGAAGGAGCAGAACAGGAGAGGGTTTGTAAGTGATTTCAATCCGGCACACACCCAAGTCAACACCTAGCGTGTAATGCACAACTGAAATCCTTATTTATATTTGTCTAAAAGTTATTTATTCTGAACGATATACCACTCATATCACGCCCCTTTCCTGGAACCGTCCCCCACCTCCCGGTCACACTGAACCAGGAATCAGGCTGGTTTGCAAAGTTAAAATATTTATTTATGTATTTACAATTTAATCACACTATGTTTTAATGGGTACACAATAATCACCAATGGGGTGACGTAACACTGAATAATCTCTTTAATACACAAGGAGTAGCAGTGAGCAAAACAATTCAGCTCAGAAATAATACTTGTGTGTGTGTGTTCAGATCAGATAACACTGTGGTTAAGGGTTCCCCCTGCACACCCTTCAACCCGCAATAGGCAATGTAAAGAGATAGGAGGAGAGAGCAGGTATTCAAGAATGGTAAAATTCAAACAAAATATCACTCCCCATTTCCCCCAGCAAACACAAGAGAAAACGGAATTGACTGTCAATCTGTCTGAATGGCTTTTAAAGTTATCTTGAGAATGGATTGGGCAAAAACACTAAGGGGCTGATTCATGGAATTATTTGCGCCGAAAACAGGGATTTGTGCGCCATTCTGCCCGCAAATCCCTGTTTAACAAATGGCGATTTGCGGGCAGCATGGCGCACAAATACCCGTTTTTCGGTGCAAATAATTCCATGAATCAGCCCCTAAATATGATGTAAATTGCTGAAATTGTTATAAATTCTTATGGGAGCTGCTTTGAAATCTTAAAATTCAAGTCAGAAGCAATCAAAAGCTGTTTTACACGTGTCAGAATTTCCCCAAAACAAAATTTGCAGCACAATTTTCACTGCGCGGTAATCGCGATAACAGGAGAACCATATGTATTAGGGATGCCGTTTTGGATGGGATTTAAAGCTGTGGGTGTTAGCTACAAGCAGAAGTTGAAATGAGTTATGGACGTTTTAGTGGAGGTCGTTTTTTTCGAGATAGGCGCAAGAATGGGAAACTGGAGTGCGCTTTTAAAATGACAAACAGATTTCTTACAGTAGAGGATGACTATGAACAAAACAAATACCACACAGGAACAAAGCCACTTAATCAGAATGACAGCCTGCAGAGGACACTCACCTTTTTCAGATGAGAAAAGATCAGCGCAGAGAAGGTTTTAGCAATACTAGTACAGGAGGAAGATAGGTTGGTTTGGATATAGAGTTCAGACAATTCAAAACTACTCCTAACAATACAGATCTGAATACAAGAGAGGATGGGTTTAAGATAGAGATTGACTATGCAAGGTACATAGGCTAGTGACACAGCTCTTTCTATAGCTACTCACTAGATATGTTTTTAAACGGAACCGTCAGGATTCTGGTCCGTCAAGATTCTGCTCAGGGAATTGTATCTGGTTCTAGGACAGAAAGCTGGGCACATCGGATTGGATCTGCTAAGCACTGTGGTCACAGCACGACACAGGACTGGATTGGATCTGCCTTTCTTGGTTCTGATGATAATTCTTTTAGCAGGCAAGCAGTACAGCACAGCCCGGCTGTATTTTGATGCTTCCCCTTAGGTTTGTGGGGTTCTGGTTCTGGAATTTGAGGTCTAGTTGAACATGGTTCAGCTATGGAATGGGTTTCTGCTTTGCCAAGTTTCTGGAGTCTGGAGCAATGAAGATGTAGAGTTCAGCAGCAGGGTGCTCTGCAAGGATCCGGATACTGGGTGAATCTGTCTGCTCTTCTGAGTGGAGAGCTGTCTCGATTTATGCTATGATAAAGGGGGTGTGTTGGCTGGTTTAGCCTAAGCTCACCCCTTTGACAGGTGATTGGGTCAGAGTCTCCTCTCTGCCTTGATAGGAGGAGAGAAACAGTGTGTCACTTTTATGGTGTGATTTTATGAGGCAGAGAATCCACGCCTAGCCCCTTGAACACAAAATCTACTTTTGGCACCATACATATTTACACATGTGCAACCTTTATAAGAATCACATATACAAATTACATATTTTATATAGCAGCTATCCCTCAAAACCCTGTATTTGTGGAATCTTGTCTCTGATTTTTCCAGAATTTTGCCCTTTTCATCAGGAACACAATGTCCAATTTATAAGCAAATTTCTACAAGTGTGTGCATTTAATATGGGCATAAGTGTATAAAGTTTCATACTTCTAGCAGAAATACATTTTGTGTAAAATCACATTTCCTGCCATTTCTTTCCAGAACATGACACACGATTTTGCCACCTCTTGAAACGTGCAGCCAAAATTTAGATTCGCTAATCTGTTTTTTTCCTATTTTTCACAATTTTAAACAGTAAGTTATCCGTCTTTTTAAAATGTGTTCTTTTTCCTTGTTAAGCAACAAATTGTTGTTTTAGCTCCACCCCTTGGTCTCTCCCTGGAAGCCCAGGAGCCATCCCCCATGTTTGCTCCTTGCAGAGGCCATTTACGACTGTCCTCACACCTCACACTTCCTTAGCAGCAGCTGTTCATTGTTCCCTTTTGCCTCTGTAGACCAAGTTTTTTCCAAACCCTATTATTACTGCTTGGGTGTGATTTCCTGGTGGGGGGAAAGGCCATCCTTCCGTGGAGAAACCTGATATTCCAGTTGGTAGCTTTTAGCCAGGATTGATTTAATTGTTAATTCTGTTGCATTTTCCCTTAGCTTAAAACAAACTTGTGATTTCAAAATAGCAGCTAGAATTCTGATTCAAGATTTTAAACCATGGGATCAAAACAATTACAAGATGGTTACTCTTAGTAACAGGCCTCTTAGATTGCAAACATTTGATTTCAGTTTACATACATGTTTAAAGTTTAATCAGGCAGGCTCCTGACAGCTGTCATTCTTGTAGTCCTCTACCGCACAGAGATTTTTTTGACATCCACAGACAGGCCACTTTTGCTGTGGAAATCCCTTTCTGCTTTCAGCTTTTCAGGACCTTGCAAGTTCACAATGATTTCTGAGACTAAGTGAATTGTAGCACCCAGCAAGAATTTTGGATGTTTGAGTTGAGGGTGTTTTGTACTGGCATTCTGCAGTTTCAGCAACAAAGAAAAAGGGATTTAAAGCAAGATTTTGGGGTTTCATTAGCAGAGCACTGCTTTTTCCTTCTGTACTCCATTTTCACTGGTTGTGGAGCCCAGTGACATATTCCAGGAGTGAGATCTCTGTTCCACCACTGACAACATGCGTGGCAGATTGAGCAGCCATCTTTTTGTGCTTTGCAAAGCGCGATTTTCAGACGTTTTGGCACGCACAAGGGTTTTGTGGCCATTTTGTTGTTTTCTGGCACTGTCATAACACAGTGCTGCAGCATAGCAGAGCAGAAGTGGGTTAAAACATCCCATAGGTTGCTAGAAAGAAACGGGTAATGCACAGTCATGTGTTACTTAAACGGAATGTATGTGGATGGTATGTGCTGGAATATCAATCATAGATGAGGAACACAATGCCTTCCAGAAGTGAGACGTGAACTGGGAATCCCGGTCAGTGACAATGACAGATGGGAAACCAAAGAACCTAAATACATTTATGAAGAAGAGTTTGGCCAGTGCAGGAGCTGAAGACAGGCCCATACAAGGGATAAAAAGAGCCAACTTCATGAAATAATCAATCACGACCCAAACAGTATCAAATCCCTGTACCCGAGGCAGTTTGACGATGAAATCTATGGAGATCTTGTGCCATGGTTTGTGAGGAATAGGCAGAGGCTGCAACAGACCTACTGGTTTGGTGTGTGGTGACTTGCATTGGGTGCAAACCGCACATGAAGAGATGCAATCCATGAGATCCCTGGACATTGAGGGCCAACAGCACCATCTAGGCAACATATCAATTTATTTATGTCGGCATGGATGTGCCACAACCAATGAGTCATGAGACCATTGCAAGGCCCGGTGGCGTGTCTCTTTGGTCGGAACATATAACCGTCCGTGGATGTAAGGAAGGCCATTGCGGATGTCCAGGTTCAGCTCTTGGATCTCTGCTGGTGCACCGGAAATCCAGCACTGAATAGCCTCTTTAAGCGGCGACTGTGGGATACGAGCACACACCACAATGTTCTGTTGAAACAGCGGGACCTCAGCAGTGGAATGGGACGAACCAGAGTGCAATCAGGACAGAGCATCAGCCTTGGCGTGGAGGTGCGCAGGTTGGTATGTGATGACAAAATCAAACTGGGAAAAGAAAAGAAGCCAGTGTGTCTGTCTGGCCGTCACACACTTCATGATCTTGAATGCCAGTAAACTACGCTGATCGGAGTAGTCACAGTGTGGCGCGCACCTAAAAGATGGTGTCTCCATTCAGTGAATGCGTCCTTGGTCACCAGCAATTCCCTTTCCGTCACAGTGTAATTCCTTTCATAAGGCGTAAGCTTACAGGAATGAAAAGCCAGGGGATGTACGTCACCAGTGTCCGGGCACCGTTGAGATAGAATAGCGCCAACTGCAACCCCATAGGCATCCCTTTTGACCAGTAACGGGAGTTCATGATTTGGGTGTTGAAGAACTGGAGCTGTGTTGAAGGCTACATTCAATGCCTCAAAAGCTGATTGAGCATCAGCATTCCAAGAAAAAGGGACTTTGGAACTTGTCAAAGAGGTCAAAGGTGCAGCAAGAGCCAAAAAGGAATGAATGAATTGGCGTTAAAAATTTGAAAACCTGAGAAAGGACTGAAGCGTTTTGACTGACGCAGGAGGAGGCCAGTCCATAATGGCTTTGTCTTTGGAATTGTTCATGCGAACACCCAACTGATCCAGTAGGACTGATATCAAAGGCAAAGCATATGAATTTGTGTTTGTGATTGTATTCAGGCCTCTGTAGTCAATGCAAGGCCTGAGGTCACCTTCTTTCTTTAGGATGAAAAACAAGGGTGAGGCTGCGGGCGATCTGGAAGGTTGAATGAAACCGGTTTCAAGGGCTGGGTCTATGTACTCCTTGAGCATCTGATCTTCTTTTATGGTGAGGGAATACCCTACCAGAAGAAATCTTAGAGCCTGATACGAGGTTGATAGGAGAATCATAGGGGCGATGTGGTGGTAACGGTTCCGCCCTGCCTTTATCAAAGACATCCATATAGGCATGGTACACAGGCGGAATCGGGGACACTGGGCTGGCTGTAACCGAACCCACCAGCAGCTTGGCCTGAAGTAAGGATAAACATGGAGCACTCCAGAAAACCTTGTTTGACTGGAAACAGTGAGCATCACAAAAAGGAGAAGAGAACATCACTTCCTGAGAGGTCCAGTCGATTGCGGGGTTATGCAACTGCAACCATGGCAGGCCTAAGATCACCCTGAATTGTGGTGCCAAGATCAGGTTGAACACTTTGTTTTCTGTATGGCTCTGACTGGTATTCATGCTTAGTGTAGTATCCTAGCTTAACATCTACTATGTGTGTCTATGTGAGTAAGCAGTGGAGCTTGGAATGTTGGTGCGAGCCCTGGAATGGGGTGAGTGTAAGGGTTCCAAAAGAGGATGGTTGGGGGGCGGGCAGGGAGACAGCCAAGGAGAGCAGAAGCACATCACCTCATCTCCTATCTTACTTTCCCACTGTAACTGAAACAATAAAGAAGACTTTACCTTTTGAGAATCCTGGCTCTGGTGGGGTTCCTGGTTTCCTGCCTGTGTCCTAGCCACACCAAGATACTTCACTTAGTGAAACAGTCTGCTCTGTCACCAACCCTGAAACCAGGGCGGTAACATCGACTGCATTTACTACTTCAGGTTTTGCCTTAGGGACGATGGTCACCCCAGAGTAATGTGCAAATTGGAGATCCATGTAATTACCTTTGTCCCCTGAATGAAGAAACCTGTGTGTCTGTAAAAAAGAACCCGGGGAGCACCCCAAAGAAAGTAAGAGGCAGAAGGGAGAAGACAATTCAGATGTATGTGAGTCCAACAGAGGTTTACCCGGCAAAGGGACTCTTGCTATTCCCGGGCGTTGGAGTTACCCTGCTTGCAGGGAGGTGTAACGCTCACCTGATTCCCGCAGAGGCGCCGGTCTTGACTGGGTGAATGCCGTATCTTCAAAGGTGATGTGTAACACACGGTTGGCTCTTTGGGCTGGACCTCTGTGCACTGTATGTCTGACTCGAAGAGTAAGATGTCTGCAGATAGAAAATATGGGATTAATGAACTGGGGTTATTGGGTGCCTCTCTCCTCTTCCCTTTCTCTTCTCCTGTAGAACCCCAAAGGTTAACACCCTCACCTTAGGTAAGTGAACGCCGAGCTCTCCATCTGCCTCGGGGCAGTGTGCCGTAACCAGTTTCTTCACTGGATAAAGGTGCAGGCCTCTTGACCTCAGAGGACTGCTGTCCGTCGTTAACTGCACGAACGGTAAGTTCTGGGCACTTCAAATGTCTTAAAAGTCTTTTGTAATGATATCTCTTGTTTTGCAGGGTTCCGGCGATGGCGGATGGCGGGCTGATGAGAGTTGAGGATCGAACCCGCGTGAGGAATAGAAGCGCCTGGAAGCACGTAAGTAAGCGCTTGTAGCCTGCTTCACGATGCGCACTAACTGTCCCCTTTTATCTTGCAGGTACAAGTTCGGAGCTTTAGAGAAGCTGAAGGGTGCTAGAATACCCACTGGATTCGGCGTGGGAAGGAGTAATGGCACGTGAGTAATAGAGTTGCCCAATGTCTTTAAACGCACCTTCTTTTGTCTTTCAGATGCGGGATGCAGCGCCGAAGGCCTCCGGAGCGTGCGAAGAGCTGGTAAGCTTTTGTCTTTCAGATGCCGGAATGCAGTGCGAAGACCTCCGGAGCATGCGAAGAGTAGGTAAGCCTTTGTCTTTCAGATGCCGGAATGCAGCGCGAGGCGTTGGTGACAGCCGATGAACCAGGTAAGAGATGCGCTGCCACTGAAGACCGTAGTGCTAACCTGTTCTTTCTTTGTCTTTACAGGTGCTGCTGAAGACTGGATTCCAGGATGGTAAGCCTTTGTTCCCTTAGGCCCAGGATCAGAAGCAGAAGACACGATGAGCGTTCTGCTGCAGAGAATGCAGAATAACGCAAAGCAAGATTCATCCATCGGGTGTGGTTTAAATAGCCTCCTGTAGTGCTTAGGTGTCTCCTTCCACAGCCACGCCTAAGAAAAGAGTTCCTGCTTTCCAGAAGAGTTCCAGTGTTCTGAACCTAGGGAGTGGCTCCTGCCCCACCCAACAGGAAAAGTAGTCCCAAACAGAAGAGGATCAGGGGTTCAACTGGCAGGTAAGTAAGCAGCATGGTCTGCTGCAGGTAAGTCCACCCAAGCATTATGAGCCCGGCGCTTCCAGCGCTGGGACAGGGCATCTTTATGAGCCTGGTGCCACTGGCGCCAGGACAGGGTCCAAAAGGTCCCAATTGGGACTGGCTGGCACTCAGAACCGGGGTTATGGGTCTGCTTCCAAGGGAGTCGGGCAAGTCCTGATCTTTTGGAAGCAGAGATCATGACAGGAGGTTTCTTGGGACAGCTATCCAGTAGGTGTTCTGATGGCCCACAGTACATGCAAAGATTGTTCTTACGTCGATGTTCACATTACGCAGGAGTCAGGGGACCATGAACCACTCCTATTTGCATGGGTTCGGGTCCAGACTGTGTCGGGAGAGACGTATCTCTCAAAACTTGCCACCCTGGTTCCCCTCCTTTCCAACTCCTCCTCACCTGAATCCCCGGCGGAATCTTCTTGGAGTTCCGTCTTCTTTTTCCTTCGTGTCTTTCTGGTTTCTTTACTCCTTCTTTGATGCAAATATGGGCGTGACTCCCCGGAGGCCACCGTGACCGGATAGGAACCAAATCCCAGAAGCCTCCCAGGAGCCAACCCGCTGTTCCAGGGAAAAAGCCGTAAGCTGAAAAAACCCTGTGTGAATGGTCTTCTTCAGGTTGGGTAGAAGAGTAGAAGCGAGTCCAGTCCTTTCTTCGGTGTAGTATGATCGAGAGAACTGAGAATTTGTGTCCATAGGCAGTTTATAGTAGCCGGTGGTACCGAAGGAACTGAGGCACACCAGGAGCACAGGAAAAATGGCCGGATGGTAGAAGTACGCCAAGACGGTGAACCAACGAACTGGAGATTAGTAGCCTAGAAAGGTTAGACTGTAACTAGAGAGAAGAAACTTCCAGGTGGAAGAAAAAGAGTAAGTAGAAAAGAAAAGGTAGGCAAGGAGAAAGTAAACAAGGTACGTAGCAGGAAGGATAGATACAGAGACTGAGGAGTTAAAGAACTAGCCTCAAAGTGCGATTACCCAAAAAATAGTACATAACCTCGGTGTAAGATAGTGGAAGAAGAGAGAAGAATATACAACAGGAAGCAGTAGTAGGTTGCGAGAGATTCAGAAACACAGCGCTGGTAAGATACAAAAGTACTTTGATACAACGCATCGGAGCACTGGTGCGTTGTGTGTAAATACGTGCTGGCAGCCATCTTGGATGATGCATAGACCGCAACACGAAGCTTCCAGCATCCATGTTAGGTGTACTTCCATTGGTTCCAAACCTTCCAAGGTCGATGCATTACAGTATGCCCCCTTCGATGTCGGACACCACCTGGCTTACTTGGGTACGACCAGTGAAATTTCTGAACAAGTCTTGGAGCACTTATATGGGTTTTGGGCTACCAGGTTCTCTCTGATCTGGGATATCCCATCCACTTCGTACTCCTTGGTTGGATACACTTGTCTTCTTAACACTCCTCTGATAAGGATCTTCCACATAAGCCTTTAGTAAGGAAGTATGGAATACCGGGTGTATTCTCTTGAATCGAGGTGGTAGCTTCAACTTGTAAGCGACAGGATTGATCTTAGCCTCGATCTTGTATGGGCCGATATATCTTAGAGAAAATGTGCCCATACGTGTCCAGCGAGGTAATTACCTGGTGGATAACCATACCATCGAACCAGGGCCCCATTGAGGATTTGGTCTTCTCTTAGCATTGGCTAATCTCTTGTAGTTCCTTCTGCTCTCCTCTAGAGTCTGCAAAGCCAATTGATGGGTTTGTTGGATTTTGAATACTACCTTGTCTACTGCTGGAGCCTTGGTACTTCCGGCTGTATTGGTGGGTAGAAAATGCGGATGATAACCATAGGTACACTGAAAAGGACTCATTCCGATAGCGGTATGTACTGTGTTGTTATATGTGAACTCCGCCATGGGCAACAATGATGCCCAAATGTCTTGTGCCTTGTTACAGAAACACTGCAGATACTCCTCCAGTGTGGCATTTAGTCTCTCCGTTTGTCCATTGGACTGAGGGTGGTATCCTGAAGATAATGCTCTATGGATCCCTAGTTCCTTACACAAAATGGACCAAAATTTAGAGGTAAATAGTACTCCTCTGTCCGAGACGATCACTTGAGGAAACCCGTGCAGTCTTATGATGTCTCGTAGGAACACAGAAGCTGTCTCAGAAGCGGAAGGCACTCCTGTTAGAGAGGAGAAATGAGCCTGCCTGGAAAAGGAATCAACAGTAACCATTATAGCTGTCTAGAGACCTTTGCACTAGCACATACCGAACAGGAGTTAACATATGAGTTAACATCAGCTCTCATCGAAGGACACCAAAAACATCTGGCCAATAGTTCGTAGGTGGCCTTTTGTCCCCTATGACCAGCTAATGGGAGATCATGGCAAAAATGGAGCGCCTTGGCTTGAAGTTGCGAAGAAGGAAGAAAGAGAGTCGAATTGTAGAACCATAATCCACCTCTTTCTTGAAGACCTTTAGACATTAGCTTCTGTCTAGTCCATGCCTTGTATTCCTTTTTAACCTTCTGAAGAAAGCAGTTGATCACTGCTATAAATCTTGTGGTAGGCAACATCCTTTCCTTCTCAGTAGATGTAATCTCCATTCCTTGTTCTTCCGACCAGCTTCTAGAAAGGGCGTCAGCTACTCCATTTTGTGAGCCTGGTATATATGTTATCTGGAAATCAAATTTGGAGAAATAGTATGCCCATCTGGCATGACAGGAATTGCGGCATTCCATCTGCTGGAGAACCCGCAGATTACTGTGGTCAGTGCGAATTAGAAATCGATGCGGGGCCCCTTGTAATAAATGTCTCCACTCCTCGCAAGCTCTTCTCATAGCTAATAGTTCTCGCTCAAGTACAGAATAGTTTTGTTCACTGACTGTAAGAGTACGCGAATAGTAGGCGATGGGATGTTCTACTCCTTCATTATCCTCTTGTAACAACACAGCTCCGAGGGCTCCACCTGAAGCATCTGCTTCCACGATAAAGGGTTTTGACTGATCCGGTTGAATAAGCACCGGAGCTGTGGTAAACAGTCTCTTGAGGTCCTAAAAGGCTGATTGTGCGGTAGGATTCTATTCGAAGACACTTCCCTTCTTGAGAAGCATTGTCAGAGGAAGTACCATCTCCGAGAAGTGAGGAATGAAACGACGGTAGAAATTAGCCAGACCAAGAAATCTTTGAATATCCTTAGGAGAAGAAGGTTCTGGCCACCTGAGAATGGCCTTTACCTTATCCGGATCCATCCGTATTCCATTAGAGGATAAGATGAAGCCGAGGTAAGGTACTTCGGTTGCCTCAAAGGTACACTTTTCGACCATAGCGTACAGACGATTGTCCTTGAGCCTCTGCAGTACTTCCTTAACAAGAGTTCGATGTTCAGTTAGAGTGGAAGAGTAGATCAAAATATCATCTAAGTACACTACTACGGAAGTTCCAAGCATATCAGCGAAAATGTGGTCCATGAACCGCTGGAACAGCAATGGAGTGTTGACTAATCCAAACAGCATCACACAATACTCGAACAACCCCAACGGTGTTCGGAAGGTGGTCTTCCATTCATCGCCTGCATGGATCCTGAGTAAGTGGTATGCTCCGCGTAGATCGATTTTAGTGAAGATCTTGGAGTCCTTAACAGCTTCAAGAATGTCCCTTATTAAGGGCATGGGATAACGATCCCAGACAGTAATTCTGTTTAGTTCTCGATAGTCTATACATGGGCGTAGTACTTTTGTTCCCTTCTTTACTACAAAGAAAAGTGATGCACCTCCGGAGGATCTTGACTTCCGATTCAGACCGTTCTGAAGATTGGAGTCCAGATATTCTTTCAAGGCAGTCCGTTCCTGCTGGGACAACGGATACATCCTACTGAAAGGTAGTGAGACTTCCGCCTTTAAGTCTATCCTACAATCTTCAGGTCGGTGAGGTGGGAGGAGTTTGGGAACAACATCTTCAAAAACCTCTTTGTATTCTTGATACTGGACGAGAATGGCAGAAATAGAAACTGTAGACTGGTTGATAGGGCAAGCAGGGACTTCAACCAGTTGCTCCTTGATGCAATTCCTTCCACAGAAATCTGAGTTAAAACTCAGTCGATTAGCACTCCAATCAATAGAAGGGTTGTGAAGTCTCAACCAAGAAATGCCAAGTATTACTGGAAAATGAGCAGCCCTGATCGTGTCAAAGATTATCTCTTCGGTATGATCCTTCATGGTTACCTGTAAGGGTAATGTTTCCATAGTAACAGGTCCTGACAACAATGGACGTCCATCAACACCTTCCACAGGAATGGGCTTCCTCTTCTGCCTGAGCGGAATTCCCTTGTCTTGTGCCCATGAGTTATGTTATGTTATGTTACCTGAACTTATAAAGCGCACGGTCGCCCAGAGGCATCATGGCGCTCGTGAGGAAGCTACTGACCAGGAAGAGCAGTGAAAAGCCAGAGAACTAGAATAAAGTGGTTTTCAGAAATTTCCTGAAGGCCAGATGATTAGATGTAGATTTGAGTGGCAGTGGGAGGGTGTTCCAAAGCTTGGCCGCAGCAATGGAGAAGGCTCTGCCGCCAAGTCTTACCCGGTTATACCTGGGAACAACAAGTAAGTTGGTGGCCGAGGAGCGGAGATTGCGTTCCGGGACATATCGGGAGAATTTGGATTGAAGGAACTCAGCTCCTAAGCCATGAATGGCCCGGTGGACAATACATAGTGACTTGAACTTAACTCGCTGGGTCACTGGAAGCCAGTGGAGTCGGCGAAGCACTGGCGAGATATGCGCACCATAAGGAGAGCCAGTGGCTAGTCTGGCTGCCAGGTTTTGCATACGTTGGAGCCGTTAGAGAAGGCCCACTGGTTGAGAAAGGTACAGAGAATTACAATAGTCCAACCGTGAGAGGACTAGCGCAGCCACCACGGGAGGACGCACAGCTACCGGGATCATAGGGAGGACCCTCTTTAGTACCCTAATCTGGTGGTGGGCGGACTGGCAAACGGCTGTCACCTGATTTGACATGGATAGGGAAGCAGAGAGAAAAAACCCAGATTCTTCACTTTGTTGACTGGACAAGGCAGAGGACCCAATGACGTAGGCCAGAAAGCGGGGGTCCATAATGAGGGGTTAGGGGGGGAACCCACCAGCAACACCTCCGTTTTGTCGCCATTGAGCTTCAGCCAGTTTTGGTCCATCCAGGCACCGACTGCCTCTAAGCAGTCATGAAGGCAGACTAAAACTACCTTTTGAACCTGATCCAAACGGATCAGGATTTGGGTATCATCAGCATAGGAATAACAATTAAGTCCATACGAGCGGATCAGGCAGACCAGCGCCCAGATATAAATGTTAAACAAAATCGGGGAAAGAGACGATCCCTGGGGGACACCACAGGTGAGGAAACAGGAGGAAGAAAGGAAGGGGGGCATAGTGAGTGTCTGAGTGTGATCTGAGAGAAAGGAGGTCAACCAAGCAAGAACCGGGCCAGAGATCCCGATTTGTGCTAGACGTGAAAGAAGGATAGGATGGTCCACCATGTCAAAAGCGGCAGACAGATCCAACAGAATCAGAGCCCCAACTCCACCTGCATCAACAAGTCTAGACATATCGTCTTGCACTGAGACAAGCACACTCTCCGTCCCTCTCTCTGGCCTAAAACCTGCCTGGGCATGATTAAAGAGCTTTGAGGATTCCAAAAAGGAAGACAGAAGGGGCGTGACCAGAGATTCCAAAAGTTTAGACAGGAACGGGAGCAGAGATATGGGACGAAAATTAGCAGGGATAGTAGGATCAGGTGAGGGCTTCTTAAGGAGAGGAATAACCCTTGCAGATTTAAGCTCCGTGGGTACCAGTCCAGACTGGCAGGAATTATTTATAGCCATCGTGATGTCAGCCAGAATATCCGGGGCAATAGTCTTCATGATAGTTGCAGGTATGGCGTCCTCAGGGGAGGAGGATTTAATCTTTAGAATGGCTGCTAGGACTTCTACCTCAGTGAACAGAGGGAAGGTGGACCAACTAGCAGAAGGATCAGTGGGTAAGGGTGGCACAAAGCTAGTGGTGCATGGGGATAGTATGGCAGAAGATTTAGTGATGTTCGATCGAATCACATCGATTTTGGTGATGAAAAAAGATGCAAGGTCATTACATAGCTTTTGTGATGGCTTAACGGTAGAGGTAAGAGGTTCAGAGGAGGCAAGTGACTGAACGATCGAAAACAGAGTTTTTGGCTTGCATAGAGCATTCTCAATTTTTTGAGCAAAGAACGTAGCTTTGGCTAGTTTAATACTGGCCAAGTAGGTAGAGAGACTAAGCTTGTATGAGTCTCTAAGTGACGGATCGTAGCTAATCCGCCATTTCCGTTCAGCTTATCTGAGTAGCAGACGAGCACTTTTTAGCTGATCGGTGAACCAGGGCTGAGAGAGTAGTCTACGGCCTTGAATCAGTTTGAGAGGGGCATAGCAATTGGCAGCGGAAACCAACGATTGCGAAAGTGTAGTTAGAGATACAGGTCTCAGAGAAGTACACTTAGAGGCTATCAGGGCACTGAGTGCCTTGGGATCAACTGAGCGCCAGGAGCAAAGTAACGTTTTAGGGGGGAGAACTTTACAAACGGGTGTGACTGGTATAATGAAACAGGAAATCAGGTGGTGGTCAGACCAAGTCACTGGCTCAATCAGGCCTGTGGCAAGTAGGGCATCTTTGGCAAATACCATGTCAAGAGTATTTCCATGCAAGTGAGTGGGAGCTTGAATCAGTTGGCGGAGATGTAGATCAGAGAGGCTATCTAAAAAAGAATTGAGTTCATCTGATCTAGGGAGATTGAAGTGCAGATTAAAGTCACCTAATACTACAAGGTTGGTATATTGCAGGTTTGGAGCAGCTATGAGGTCAGCTAAACCCTTCCCAAAAGCTCCTATAGGGCCCGGAGGGTAGTATATAAGTAAGAGGTGGGTGACGCGAGAGGGCGTCATCACACATCGACAGAGGAAAGCTTCCATACTTAGGGTATGTGAGCATGGTATCTGGGTAACCGTATGCGTGTCTCTAAAAATGACTGCAATCGCCTCCACCACGCTTGGGGGGCGGGCGATCGTAATGAATGATACGATAGTTGGGGGGGAGGGCTTGCACTATTGCAGGTGCGAAGCTTGGTGTAAGCCAAGTTTTGGTCAAACATAGGAGGGCAGGTTACCTATTTGTTAGCAAGTCCCAGATCTCGCCAGTATGTGCCGGAAGAGACCTGGTATTTAGCAGGCATAGGATAGGGGCATCCATCATGGGGTTGGTACTGTGAGCACTTAGAGTAGAGGGGGGGGCTGTCGTGGCTGTATTGTGGTTCCAGCCAATTGGCCATCTGGTGTCAGAAGGGGCCATAGAAATCAAGAAGCTTTTGTCCCGGTACCCCTTCCAACCTGTCCCGGCACGGACGGGCACAGACGGGCTTGCCTTAAGCGTGCCTTTGGCATGCTGGCGATGCACCCTCTGAGCCCACCAGCTGCGCAGGCGGCCGATTCAGCACATAAGTGCCGGCCTCGGGATGAGAGCGAGGCAGGGGGCTGAGCCCAAGGGCAAAGAAAGAGGACTAGGAAGTCATCTTATCCCAGGAGGTTTCCCTCAGCACTGCTGGAATGGAGTGGGCAGAAAATCACAGAACCGCCAGGGGCCAGGGGCCGTTTAGCAGTGGCAAACATTCGGGTAACTTCTTCCACACACAGAAAATCACATGTAAAATCATACGTTCACAGCAAAGTCAATTACAATTAATAAAACAGCAGTTTTAAAATCGAAATGGTATAACACCAATGTATACATTTTTTCTAGCAGCTGTCCTCAGGTGGAGCAGCTTGAGGAGTCTATAAAGTTGCCTGCAGCACCGCAGTCCAACATGGCTAATACCGGAATCGAGGTTCCATTAGAAGGGTTCAATGATACTTGAAATATCATCAGTCGGTTGTCTTCTCCTGTGTTAGTGGTGTTGCAAGGGTTTGTGCCACCTTCCCCGTAGTCTCCCTTGCGTAGACTTGGGGTTGCACGTTTCCCAAACGCCGAGAATGAATCTCTGTACAATCTTTCAACTGATGAACTGAAGACCCACAATACATGCACAAATTGTGTTCTCTCCTTCGTCTTCTCTCATTAGAAGACAGGGGTCCTCTGGTTGCACCAATTTGCATAGGTTCCTCTGCAGAAACATGATCCTTAAGTTGTGCACCAGTTTGGTGGTTCCATTGGAGTCCTCGACCCTTCCGTTTCTCCTGGCGTCTCTCATTCAACCTGGATTCTATCCGGAGTACCAAGCACACCAGATCGGAGAACGTCTCGGGCCTTTCGACCCATGCCAACTCATCCTTTATATCTTCGTGCAACCCTCTTCGAAATATGGTCTGCTGCGCAGTGTCTGTCCAACCTGCTAAGCTTGCCAAACCTTGGAAGTGAGAAATATAAGTCTGTACGTCTTGGTTCCCTTGCTTTACGTCCATAAGAGCCTCATATGTAGAGTACTGAAGCACAGGTCTTCCGAACCTAGTCTTGAATTTGCGAACAAATAAGTTGTAATCATTTACTGAAGGATCATCAGAGGTAACTAGAGGTGTTGCCCACTTTAATGCGCTACCCGTTAGGTTAGCTATCAGGAATCCAACCCGTGATCTACCTGACTCAAAATTCCTCCATCTGAAAGAGAAATACACGGTTCAAGCGTCGAGATATTCCTTCATTCCCTTAGGGACACCATCAAATTTGTTAATGGACAGGGGCATCGGCGGTAGTTCACCTCTTCCTTCATCACGAGTAGCTATTTGCTGAGGAAGAGCTTGATTTTCAGCCTGTAGATTCTGCATATCGACTCATAGCGCTTGAATGGCGTTACACATTTCTTGAACCTGTTCTGGAGTAGCCATTCTCTTTGTCTTTTGGCGTTGTATACTGTAAAAACTTGCAACCCTGGTTCCCCTCCTTTCCAACTCCTCCTCACCTGAATCCCCGGCGGAATCTTCTTGGAGTTCCGTCTTCTTTTTCCTTCATGTCTTTCTGGTTTCTTTACTCCTTCTTTGATGCAAATACGGGCATGACTCCCCGGAGGCCACAGTGACTGGATAGGAACCAAATCCCAGAAGCCTCCCAGGAGCCAACCCGCTGTTCCAGGGAAAAAGTCGTAAGCTGAAAAAACCCTGTGTGAATGGTCTTCTTCAGGTTGGGTAGAAGAGTAGAAGCGAGTCCAGTCCTTTCTTCGGTGTAGTATGATCGAGAGAACTGAGAATTCGTGTCCATAGGCAGTTTATAGTAGCTGGTGGTACCGAAGGAACTGAGGCACACCAGGAGCACAGGAAAAATGGCCGGATGGTAGAAGTACGCCAAGACGGCGAACCAACGAACTGGAGATTAGTAGCCTAGAAAGGTTAGACTGTAACTAGAGAGAAGAAACTCCAGGTGGAAGAAACAGTAAGTAGAAAAGAAAAGATAGGCAAGGAGAAAGTAAACAAGGTACGTAGCAGGAAGGATAGATACAGAGACTGAGGAGTTAAAGAACTAGCCTCAAAGTGCGATTTTCAGGGATCCAACCGTATAAAGGAAAGCTACCCAAAAAATAGTACGTAACCTCGGTGTAAGATAGTGGAAGAAGAGAGCAGAATATACAACAGGAAGCAAGAGTAGGTTGCGAGAGATTCAGAAACACAGCGCTGGTAAAATACAAAAGTACTTTGATACAACGCATCGGAGCACTGGTGCGTTGTGCGTAAATACGTGCTGGCGGCCATCTTGGATGATGCATAGACCGCAACACGAAGCTTCCAGCATCCATGTTAGGTGTACTTCCATCGGTTCCAAACCTTCCAAGGTCGATGCATTACAGTATCGAGGTGTGACATCACTGGAGGGGTTGCCCGCTTTTCACCCTTCTCGGTACATCTGGCATCTGCCTGCAACACTAGGTCCAATAATTCTGTAATACCAGTGGATACAATGGGAACCGTTGCCAAGGTGTCCTTGAAGTTGTCAGATAGACCATTATAGAATACTGCTGCCTTTCTGTCCTCAGGCCACCCTGTTTCCGCCACCAAGTGATTAAATCTAGCGAGATAGGACAACAGTGGGGAGTTCCCTTGACGGAGGTTAAGGAATTCCAGGTCTGTGACCTGCGTCTTGGACCTAGTGTCGAAAACACAATTCATAGCAGTAATTAATGCATTGTGTAGAGGAGGAGCCAAGTACCCCCACTCCACCTGCCCCACCTACATTACCTGAGAAGTACAAACCAAAGTATGTGACGCATACTACACCAATCAGAAAGCAGGAAGAAGAGAAACAATTCTGTGCAGTACCCATATGAATATCCATACCTAAGAGAATATGGGAAGTGAAGTACCCATTGAGGAAACCATACCTACATCCAAGACAATATGATGGCCATTTGAATGCGATTGCTGATGAATAAAAAAAACTGAATGACCAGGATGAATGGTGACATCATACGAGACTGAACCGACTCCATATAGAAGATAACCAGACAATAGAGGCAGACGATTTATGAAGAACAAAGAAGTGCCAAGGACAAGTGACATCGTGGGATAAAGATAAAGAGACATATGCCATAAGCATGATAAAGATACTTAGTTTAAACGTGTACAGATGCAATGAAATGCAAGCAGCAAAGCCATCATGAAGCTAGCCAAATGCTTATAGCAAACAGATAGCGGCAAAAGCCAACATATACATATATATCTCATAGATACATGTGGATTAAATAAAGAATGAATATTTCACTACGTGTATAGCAGTCTTGAACAACGAGGAAGATCTCAATTCAGTGTTGTAGTTACAAAGCAATTGAATAAAACAGAATATATTTCAGCTAAGGAGTTGGATGAGCCAAGAGAGCCAAGGTTTTATCAGAACTAGAATTGGCTGACATTGGATACAATTAATGTGAAAGAACAGAAGCTCCTGTTCAAGAAGGTCAAGTGAGAACAAAAGACGTCAGAGGACTATTAGAGAATAAAATCAAATACACGAAAAGGCTCAAATCGTGGTGTCCAGTCACGTGGTGGAGGAAAGTTGAACGCATGAGGAGATCACACCTACGCACATAAGCCAGGCAGTACCCATACTCCTTAAAAATCCCAGAGAACAGTACAAACTCAAGACTAACTTCAAACACTAATTGACACTGAGCCATTGAGGTGATGATGGAGTGTACTTTTAATTGGTGGGAAGCTGGTATAGAGACAAGCTCACCCGCACCTTGTTGTTCAGGCTGCATGCTGCTCATGTAGGTGGAAAGTTATTGACAGGGGTTAGTAGCCAACCAATTGTATAGGACCCATGACCATGTAGTTGGGGGTTCTATAGTTGTGTAGCCAATGGGACATCGTACATTTAGTGACGTTTCATAGTGGCCAATTTAAAGAGAGGGCTTAGTTGCCCCACCTATTGTTGACTATCAAATTATTTCTCTCTGTTACTCTACACAGATGTTACACCTATACTTAGTAGTTCACTTAGAGCCAATCCCGCTTCCAGATAGGTTTTAGAATTTTGCCAGGCAGGATGACGTTGGTAATGACGCAAGTCAACACATCAGCGATGACCAATTTAGGGTTTAAGAACCCAGCTTTTTTAAGAAATGATTGAGAGTTGAGTATCGAGTGATTGCTGATGTTTGTTGTACCCCCTGTTTTACTTACTTACATTAAAACAGACAAACTTTTTTCCAAGCTATTTGTGTTGTCTGAATTATTGATGTTTGATTAAAATCTGCATCCCCATCCATCGCCAGGATACTACTACTTATCTTAAAGGGCTGGAAGTCCACAGTTCACTTGGTTGCAGAGATTGATGGTTAGATAAGATACCATCGGCCGTTGAAATAAGTAAACTTTAGGGTCTCAGCAATATCGCATGACCTATGCCATTTGGATGACAGGACGTAAAGCTCCCCGTAGATCGTGGTTAGAATAGGACAAAATCTTGCAAGACGGGTGTGGCATTTTTACATAGGAACCCCTCCCACATCGACACAAAGCGGATCGAAAAGCAGCTCGAAGAGGCAGTAATGAAGGCGGTGATCCCGAGGGTCTGAAGACGAAAACATGCGAACAGTGAGTGAATAAGACCAAAGAGTGTGGCAAAAGGGATGCATGCGTAGTAAATAATGGAGAGGAACGGAGGGAGGCGGGATAAAATATGATGCAAGAGTAAGAGTGTAATATATATATGTAAATGGGGAAAAGATATTGACCTGAGTGTTGCAAATAAATATATGAGGAAAATAGTCATGAGGTGTAGCCACGCTATGAGGATGCACCCTGTACCTAGACTTTAAAGAGTGCTAGAACAAGCTTTAATTCAGAGCCCCTTTATGAGGGACATATAGAAGACGAGATTAGTTTAAAGACTTTCTTAAAGGGATTGGCTTACGTTTCAATTGGAACAAGAATTTAGAGGGTAAGACGAGTCCTGAGAGAGGATCGTGAGGTGCACGTATATGTGACTGGTCAAGTCTTTCTGTTTTGTTTTATGTGGTTGTGAAGTGTGATGATGTCAGAGCTGAAAAAAGAAATGTTTTAAGTGATAGAGAAACGTGAAGTTAAGACGCAAAAAGTGATTATTTTAAGATTAAACTTTGATGGTTGTTTTTTAGCAAAATTAAAGTAAAAAATTGCATTGTGACAGGACTGTAGCTTGGGACAATTGTTGCTCGCTCATAAGTGTATGTTGATTTAAACATAAAATTGAAAACTGTTACTGAAGAATAAGCGAAGTGGTAATAAAAAGAGAAGTAAAAGTTAGAAATGGAAGACGTTACGCCATTAGTGCATCTTTGCAAACAGCTACCAAAGCTTAAACTTAAACAGTACAGTGCAGAATGGGTTAAAGGGACCGCAGACAAAAGTTTATGCCGTGGCCCCAAGGCGGGTCATTATCGAGAACAGTTCTACAGCATATGATGACATATTTGCATGCCGCGTACACAGGAAAAAAGGTAGAAAAGCACCTAGCGAGTCTAGAGCTTTGGAAAATGTATGAACACGAGAAGGAGGAGGAGCCTCCTTCAGATTGGATACTTAATATATGCAAAGAGGGGGTGAAGAGCCTTCTGCTCTGCCCGTCTCGTCCAAAACGAAAGACGAGATTAAGAAAGACAAAGGCTTATACCCATTGAGAGAACATAAAGCAGCGACGGGATATAGTAATCCGTCATATGAGTCACCTACGCAAAGTAGTGATGAGGGCCCAGAGAAAGACACCGAGAAAGATATCACCTCCAAAGTCCCGAGGGACAAGAAAGGGCGCGATAAGGAGAGGAATGATCAAGCAAGCACATCTCTAGACATAAGGAGAGAAATAAAGAGATGGAAGGGAGATAAGGATAAAACTGATGAGATAGCGCTCGTACAGAACGAGTGGTTGGGAGGTCAGATTTTACTTAAACTCGATGGTAAAGGCATAAGGGGAGCCCCAGACAAACAATATAGAAAACACTAAGAAAGGGAGGAACGATTGAAATATGAAGGTGTGAGAAGAAAAGGTAGGCAAAGACTAGAGCAGTTATATCAAGATGAGCAAGCTAAAAAACAAGAGAGAGCAGAAGTGCAAAGGAAGTGTGATAATAAAAGAAGAACAGCTGATGAAAATGAGAGGTTAAAGGAGAAAAGAATAGAAGCCGATGAACTGAAAAGGATAAGAGAGAAAAGAATACAAAGACGAAGAGATGAAGAGTTATGAAGGGCAAATGAACGAAGGGACATGAAAAAGAAAGAGGAAGATAGAATAAAAGAAGAGGCGAGAAAGCGCCGAGAAGTCGATGAGGATATTGAACTCAAAAGGAGAAGGGAGCACGCAATCTTGAATATTTGGAAATAGAAGTAAGAGATCTCAATCCACGGGTAGACTGGGAAGACAGGGAAGACATAAAGGAATTCTTTCCCGAGTCTGAACCATTTCCAGGCATGTCTAGATTAAATCTAGAAGATGAGTTTGTCTCGCAAAGCATTGGGGAAATGATCGATAAAGTATATCATGAAATGCAAGCCCAGAAAGAAGCACAAAGGAAGGGAAAAAATGAGCGTCTTGAGAGTACTCATTTGTATGACTTGGTGGAAGCCTACTGTAGTACGAGACAGAAGGAGCTGTCTTTAGACAGGTTAACATTAAATAGAGATGATGATGAGAGGAGTAGCACGCATTGGGCACTAGAAGTATCAGATGAAGAAAGGGAAACTACTCGAGGGAGTTTAGGAGTTTTATATGTGAGCTAGACGAACATCCACCTTTGGATAAAAAAGTATGATGGTCAGATTTAAAATTACCTATGTCTAAGGCATCAGAGCCACTGACACAGTCAGACCGACACAAGGGGCAACCCGATGGTCAGAGGGGGGAGTCCCCGCCCTATATAAGCAGGCTAATGCCATTACCAGGTAGACGGCGATGTGGAAATATTACTCCAGCAGTAGATAGACAAATGATGAGAGATGAGAATGAGTTTGGAGCATCGCAGTTCCCCTTGTTAGAAAAAGGAGGAGCCAGGCCACAGTATGTACCATGGCCCCAGATGTACAGAGAAAACCTAAAATGTAAACTCCCGAATCTAACTGGAAAATGGATACATGAGTTAGAAAAAATGACAGCAGGGAATATATTAGCTATAGGAGGTATTAAAGGTCTTCATACACCATAATTGGTGAATGAGCCGATGACGTATGGACATGGGCAGGTTACCGTGGTGTGACTACAGTCAACACTGTGCATGATGGAGCACCGTTTGACAATTGTATAGCAGCGATTTGGAAAGCCTTTCGAGTGCTATATCCGGACACGTCCGATATGTGACTTATAATGACAAGAAAAATGAAAGAGGGAGAGTCTCCATTGCTTTATATTCAAAGTTTTCAAGATGCATGGGCGCTTGAAACATGTGATGCTTGGGGAAAGTCTATACCTGCATTTTATCATATATAATGCCAAGAGCTGCCAGAGCAGGTGCAGAAACAGCTCAAGAAATTAGTGGGGATAGAAGCAAAACCATGGTCGGAAATTCAGTTGACAATCGCACATTATTGCAGACTCCTGCAGGAAAAGAATTGCAAAAAAGACGATACACGTAAAGGTGAAGAAGCAGAAGTTAGTTCAGAAAAAGTTATCTAAGTACACCATTGAAGGGGCAATGTTAACTAATGTGGGATATATTGACCCACTCAAAAGTATTCCCGCACATCACGAAGCTGCATGTGCGCAGAAACAGCAAAATGGCTGTGCTGGCTCCTGTGAGTGCTATGGCCTCAAAACTGCATTTTTGCAGCAACAAAAAGATGGCTGCACCTTCTTGCCAAGCACACAGAGGCAGGATGGAACAAGGGGACAAACTAAGGGAGCATGTCACTGTGTTCCTACATATACAAAAGGAAGAAAGTGAAAAAGCAGTGCTGTTTTGCTTCAAAACCCCAAAATTCCCCTTAAAAATTAAACTTTATCATATGTAAAAAATGCTGCTCTGACGCTATTTCCATCTGTTATTCCTTAAATCACTGTGCTTAATAAGGCCTTGCCTACCCCCAATATATCTCTTTGTGCCTCAGCAAAACCAGGCATGATTTCTGAATGACTCAACAAGGAACTTCACTTTTACTCAAACAGGAACACGTGTTTATTTCTTTCTAAACGTATCCAAAGCTCAGCAGTTGAAAGAGACTATAACTGTCTGAGCCAAGTAAGTTTCAATATATCTGTGCTTCAGATAAAACTCCTGCTTTCAAGAAAATGTCTATGGCTGCAAAGACAGTGTGGGAATCTGATGGGGCTGCCAAACCGAATTTAAAGAATAAAATGCAAGCTTTTCACGACACATGTAAAAATGGGCCTTTGCAAACTAATTGGAAATAAAATGGCCCGTTTAAAAAGTAAATTGTTGAATGAAAGCTTGCATTACCTAGCAATGTGAAGGGGTTGTGTTGTTGGTGATAATACACACAGGGGCTATTTTATTCCACAGGTTTGTTTTAATTCAGGGCCCAAAATAAGAAAATAATGATTTTATAACACATGGGCTACTAACACCTGAATGGTAATTACTAGGTTGGAAAGAATATAGTCTAGGCTAACCCACTGACAATGGAACTCCCAGGGCAAGGAAGTTTGAAGTGTAAAGGGGCAATAAACCTTCAATCAAGCTGGGAATCCTCCACCTTGCTTTGAAGGAGATGACAGTTGGTAGCAGTTGAAGGAAGAAAAAAATGATCCAGTGACAATGGACCACCATTTGTTTCCAAAGACTATCTCATAAATTAACTTTAAAGACTTTTATCTCTGCAGCAAGACTTTGTAAAAATTTAGAATTTTCGCAGTTTAAAAGTGATTTTTTTAGCTTTCTTTTAAGACATGGTAGAATTCACTGTGACCCTGGGGACAGAAATGGCAAAGCATTGTGGATTACAAGAAAAGCATCCATGGTGAAAATGTGAATTGAATTTTTTTACATACATTTCTTATGATAATCCACACATATGTATAAAGTTATAGAATTTTCAGTAATATAAATCCCATTGAATAGTGTGAAAAACTGGTAGAAGGGTGAAACAAGGTCTCACAGACTGGAGGATTGGACTGCTATGTGCTGCACAAAATATGTAACCTGTGTATATAATTTTTACAATATTGCAATTGTATAAATGAATGTTTGTGGCAAAATTGGATTTTAGTTAAAGTAACTGTGGGAGGTTGTTGGACATTGTAAAACACACATCATAAATCTGACATCATTTTCCTGAAATCCAACCAGCTGAAAGCAAGGTGGAGACTATCACCCTTGTCCAATCACGTTGTTAGAGGCATGTTTAGTTAAGCCTGCCCCAGTCATATACTTTGATGATTGCACTATGCATTATAAATAAGAGTCCCTGACAAGACTCTACACACACACTCTTCCTGACGTTCCTGCGCTGTGTTCCTGTTCCATCCATCCAGACTCCAGATCCCAACTACAAGACCAAAGCATTGCTGCACCTGCTCCAGGGCCCACTGCAAAACCCAAGCAGTGCTGATCCTATTTGCAGCAAGGCCTCAATTCTGAAAACACACTAATCTCCAATTAAAAAGGGGAAAGCGGTGGTACCTTTCGCATCCTGCCATCCTGCCAACCCGCCATCCACTTGACCTTTAGCATCCAGTGACCAGAATTGACATTCCAGTCCAGTGCCATCTGGTGACCAGAACTGCCCAGCTGTTTGCCAGGCGCTGGCGTGTAGTGACCAGAACCATTGACGGTCCAAAAATCCCAAAACTAAAAGGTGGACTGTGAGTATAGTCACCACCCCATCTGAACCCATAGCCTATCTTGTTGTTGTCCTTATCCCACTCTCTAAGTCATCCTATCCTTATCCTGATAACTTGTTCAAACTGTCAGAATCATTCTTTGATTTCTAGTGCCAGCGCCATCTCTTTAGTAATTTTGACTTGTGTAATCCTAGACACAAATCAGTGTATTTCACCAGTTTATATTAAAAATCATTTGGGTAATTTCAGGCAGATATTGAAAAATGTGCAAAGTTCCCAACTTGTCATTTTGCTGCAATCTGTTTTAAATGTTCCACTCATTTTCGAACTGTATGCTTTTGGTAATCCATTCTTTGTGATTGTTAGTATCTTTGCATTGTTGCTTTAGTGAGGAATTATATTTCCTTCAAGGTTTTTAACACACATTCATTATTTATTTGTCCATTTCCGAGTGCCATTTCATAACATTGCAAGGGGTTTGAAATCCATTTTTCTCTCTTATTTGGGGAGTGCGGGTCAGATTTGGATTCTGTTTCTTATTCCTGCGTGCTTGCTGCTTCTTTTTATCCACTCAGAATTGATTATTTGTGGGTTGACGGAAGATTGCAGGGGGAAATTCTAACTTGGGTGCTATCTTTCCTAAACCAAAAAGTGCTCCTATTCCGTTGTGCTGTGTCTATGTTCAACTAGAAGGAATTGCTCACATTCTCATTGTAATTATCTCCCCATTGGTGATTGCTGCTCCATATTAAAAAGTGTCTGATTTCTTTTGAATTTTAAAATAAATAAATAAAAAATATTGTCTTTTACCAACCAGCCTGGTTCATGGTCCATTGTGACCTGGTGTATTTGAAAAGGGGGTGTGATATGAGTGGTGTACCATCTCAATAGTGAATATATATATATATAGATAGATAAGCATTTCTGTCGTGCGCTGCATACTAGGCCAAGACCAAGGTGTGTGTCGCCTGATTGAAATCCTTAACATTAACGTGGGTGGATCAAACCTGCGGCAAGCAGTACCTATACCACAAGTAAATAACCAAAGGCAGTTTGATCAGACAAATATGGATATGCTCCAAGAGGAAGGGGGATATCATGGGAGAGGTTGACAGGGTAATCAAGGGTTTTGGCAGACTAATCAGGGAGGTTTTCAGAATGGGCAGCAAGGGTTTCAGAATATGCAAAATGATAATCAAAAAATGCAAAATGGGCAGATGGGAAGACAAACGCTTGTATGTTGGATGTGTGGAATGACATGGCACGTAGCTCGTATGTGTAGGAGCCAAGGGATGGTTCAGAATGCTCAGTTTTCAAGACAGGGAAGGCCAAATCCACCTGCATATTCGCAGCAGAGGTGAAATGGAGTTGCACAAGATCAAACAGTGCAGCAGCAAGTGCTGAGAGTGCAGCAAGGTGGTTAACCACAGCAAGTGATAAGTAATCAACTACAAGGACAATCGCAGCAATCTCCTATACAACTTCAGCAGAACACAAACACAGAGCAACCTATGATGCGTAGAATAGGAGGTGTCACTGTTGACGGAGGAAATCCATTCACGAGTAATGGAGTGAGGCTGTACCTGCAATAGGACAGCTCACTGGGAGACCTGGTGTGTTCAGTCTTATCTATTACACCGAATCCTCGTGAGAGGCCAAGGATAGACGTAATTATAGGTGGCAAAGTTTACTCCTCCTTTTTAGACACGGGTGCAACACGCTTGTGTATGCATGAGGGCACATTTTTAATGTCTCGCGATGTGATGAATAATCAGGGCTTTACAGGAGCAACAAGTCATGTTCCTTTTACAGAAGAATCACCAGTCTCTATAGGAGAGTGTGATATGAAGGTGCCACTGCTTTATTCAAGGCAAACACCTGTCAAAATTTTAGGCTGAGATTTAATGACAAAAATGAATATGAACATTTCATTTACAGACAATGGCATAGTATGCTCAACACTGGGAATGCATTATTTAAATGTGTGCAAAATGATCAGAGCATACACAGGACAAGTAGCGCCTACAGCAATACTGTTGGAACCCGAAGTGTTCCATTATGGGTTACGCATTCTGTTAACATGGCTGCCAGGTCTAGTAGGCAGAACCATTCAAAGTTTTGACATCATTCACGTTTAGACAAGTGCGATTAAAAAGCACAAGGCTGCCCCAGGGGTACTGTGAGTCCCCAATGATTTTTAACAGAGTCCTCCAGATGGACTTGAGCAATATTGTTTCAGAAAGCGTTGTGCTGCAATACGTAGAGGACATTTTAGTTTGCAGCACCACACAGGAAGAGTGCAGATGCGATTCTGTTCAGCTGATGATTATACTTGCTGACAAAGGATATAAGGTTTACAAGGAAAAGTTACAATATTGTCAACGAGAAGTGTAGTACATAGGCCAATTGATTTCACATGAGGGAAAGAAATGTACTCCTGAAAGAGCTGAGGCCATTCTAAAAACAGATAAGCCATACACGATAAAACAGATGCAGAGTTTTCTAGGACTATGTAATTATGTTAGAGCATGGCTTTTTGATTACAGCTTGTATACTAGGCCACTCTTACAGGCCTTAAAGAAAGCACAGGCAATGCAAGAGAAAATCGTGTGGACTGAGGCAATGGAAGAAGGGTTTAATGAATTGAAAAAAGCCATTTGCACAGCTCCAGTTTTAGGGATTCCCAATTATGCAGTTGAATTCTTTTTATTCTCGCACACAGATGGTACTTTTATGACGGCAGTACTCACACAGAGAACTACATTGCGGTACAAACCTCTTGCATATTACAGTGGAATTTTGGACCCTGTAATGAGAGGTCACTTTCCATGTGAACAAAGTTTGGCAGCCACCGCGTTCGCCATAGAGAAGGATACAAACATAGTGATGGGATGTTACATGATGCTATTAGTTGAATATGCATTATTTGCAATTTTAGAAAACCCAAAAGGCACGTTGACTACTCAAAGGACTTCTGCCTATGAGGTAATCATATCGAGTCCAGCTATTAAAATAGTCAGATGTAAAATAGTGAATCCAGCTTTGTTTTCTAGCTGAACCTATTACCGAAGGAGAACCCATGCATGATTGCGCAAACTATGAAGAGTTCTGTGATGAGCTCCCTAGAGTAAAAGAAAATACACTTGCAGCGGGAGAGATTGTCTGTATTGACGGTTCTTCAATACAGTAGTAGTGAAACATTTGGCAAATGGAGAATTTTGAGTGCTCATGAGTACTCGATTGCCATTGCATTATTCAGCGCAAGCTGCAGAATTATTGGTGTTGAGTCGAGAATCACACAGTCCAGGAAGCGATAGTTTACAGAGACTCCAACTATGTGACGTCGACGGTACACGCAGGATTAGCACGCTGGCAAAGTAGGGACTACCTCCGAGCAGACGGCACTTCAGTGCTGCATGCAGCCTTATTGGATAGGCTCATTAAGGCACTGCAACTCCCAGTGGGCATAGCAGTCATTAAATGCGCAGCTCACACGAAAGGGACAGATTTGATCTCGCATGGAAATCAAGCAGTAGATGCTGAAGCCAAGTGCATAGCAAATACAGATATAGGAATGATGAATGTTCAAACCATTGATGTGAATGTAAGAATGAATAATATAAAAGTGTGGATGAGGGATAGAATCATATGCCTAAAACACAGATTGTAGAGCTCCAAGGGGAGGCACCGCAAGAGGAAAATAACTTTTGGAAGCAAAGAGGGTGTTCTTTAAACGCCTATGAAGCATTGTGGTGAAAAGACAGCACTGGTAGACCAGTAATGCCTATAGCCTTATTAAGGATAGCGCTAGAACAGTTACACTATCCAGCACATACAACTAGGGAGAATCTTGCTGTAACCATTGTACCGAACCTAATGGAACAAGTTGCATTTTTTATGGTAAATTGTATTATTTGCCAGCAATTCACAGCTGGGCATACACTACGCATAGTGAGGGGGTGATCCCAAGATCCAATGGCCCTTTTCAGCACTTGCATATCGACTATGTAATATGTAATGGATACAGATACCTTTTAGTTGTAGTATGTCCTTTCTCCAGATGGATAGAGGCACGTACCCAGACTCTACCTGTGCAGCCAAGTTCTTGGTGCAGGAATTGTTTCCCAGATGGGGGGTGAGTAAAGTAATGAGATGGGCTAATGAACCTCACTTCGTTAATACAGTTTTCGAGCAGATCACTTCGATGCTTGGTATAAAGCACGCATTCTCTTCGGCTTATCATCCGCAAGGGAATGGTATCTCTGAAATGCTCAATGGCCTGTTAAAAGAAAGAATAGCTAAGTTGAAGCTTACGTTGAAAAAAAGGGTGGTTTTAATGCCTACCACTGGCATTGTATGCATTGAGGAACCAACCAGGTTCTGACCACCATCTTACGCTGCACGAGATTGTGACAGGCAGGAGAATTAGAACGCCTTCAATGCCTCCATCCCGAATTAGAAGTGATGCTCAGCCAACATCAGAAGTGTTAGGACTAAACTACTTGAACTGTTTAACATCTGTTTTTTATCTGATTTCAGTACAGTTGCAGAGATGAGGGTGTAAGCCAGCACAGAACACAGAAGGAGATGCTTCAACAATGTAAACTCCCGAATTTATACGTCCAAGAATCTACCCAGGAGACAAGATCCTGATTCTTAATCACACAAGGAAAAAGTGGGATGAGACCTGCTTTCACTGTACTTTCATTGTCGAGGACGTCACGCCCTCTGCTGTCAAAGTGCAGGGTAGGCGAGCTTTGATATTCCTGGCCGAAATCAAAATCTACGCCGGAGAGATGCATCTGTTTACACCCCACCGCAAAGAAGCTACAAACATCGAGGAAGAACCACAGCACGTGCAAACGAGATCCATGACGAGGAAGAAGGACGCATAACCCGATAAGTGGAGAGCTTGAAGAACTTCTTAATTGGACTGTGGCTTAATTGGGACACTCCGTTTTTCATCTATGAATAAAAGTATAAAAGGACACATTCGAACACTCTGTGCATCCTAGTTGCAGAGTAAAAAAAGATTAACATTTGTGAAAGCCACAGCAGATTATTGAATTTGGACTGAGGCATGCTTAAAGCCTTGATAACAAGAAAAGTGAAAAAAGTTTATTAAATTTGGACGGAGGCACACTTAAGCCTTGATAAGAATAAGGATATGCCAAACTTTGATCGTGGACACAGCAATTGGAAAAGCATACAGTATCCTGATTCTTTCCACACAGAGTTCTTGTTTGGAGTTACCTTTCTAGGCACATACTTACATATTTTGAGTTGGTATTACGTATGTATCCATCGTGGATGGGGAGAATTTGTCGCATTCCAGATTTTCTTGGTAATACTGACAATGAAAAGATAGTTAGAAGACTGCGCATAATCATCACTTAAGAGTTTTTGAAGTTGCCTGAGTTCAGTGAGGAAAACACAAATGCCCCTATCACCTGACGCAGCACATAGAGTGGTCAGTGTGGTGTTCTTACGTTTAATTGAAGACTAACCGCATCTTGTTGGAAGACACACAGATGTGGTGACATTTCGTCGAGACCCAAGAAATACTACAAATTTGTATGTGATCCTGGACGGTATCATAATCCAGGTAGTGATCTATTCTGAAAGAAATCACAGCTGTGCAGAAACTTTCCTCCGAGGGACAGATCGAGGAAATGATAATACCTAAAACTTTGATCATGCTGACAGGGAAGCTACAATGTTATCTGGTCTGAAGCAGATTTGAGGTATCGAGTGGGAAATGGTTAATGAAGCAGAATTTATAGCAGCTTGCATAAATCATCTTTTTTCACAATAAAGGAACATTTGCATCGCGACTGGTGAAAAGATAGGTTCCAGAAAGCAGCTAGTTGATCAAGGACAAATACTGAAGAAGACGACAAGTTTCCCGAAACAATCTAAAAATGCAGTGCTATTAAAGGAATTTTTCATTTCTTAGCATCAAATGATCGAGATGGGCAATCAGAGCAGCAATGTTGTACTGCCCCAGAGGACAGATGGTCAAATTGCCCCAGAAGCAGATTCTGCAAGATAACCTATCATTGTATTGTTTACACATGTATTGTGTTCATACTCATATTGCTTTCACTGACAGTTAGAACTGCTTTTTATATAGGAGCACATGATGCAAAGGTTCCTATATATGTGTCTGAGCAGAAGGAAAAGGTAAACGTGGCAACTACAAGGCAACCCAGGCCATTCATAGTCATTCCCGTCCCTAGAAAAAATGGACAGATATCTGAGATTGAAATGGATGTTATTAGTAATACATCACATACAGCACTTGCTTCAAACACTACTTTTGAACGCCGGAGACAGGGTCGGCGGAACAGTCAAAATAAGGGGTTAACAAAAGACAGGTCCACAAAGATAACGCATCCAGACACACCTGGTCCAGTAACAAGAAGGAAGCCCAAGCACAAGTCCCACAAGACAATCACATGCAGAGATGATAGCAGAATCGATATGGCCGTTCATAGCCATTGCCAGAAAGAGACACCGGGATAAAGAAAGACATGCTGAACTTTCTTCTACTCAGGGAACCCGGATGGATGTTCCTGCAATTCGACCAGCCAGAAGCTATACTGATGTATTCAGAGATGTGGTTATAGAAAACTACATGAAGACTTTGAGAGTTAAAAGAAACACCCAAGAAGTCAATTATGAACTGAATGATTACCTGGACAGCACAGCAAATTTGGGAAACAGCATATGGTACCAACACATGAAAGAAGTTGGAAGAAGAACGTCAGATGAAAACTGCTTCGTATGTGCACTTCTGCCATACAGCATGGGGAAGTCAAAGATCTTCATAGCAATTGAAATTGATGTCCAGACAGCACATTGCCTATCGCACATAGCACTTTGCAAAGCAAGAGGTCAATTTATGGGAAGTGATGTTTTCTCTTAAATGGGCAACTGAAAAGACAGATCCAGATGAAGATGACTACATACAAGATATAAAGACAAGAAACAGAGCCCATACGAGAAATCATATGATCAGATATGAGAAGCCAGGAGTGAAATGAGCTGGCATTAGATGGGAAGTGAACAGAAAACTTGATGTCAAAGGAAAATCTGCAGAAGAAGCTCGCAGATGGGAACAGAGGACAAATGCAAATATGGGGAACAGTACTATCACCAGACGGATGGGAAAAAGGAGTGGTGATCTGCAGAGCATGGATGATCATTGGATGTCACAAAGAAACAATTGAGAATGCACAAATGTTATGCAAGCCATTATGGCAAGGACTTGCTAAACTGCTGACATGGGTCGAAGACAGGGGAGGACCATTGCAGATAGTACCTTTAGAAAGTTGTAGGTTTTTCTTCAGGAAAAATGGTACAAGAAAAATAGGGGAAAATCAGAACTGTGGACGAATATTCGATCCACCAGGAATGGTGCATGGAACAGCAGTAATCATGGATCAATATTGGGCTTGTGGATCAAAAGCCTACATCAGACTGCCTAAAGAATGGGGAGGAATTTGCACAATAGTGAATGTCTATGTTCCTGCATTGTTGATTCCTAAAGGTGATATCTTAACACAAGGAGGTTGAGGGAAAAAGGTGAGTCACCAGCGGACCCTCACATTAAGGGCGGAATCCTTGTCAAGCAACAACAGAGCTAGTGACTCCAAATTTATACCGCTATTTTAACAGGATATAACTGAACCAAACACTGACCTCAAGTTAACGAACCAGCATCAACCTTATGGGCAGTAGATTGAAAAGAGTCCCAAAAATGTTTTGCTTTTTATTAAAAGGAATTTATTTCAAACGCATTTATATTAGATTGGTTTGATACATTACCAAAATGAATTTGCCTTTCATGGATTTAATCAACAGAAGAGAAAAATATATGGTTAAAAAAGTTTTTGGACAGAAACATTAGAGAACAGCCACACTGTGTAGGACCATGGCAGTGCAATTACATGGCTTGGACCAATGCACAGAAGAATCTAAACAGATCAAGATCTATATCATGAAAAACAAGCAATTTCAATTCTTCATTAGAATATCCACCCACTCGTGACATTCATACCAATCATACTCATTCATGAAGCATTATTCATTCATTCATACACCAAATAAATTTCAACATTGCATAAAATCCAGCCCCTAAAGGTGACCTGAACATTGCCAGTTTTCCTAAAGCAGATGCTCATCTAAGAAAAAGGAGATCTGTGGAACGGATAAGTCAAAAAAAGAGAGACAACTACTTCTCTGCTAAATCAGTAGAAGCCTTTAATGCCATCCCGTATGAACACAGAGTGTTTAGCCAGACCTCATCAGTGTTCACGATAATTTTTATGCCAAGAATCCAGGTTGGAGCAAATACCAAGTGGTTACAAATTACCAGGTGGGAATTATACAGACAATTGACACAACTATAAAAGGATTCAATGCAATCATTCAAGAACTGAGAGCTGTAAGACTAATGGCTCTCCAGTACGGATATGTCCTGGATATGATTACAGTCATGGATGGAGGTGTTTGTGCCAAAATTGGAGAATCATGTTGCACATTTATACCTTCTCATGATGACGAGAATGGAACTTTGACAGAGGCCATAAGCATGCTGATGAAAATCCATGGCCAGATGATAGAAGAAGTAGAAGATATTGCTGATGGCAGCTGGTTTGGAAATCTTTTCTCATGGATTCCACAATGGATGGCAGATATGTTAAAATTTCTTGGAGCCTTGCTATTATTAGTGATGCTTGGATTTTGTGTGATACAGATAATAATCTTGCAACGCAGGAAGACAGCAGAGTAGGCCACAGAGATGAAGATAATGATCGATGTTGAAACAGGATGGATGCCTAAAGACTTGACTGATGAAGAAATCAGAGACTGTGTGAAGTCTTGCATCCATGCACCCGAGGGAACAAAGTTCCTATATCCAAAGGACCACAGAAAATATGTGGGAAGATGGATCTACTTGTAAGTGATTTCAATCCAGCACACACCCTAGTCAATGCCTAGCGTGTAATGCACAACTGAAAACCTTATTTATTTTTGTCTAAAAGTTATTTTATTCTGACCGATGTACCACTCATATTACGCCCCTCTCCTGGAGCCCCCCGGTCATACTGAACCAGGAATCAGGCTGGTTTGCAAAGTTAAAATATTTATTTATATATTCACAGTTTAATCACACTATGGGCCTCATTACACGGTAGGCGCTAAAAAATGTGATTTACCGTCATGGCGCTATTAGCGTGTCCGCCATCGTAGGAGACCGCTAATAGCGTTCCATTACGAGTTAGCGGACACGCGCATAGGGCCATGCCGGTAAATGACCCTACCGCCATGGCGGAAAAGCACCTTACCGGCTCCGACCAAAGTGCTGATAGCACCTCCGCCCTCATGCTGCACGCTATTAGCGGTCACCGCTGTTAGCGGTCACTGCTATTAGCGGTCACCGTAAAACACCGGAAGCGGAAATAGCGTCATCGCACCGGAACGGGAAAGAGCCCGGCGGCCATCTTTAAAAACACAATCCATTGCCATCCCCTGCACTCAGGACCTGCAGCAACACCACGACTGGCAAAACCACATCCCAGAAGAACAAACAATGCCCAAGGCCCTAAAGAAAGCCGATGCGCGCCAGCGCAAAGAACGCTTCTCAAACGAGGAATTGAAAATGCTGGCAGACACCCTTGCTGCAAATGCAGACGTAGTGTTCGCTAGCGACATGCGGCGCCCGGCACTCCTGAGAAAAAAGGAAATCTGGGCTGAGGTGGCGCAGAAAGTCAGTGCGGTGGGCTCCACCCCCCGCACCGTAAAGGACGTGCGCAAGCGGTGGGATGATCTGCGCCTCCGTGTATGCAGCATTTTATCGGCCAACAGGAATCTGGCCATGGGCACAGGAGGCGGAGGTGGATCCCCGATGAAGATGCAGGAGTGGGAGGAGACATGTGCCAGCACCATTGGCATAGAATCCATCGAGGGAGTGGGCCGAATGGAGTGTGGTGTGGCAACAACGTCAGACGGAGGTGAGTGACCACGCAAGACACAGCAATGCCAAGCATGAGTCCCTCCCCCAAATGTGAATTGGGAATCAGCTAATGGATGGGGTCATCACACACACATGTACACAACCCTGCATATATGCCCTGCACATCCCCACACAACCACATGCATGCAGCACCTCACACACGTGTCACCCTGACACATGTCCGGATGACCCACCCATCTGGCCAACAACCTGCAGGCCCAAAGTAGATGTCCAAATCCAAAGAACTGCAGCAACAACAACATATGCATGATGCACGTTGACCCATCACTGATGTTATCCCTGTCTTGCTCCCCCACAGGGTCACAATCTGACAGTGAGGAGCTGGACTCTGCAACGCAGGCCCCACCACCCAAAAAGCAGGCCAAGGGAAAGGATGCAGGCACCAGGCCCAGTACATCGAGGGGCACTGGGATATCTGGAGTGGCCCAGCGTTCAAAAGCCACCCACGCAACGACCACACCAAGGGTCGAAATGCCATCCGACACTGTGGCAGCACCCCCACCACCCACCCCCACCACTCAGGAGCCAGTGCCAGAAGGCACACCGTCCGCAGCCAATAGCTCCCTTGGGGAAGCAGCAGCCACGGCACCTATGAGTGATGTGGACGACCCATGTCCGACACCGGAAGGGCAGCGTACACCCAGCCCCCAGCTGTCCCCACTCCACAGCCCATGCAACACATCCAATGGCAGCATCCATGAGGTGCATGCCGGAGATGCAATGGATGGGTCATTCAGTCCCGTGGCGAGCTCACCTGATGTCGGCCACATGCAGCAAGCTGCGCCGAGGAGTAACAGGGGCAGGGCCGCAGACGACACCATGAGCCTGATACGCCAGCGCCAGGAGGAGCTCAATGCCCTGGTTGCCCGGCAAGTGAGCGAGGCTGCCTCGACCAGGGAGGAGATCCGGGTGTTGTCAAGGGACATGAAAGCTGCCATGGACAGCAACACGACGCGCCTATGTGACGAGATGGCCGCTGTGAGGCAGGTCCTAACGCGCATTGCTGAGGCGATGGAGAGCATGCGTCACTCACAGGGAGCAGATCAACCAGCCACGCCCTTGTCTACTAACTCCGACCAGACAACCATCCTGCGCAGGTCCAGCCGGTCCTTGCGGCGGTCAGACTCACAACCCCCCAATGGTGGTAGTGGAGGAGGGAAGTAGGGCCAGCCTGTCCCTGTTGACACTTGGGAACTAATGCAGCACTGATGTGCACACCATGTTCGGTGGAGTTGTGGGGGGAGGGGGGTGAGGGTGTTCGGTGGAGTTGTGGGGGGAGGGGGGTGAGGGTGTTTGGGGGAGTTGTGGGGGGAGGGGGGTGAGGGTTGTTGGGGTGGAGGGTACATGCACGTTTGAATGTCATAATGCTCAATACACACGTAATGGCATGGATAATCACATGACTGGACATTGATAATTGTGTATGTGTGCTTTATTGTTGAAGGGTGCACTGTGATTATGTCCTCCATACACCCCGTGCCCTGAGCTGAACACCAATTGCACCCTCCTAATCCATGTGCATCAGAAACAATGGTCTATCAGGTGCTGCCGCACAGCACGTCCCTCATGGGCATCGCCACCTGCATGACCTGCAGCCCCCTCTCCTCCATCCTCATCCCCGTCATCATCCTCAGACGGTGGTCGCAGTTCTATGTCAGGGGGCATTGGCACATTCCGTCTGATACACATATTGTGAAGCATGACACATGCCATGGTGATCTTGGCCACCTTCTCATGCCCGTACAGGAGTGCCCCGCCCGACCTGCTGAGGCACCGGAAGCGTTCCTTCAATAGGCCGAATGTCTGCTCGATCACCACGCGGGTACGGGTGTGTGCATGATTGTAGTCCTCTTCGTGCCTGTTCTGTGGGTTCCGCACAGGGGTAAGGAGCCACCTCTTCAGGGGATAACCTGCATCACCTGCATGGGTGCAACAATGGGTATGTGTAAGTGTCTACATAATGTGGAGCGTGCACATATCACACAAACAAACATTGCATATTCAATGACATCCACTGATCCAAGCACGCATGGCAATCAGGGTAACTGCAATGTGGGAAGGTGAGGTGGTCCTTGCAAGTGGACATGCACCATGCATGCATACAGCAGGGATTGCCATGTCCCGCCAGAGTTTAAGTGATTTGTGTTTCCTGGCCCTGGCAACGTTAGTGCCACACTGCTAGTACACTGCCATTCCTTAGTTGATGTCCCCATGCTGTTTGATGGCAATTCTGTGGTGGGGTACGGGTGTGCCTCACCACAATGGCTACAGGGGATCCATTTGTATGCACTCATGTGCGCGGACCATTTCTGATGTTGTTCAGCGTACATTTCAGTTGTGATTTTGATATGCATGTTGCTGATTTGTGTAATGGGGGAATGGTGTGTTGTGCGGTGTGCATGTTGTTTGGAATGGCCTGTTTGGCGTAATGGATTGATATGTTTGCCGTGGCACTCACTTCCGGCATGTGGTTTTGTCTCTGGTCCATTGTGGGCTGCCTCACTGTACAGTGATGCAAATATGTATGTCCATTCTTCTCATGACACAAGTTCACGCCCAGTTGGAGTATGCATCTCCCCCCCCCATTCACGCCCAGTTGGAGTATGCATCTCCCCCCCCCATTCACGCCCAGTTGGAGTATGCATCCCCCCCCCCCATTCACGCCCAGTTGGAGTATGCATCTCCCCCCCCATTCACGCCCAGTTGGAGTATGCATCTCCCCCCCCACTCACAATCCACATCACACTGACATGTGGTCGGCCTGCTACTCACCAAGTAGCCACGAACGTTGTCCAGCATGTCGCTCCATGTATCGTGGTATTGTCGAGTTCCGCAGGACCATTGCATCATGGGTTGAACCGGGATATCGGGCACAGCAATGTGTGATGATCTTATTGGAGTCACATACCATTTGGACGTTGATGGAGTGGTATTGCTTTCTGTTACGGTACACTACCTCATTGGCATGTGGGACCAGCAGTTCTACATGGGTACAGTCGATGGCCCCGATGCAACTTGGGATGCCTGCCAGTGAATGGAAGCCAACTTTGGTGTTGGAGATCTCCTGGGCAGTCCGTGGCATGTATATGTGTTGACTTGTGTGCTGCAGGAGGGCATCGAGCACCTGGTTCAGTGTGCGTGAGAATACTGGTTGTGATATGCCATGCATCTGACCTACCGTATGCTGGTAGGTGCCTGTGGCCAAGAAGTGGAGCACTGTTACTACCTTCAGTAGAGGGGGGATGGCAGTACGGATGTCAATGAGACTCACAATGTCGTTGTATATCATGTCTACTATGGTGGTGATGGTATCCCAGTCCAGACGGTACAGGGTGTGTATCTGCTCAGGGGTTAGGTTGACTGGACTGGCTCTGATCCTGGGAATTGGTGGCTGCCTCTGTGTTATCACTAGGTGCACTGGTGGTGCTTGCTGCGCCTGTCTTGCCCTCCTCCTCCTCCTCCTGCGTCTCCTCTGTGCTGCCTGTTGTTGTAGCTGCTGCACAGCAATCATGTCCTCTAGCCCATGTAATGCTGCTAGTATTGCATCCATCTTGGTGTGGGAATGGGTGTGGGGAGGGGTGTGGTGTGCTCTTTTGTGCTGCCAGTCTCCATTGCCTCCACCTGTGCAGATTTTGTCCACCTGTGGCAGGTGGGAACTCTGCTGTGCTCTTTTAACGTGTGGTTCGCGATGCCGGTATTAGCGCCTTGCCGGTAAGGGTTCTTTGGGTCTACTACATGCCGGTATTGCCATGTACGCATGGCTCGTGATGCCGTGATATTAGCGCTATGCCGCTATTTCCGGTCTGAGGGGCCGCGCGCTCACGGACTTGCCGCTAATAGTGCCACCTTACTTTGCGGTGCCGCTAATAGCGGTATGTCCGGTTCGTGATTGGGGAGGGGATTTACCGATACCGGTAATCCCTTACCGGTAACGGTATGTCCCTACCGCCTACCGTGTAATGAGGCCCTATGTTTTAATGGGTATACAATAATCACCAATAGGGTGATGTAACACAGAATAATCTCTTTAATACACAAGGAGTAATAGTGAGCAAAACAATGGAGCACAGAAACAATACATTTGTGTGTGTGATCAGAAGAGATAGCACTGTGGTTAAAGGTTCCCCCTGCACACCCCTCAACCCCCCTATAAGCAATGTAAAGAGATAGGAGGATAGAGCAGGTATTTAGGAATGGCAGAATTCACACAAATCACAATCCCACTTTCCCCCAGCAAACACAAGAGAAAACAGAAAGGACTGTCAAGCTGTCTGAATGGCTTTTAATGTTATCTTGAAAATGGATTGGGCAAAAACACTAAATATGGGTTAAATTGCTGAAATTGTTATAATTCTTATGGGAGCCGATTTGGATAGTTGCACACAAACACTAGCAATGATTAAATACCAAGAAACAATTTGAAATCTTAAAATTAAGGTTGGGAGCAATCATAAGCTGTTTTACACGTGTAAGAATTTCCCTAAAATGAAATTCGTGGAAAACTTTTCAGTGCGCAATAATCGCGAAAACGGGAGAACCGTTTGAATTTGGGATGCAGTTTTAGGTGCAAATTAAAGCTGTGAATGTTAGCTACAAGCAGAAGTTGAAATTTTGTTTGTAGCACAAAAAGGAAGTTATGGACGTTTTAGTGGAGGTCATTTTTTTCAGATAGGTGCAAGAATGGGAAAACGGGAAGCGCTTTTAAAATGACAAATGAAATTTCTAACACCAGAGGATGACTATGAATAAACGGATACCACATGAGAACAAAGCCACTTGATCAGGGCGACTGCTTGCAGTGGTCCCGTCTTCTTCAGATGAAAAATATCAGTGCAAAGATAGTTTTAACAATACTAGCACAGGAGGAAAATAGGAGGGATAGGATAGAGAGTTCAGGCAATTCAAAAGTACTCCTAACAATATAGGTTCTGAATACAAGATAAGATGGATTTAAGATAGGGATTGGACTAAGCAAGGTACATATGCTAGTGACACAGTTCTATCTATAGATACTAACTAGATATGTTTCAAACTGAACCGTCAGGATTCTGGTCAGGGATTCTGATCAGGGATTCTGGGACAGACTGCTGGGCACATCGGTTTTGGGCAGCGTCAAGGTGCTCTGGACACCCCATGGCACAGGACTGGGTCTGATTTGGAATGCGCTCTGGTCACAGCACGGCACAGGATTGGATTGGATCTGCCCTTTTTGGTTCTGATGATAATTATTTTAGCAGGCAAGCAGTACAGCGCAGCCCGGCTGTATTTAGTTCCCCTTAGGTTTGTGGGGTTGTTTCTGGTTCTGGAAATTTAAGGCCTAGCTGTAAATGGTTCAGCTATTCAATGGCCTTTCTGCTTTGTCACGTTTCTGGTGTCTGGAGCAAGGAAGATGGAGAGTTCTGCAGCAGGGTGCTCGGCCAGCATTCGGATAGTGGGTGAATCTGTCTGTCCTTATCTGCCTTCTGCTGTCTCTATTCATGCTTATGATAAAGGGGGTGTGTGTGCTGGTTTAGCCTAAGCTCGCCCCTTTGACAGGAATTGGTCAGGATCTCCTCTCAGCCTTGATAGGAGGAGAAAACCGGTGTGTCATCTTCATGGTGTGGGTTTATGAGACTTAGAGTCCACCCCTGGCCTCTTGAACACAAACTCTACTTTTGCCACAATACATATTTCCACATATGCAACCTCTATAACAACCAGATATACAGATTACATATTTGTACAGCAGCTACTCCTCTAAATCCCGTAGCTGTAAGATTTTGTGTCTGCTTTTCCCAGAATTTCACCCTTTTCATCAGGAACACAATGTCCCGTGTTTCCGCAAATTGTGTGCGCTGATAACATGGGCATAAGTATATAAAGTTTCATACTTCTAGCAGAAACACAATTGGTGTAAAATCCCATTTTCTGCTGTTTCCATACAAATTATGTCACACGATCTAGCCACCTCTTGAAATGTGCAGCCAAAAATTAGATTTACCATTGTGTTATTTTTGTGTTCTTGACAGTTTTCAGTGGCAGGTTATATGTAATTAAACAAAATGTTGTTTGTGAATGTCTTGGCAGAGGCTATTTTACAACTGTTCACACCTGGCATTTCCTTTAACTGTAGGATGTCCATTCTTTAGTCTTGGGCTCACCAGCAATTCGCACCTCCCCGTGAGTTTCAGCTGGGGGGAATTAATGTAAGTAATGTCCTTTTGTGAGGAAAGCTGTTATTCCAGTTTGGGTTGTTTTAGCCAGGCTTAAATTTAAATGTTATTTCTGTTGCATTTTTCCTGAGTGTAAAACAAACTTGTGATTTCAAAATATCAGCTAGAATACTTATTCAATATTTTAAACCATGGGATAAAAAGTTACAACATAGGTTATTCTCAGCAACAGGCCACTTAGATTGCAACATTTGATTTCAGTTTAAACAGGTTTTAAAGTTTTAATCAGGCTTCTGACAGCTGTCATTTAGACGCCCGAGGGTACTGAGCCCAGATTTTGACAGATTCCACAGGCTTGCAACTTTTGCTGTGGATGTTTCTTTGATACTTTCAGCTTTTGAGGACATTTTATGTTCACCATGATTTCTTATACTAAGTCAATTATAGCACCCAGCAAGAATTCTGGAGGTTTGAGAGTGTTTTGTACCGGCATTCTGCAGTTTCAGCAACAAAGAAAAAGTGATTTGAAGCAAGATTTTGGGGTTTCCTTCAGCAAAGCACTGCCTTTCCTTCTGTACTCCATTTTCACTTGTTGTGGAGCCCAGTGACATGTTTCAGGAGTGAGATCTCTGTTCCACCACTGACAACATGCATGGCAGATTGGGCAGCCATCTTTTTGTGCTTTGCAAAGCGCAATTTTCAGAGGTTTTGGCGCGGACACAGGCTTGGCGGCCATTTTGATGTCTCTGGCACCATCAGAACACAGTGATGCCGCATGACAGAGCAAAAGTGCATTAAGACATCCCACAGAGCCCCCTCTCATGATTTGAGGTTGACAGCCTGTCAAGGGGAAGTCAGGAGATTGGGATGTTTTTTCTTTCTTTGGTCCAGGTGGAGAAAGTCATCTGTTTCTCCCATCAGTGCTGGATCGACATGCTCTCCTTGCCGGTTCTGGATGGGAGTATGGAGCGATACTCCGGCCCACTTGGGTCTTTCCTCCCGGTACTTAGAATCCTTGGTTTCAGTGCTATGAGACAGAACAGAGCATGGTTATGGAACTTTCCCCACTACTATTCATGTGGTGGGGCAGATGCATACATTTGACATATCAATTGCAATATTCCCCGCCTGTAATTCCTAATGATTTTAACAGGTGGAATGGTTTTAACAGTTGGGATTGTTCTAGGGATCCGGAATGTCCCCCTCTGGGTATCCGGTTAGCTCCTCTATTTGCCGCAAAGTATGCCTAGGATGGCAACTCTTCAGCTGGTTTATGTGGACCCACTTGTCTTCCCCTTCTGCCAAACTGCCCTTGTGGATGCAGATTTTGTAGGCGACTGGTGAGATTCTGTCTCCAATTTCAAAAGGACCCCGCCAACTAGGGAGAAATTTGCACTGTTTGGCTTGGTTCCTTTGGAAAATGTACAAGTATACCCGGTCTCCTACTTGGTATTCTTTTTTAGTTGTCTTAAGGTCATAGTGGATCTTCATTCTGTCTGCAGATCTTTCCAGATTCCGCTGAGCATAGGCAAAAGCATGTTGAAGGTGTTTTCTCAGATTCTCAACATACTTATGAGTTGTGGAGGCATTTACCAAGGTCTGCTCTTGGGTTCTGTAAAGCAGATGCTGGGGTAGCACCATCCGTCGTCCAGTCATCAGATCAAACTGAGACATTTTTGTTGCAGAAGAAGGGGTAGATCTGATGGCCATCAGGACAAGAGGTAATCGAATGTCCCAACTTGGCCCAGAATCTGCCACAAACTTTTTTAATATGCTCACAATAGTCTTGTTGTATCTCTCAATTCCACCACTAGAGGCTGGCCGGTAGGCAATGTGTAGTTTCCTTTTGACCCCAAGTATCTCCCATATCTTTGTCATCACTTTGCTAGTGAAGTGGCTACCTTGGTCTGACTCAATCCTTTGGGGTAGTCCAAAATGCGAGAAGATGTGATTGATCATCAGGGCAGCTGCTGTTTCTGCCTTGCAATTTGGGGCTGGGAGACATTCCACCCATTTAGTGAACAAGCATGTTACGGTTAACATGTACTTGTTCCCCCTGGAGGAGCGAATCACGGGCCCGATAAAATCAACTTGTAAATGTGATCAAGGCAGTGTCATCCCCCTCTTTTGGAGGGGAGCACGGTGTGTGAGTGATGTTGGCTGAAATTGTGCACACACAAGACACCCCTTCAAGTATTAGTCAAGGTCCTGGCCCATGTGTGGCCAGTATGCAACCTCTTGCAAGATTTATAATGTTGTATGAAAACCCGATGACCGGCTGTGGCCGCATCATGGGCGTGACTTAGCATCAGGCTTCGGAATGAGGTAGGGACCCCCCACTGGTCATGGCCAGCTATGGATCTCCGCACCAACAAACCGTCTTGGATTTGGAACATTTTTGGACATTTCATCAACACTCTGAGGTCCTCTTTTCCTATGTAATCGGTATCCGTCAGGGGGAAGTTCTCAGGGTCCTTAATGTGTTGATAAAACTTACCAATTATCGTATCCCCTTTTTGAGTCGTAATCAAATCAGCATCTGGGGTCTCCTTACTCCATTATGCAGTTGGAAGTTCATTGTGAGCATTTGTCTGGGACCTAGTGATAGCAGTGACCTGGATTTCCCCCAACAGGGACGCGATCTCTAGTATATCCCCTTGGATGGCTCTGGTTTTAGCCAGCTGATCAGCTAGGTCATTTTCAGTTTTGTCTGGTCCCTCTACTTTAGAATGACCCTTGATCTTTTTCCAGTAGATGGTCATCCCATTCGAGGTGACCATATCATCAATATTTTGTATTAATTTCCCATGTTTCAATGGTTTATTATTAGCACATAGTATGCCTCTGGTTTTCCAGTTAACCAGGTTCTCCACGAACCCGTACCTTACATAATCTGAGTCTGTGATTATGACCAGTTTGTGGAGTTGGTGTTGGACAGCAGTGAGGCTGGCTTGATGCACAGCTATCAGCTCTGCCACTTGACTACTTCGGGGACCAATTTTGTACCCAGCGGGGGGTTCTGGGGCATCATTCACCCATGCATTCCCTACACTGGCCACAAGTTACTTTTCCCCGTTGTTGTCAACATGGT
This sequence comes from Ambystoma mexicanum, assembly GCF_040938575.1. Lineage (NCBI taxonomy): Eukaryota > Metazoa > Chordata > Amphibia > Caudata > Ambystomatidae > Ambystoma > Ambystoma mexicanum. The sequence goes on from NC_090936.1 coordinate 1,113,731,617, forward strand.
AGGATCACCCATCCACATAGACAGTGGGCATTCCCTCACACTGGTCTTCTTCATATACTTTGTGTGGGGAATTAAGGTATGCCTCCATGTTTTCCTTGATTTTAAGACTTTCGTCCTCGAGACAGTTTTCTCTGGCACAAAGTCAGCCAGACCTTGCGCGAGGGAACTCTTCTTGTTTTGGCCATATCTGACCTCCACATGAAAGCCTTGCATTGACAGAATCCAGGAAGTAATTCGGGAATTGCTCACATTTTAGGCGTAGATTCTGTCACTCTGAAGATATTGCAAAGGTTGGTGTGGAGTATCCACTATAATGTGTTCCCCCTGGATAAACGGGCGGTAATTCTTCAATGCCCACACCGTTGCCAGGAGTGCCTTCTCACAATCGTTGAATTTTTCCTCCACAGAGGATAAAGTCTTACTCGCATAGGAGATTACTTTATTGACCTTGTCATGCTTTTGATATAATACTGCAGTCAAGCATGTATTGAGAACCCTGTCTCCAAGAAGAACTCCTTGTTTTTGATAGGGTAAGCTAGGCAAGGCGCTTGTGAGAGGCTTCTTTTGAGTTGTCTTGCTGCCTCAGCTTGTTCTGGACACCACTCACACTTGACCCTCCCTTCAAAAGATGGATCAGGGGTCTTGTGATCTCTGCGTAGTCCTCAATGAACTTTCTGCTGTAATTAGTTAGTCCAAGGAGGCTCCTTAGATCCCGCAGAGTTGTGGGGTCTTTTAATTTCTGGAGTGCTTCCACTTTCTTTTCCTGGGGACAGAGACCCTGTGGAGTTATCTCATGCCCCAGGAAATTGACACGGGTTCAGCTTCACTGTGCCTTTTGAAAGGAGAGTTTTGTTCCGGCAGCCCTCAACTGTGTCAGGACATAACGGATCTCCGCTATGTGTTCTTCCACAGTTGAGCTTTTGACTAGAACATCATCGACATAGGCCAGGTTACCCGTTTCTCCCAAGTCGGGCATGACCTTGTATAGAAAGATGTTAAATTAATTGCCGGAGTTGATGTATTCGAAGGGAGTCCCGGTCCAAGTGTATTGCTGCCCCCCGAAGGTAAAAGTCAGCATGTTTTGGTCCTCCCTACTGACAGGTACAGTCCAGTACCCATTGGTGATGTCAATTGCAGTGAATACCTGTGACCCCTGGATCTGGGCCAGGCCTTGTTCAATGTAGGGAAGAGGCCATCGGGAAGTGTGGACCCGTTTGTTGAGCTCCCATAGGTCAGCACAGAGTCTCCACTGGCCGTTTGGTTTCAAAATCCCCAGTACCAGATTATTGAAGGTGCTGTGGACTGGACGAATTATCCCACGGGACTCAAGGTTCTTAATCATTTCAGTAAGGGACTCCATTGATGCGAGAGGCAAGCGATATTGCTTCACAAACACTGGAGTCATGCCAGGGTCCGTGGGAATTGTTGTTGTGTGGATGTCGGTGCGACCACAGTCATATGAGTCCACCACAAAGAGATCTTGAAAATCTAAGAAAACTTGTTTCAATTTTTGCTTCTGCTCCAGAGTCTCACAGGCATCAGCTAGGTTGACTCTCTCTTCAACCATCTGCCTGAAGCCTGAAAAGACTTCCGGTTTGGCTATCTCAGCGGCCTCCTCCAGCTGGGTGGAGAAGTCCCTGGTCAAAGTGCTGATTTGGACTGATGGCTTCAGGTGGGGGAGGCAGTCCTCATGGACTTGAAAGATCACCTCATGCCTTCTGAAGTCACACGTCACATCGTCCTTACCATAAGGGCAGGAAGAGTAGACCCGGAAATTCCCCCCAAGCCAGGTGAAGATCCTGTCTGGTGTTGTGTCATCGTCGCTATCACTGTCAAAACAGTCCTTGGTGATTGGTCCTAACAGTTCATTACCTACATCTATGGAAAAATGTCAGTCATCAACCACCATTCCAATAATGGTGCCTGCGCCCAGAGTGATACTCTTTAGGTCGTTGTTATCCACCTCTATTGGAATGGTGTTGTGTTCTATGTTGACTAGTGGTGTTGGGTTTACACCCAACCCTTGCTGTTGGAAATGAGCATTGAGATGGACATAGACGTCAGAGATTTTCAGTTTCTGTCCTCCTTTAATTTTCACTTTCAGTGAGAATTGTCGGGTCTGTTCTGGGGTGGTGACTTCCTTGCCAATCTGAATTTCCACTGCATATGGCAGCAGTTGAGCTGACCAAAACGCTTTCTCTGGGTCATCAAAGTCCATGGGATTACCCGCTAATCGGGACCAGGCTTTGAAGTTTATTAGGTCCAAACTAATGGGAAAGTGATTGAGAATGTCACTGCCTAAATAAAATGCAACTGAGACATCTCGCAGGACCCAACAATTATGGGCTATGCTCTTGTTGCCTATGGAAATTTTGAGCATACACCTGCTAGGCAGGAGATGTTTGGAATTGGATCTTTCCAGGTCCATTTCCCATTTGTCTAACAGTTTAAATGTGGGAATGGCTGGATCTTTTGGGAGTTTGCGGAACATGGCCTCGCTGATGAAGCTCGTACCGTTGTTCACACATACTTGGGCGAGAACAGAGTCCTTCCCCTCATTTAACTGAATGGGGTTGAACAACTGCTCTCCAATTTTCTGAATATCAGCCGAGCTATGAGCTGATTTCTCATCTTTTTGGACTATAGGAATGGGATTTTCTGATTGTGAATTTGTATAGGATTTCAGAGTGTTTCCTTCCAGTGTGGAATGCCACCTTAGACTGGAAGGAATGTTGATTTTCAGAAAAAGAGAGGACACCCCATCACCAGTTTGTTGTCCTACTGCAATTACTGTCACATCTGGGATTTGATTATTCTGGAAGTGGAATTCAATTTAGTCAGGTTTTTGTTAAAAAATGTGGCATGTGCCATTTAAACTAACATGGTTGACACTCTGTTTCAATTTTATTGGTCAGTTGGTCTGGGTCCAGAGGACCTTGTTTACACAATCTATGAGGGGTGACCATCTAAGCAGGATGTCATTCCCTAGTAAACAAGGTGTGCCCTCTGGAATCACAACTATGACCGGGTGCTTCACCTTATGTTGCCCATTTTTAATGTCTAAATCCACAGTCCCCTCAACAGGAATTTCCTTCCCGTTGAAGTTCTGAAGTTGTCCAGGAAGACGGGTGGGAGGAATTTGGTATTTCTCCCCCCTTCCCGAATTCAGCTGATCAAAGGCCCTTTTTGACAGAAGGGTAGCTTGGGATCCAGTGTCCACCAGTGCCAAAATGGTACATTGCCCCTGTATTTGGACCGGGGCATAAAATCTTCCCTCCTTTTCCTCAAGGGGGCAAAGATAATGCACATTTTTAGCCAACTGGTGGGTTAATTTCTTGGTTTTGGATACTGACAGAGAGGTGATTTGGGCTGGGTTTTGTTTGGGATCTTGGGAACCTGTAAGAAGAGGTGACAGCTGGATATGGGGGATGTTTTGGGTTACCCTGGTTCTGATTCTCAGCTGCCCCCCCTTTTTGGAGGCAGTCACCAGGATGGATTTGAACCAGTGGAATTTTGTGCTGGTCATTCTGGGGTTTGATGATAGACGGTTCTAACTTGGTCCCCACATCTACCCAGTCTGGATTTGGATCCTTTGGGACCCATTTTTCTTTGGGAAGAGTTCCCCCATCCCTGAAGGAGAAGATCCTTTTCCCAGAATCCTCTGAGGACCCCTCTCCTTCAAACTGGACGATTTGCACCTCCTCCTCAAAATGGGCCTTTTTAGACTCTTTATTTCTCCTACCCCCCTTCTGCTCCTTGGGTTGCAGACTTTTGGGGGCAGGAGATTTTGGTTCTGGTTCCTGGGTTTCCAGGGGCTTTTCACAAGTGGGGAAGGAAGCTTCCTCCAAGGCTTTACGCCCCCCTTCCCGTTGTGCCTCCTCCCTGGGAACCAGCGGGTTGTTGGGGTTCTTCCCCATCATTGTTCAGGAGCACCAGACCCTGGATTTGAGGCATTCTGAGCCGCCATGCTCATCTGAGGGTTCTGTTGAGCCCTCAGCATGCGACCCAGATCCTGTGCCATGTTCTGGACCTGGCGCTCTAGTTGGGACACCCGCTCTGGTTGCTATGGGGTCCTCATGTCTACCCTGGGTTGATCCCGGGAATGGTAACTATCCCTTCTCGCAAAATACCCCTGGTTAGGGAAGTTTGGGTTCCCTCCCCCCTTGATCTCCCCTCTCCCAGATTTGGCTGTCTGGGCTCAGGAAAGTAGGGAAAGAAGGACGGGTTGTTTTGGGGGTTGCAGTTTGGCGGGTACCAGGGAAAGTAGTTTTGTCTGGCATTTGGGGGATTACTGCCCTCCTGGGGAAAGTGAGGAGGGAAGTTCCCTGGGTTTCTTGCTGTCTGGTTGGATCCCCCCCTTGGGCTGGAGGAGTCCACACATAGCCCAGGATGGGTCTATTTCCCTTGTAGCATGGGCTGATGTAGTCAGGGGAGTTAGGGGTCCCATTTGTGGGGTTACCTTCCTGGCTCCCTGTTTGGGATTGGCCAGAGGGCCTTCTGGGTTTGGGGTTGGTCGGGTTCTGCGGGCAAAGGTTTTTAGGCCCCCCCATCTCCAGGACTAAAATGGGGCAACCTTCACCACCGCCACCTTAGCAGCAGCAGGGGTGTTGGTTGTGTTGGGGCTTTTGCTACTATTTTTATTTTCTAACGGCTTCTGTACTTCGTAGATGCACGTTGCTTGTTCAGTGACCCAGTCTCGTGATCTTTTCTCATGGAAGTCTCTCACTAGCTGGGTCATTATGTACTTAGGGAGAGCATGAAAGAAGCTGTTCACAAATTGCTTTACTGTCAGTGTGCACCCTTCTAGTGGTCTGCGCAAAGGTGCATTTCAATTCCTGAACAAATTCTTGTGGGGCCTGGTCTTCCCCACATTGTAAGTTGTAGGCTGCCTTGCAAGCCTCTTGAGGGTTCCTATGAATGGAAAAATCTTGCAGGATGGCCGCCCTATCGGTGGACCATCTGGAATGGTTCTGATCCTCCAGCCACGCAAAGAAGCTGGAGTACTCATGAGAAAATGTCCACTTTACATACTGAATACAGCTTTGGCTGTCCTTCAGATGGAAAGTCTCCATCACCTTTTCAAATAATTCAAGGTGCTCTCAAACCAAATATTTTGCATTTTTGTGGTAGGGCATGATGACGCTCCTAATAGCTTTTATTTTTTTCAGGGCATCCTTGAGTAAAGCCCTCTTTACTTTGTTAGCCTTTTTAGTTCTTGTCAGCTTGGTCCACTCATCCTCTTAGTGGGCCTAATCTCATGGAATTCCCCACCAGATTTCACTGCCTGATCTCTTGATGAGTTATATTTCTGAGGATCCATTTCTCTGATTCTCCCCTCACAGGAGTCTCCCTGATCAGAGAAGATGGCCCTAGCACTTAGGAACCTGTACATAGGTGTCCGCCCATCCATTTCTGGGAGGCGCTGACCTATCAGCCCCATATTCCCCATTGGGTTGAAGCCTACCATCCCAGTGGCCCTTGATCATGTGAGCCAGTGGACATGGAATTGAAGAGATTAAAGTCTCTGGAGCCCGGGTTCCTGAGGTTATGCTCAGGGGTTTCCCTCTCCCATCTGACCTCATCTCTCTCAGCCCCTACTCCCTGATGGCATGCACAAATCTGACCCTTTTGTTCTTCTATTAAGGCTTTACTGGTCTCTATTAGTTGTTCCCGCGTGGCTATCTGTCTATGGAGCCTGTCAATTTTTTCACAGAGAGCCTCATTGTCTTTCTGTGCTTCCTGTCTGATTTGGGAGTATTTAGCCAATTTTTGCTGCAGGAGACTCACCTCCTGAGTTCTGTCTTACTGGCCTGGTCATTCTTTGCCAGAGCATCTTCCACCCTCCTGGTGTGCTCTAACAGCTTTTCATAGTCCATTTTGAGTTCACCCAGTCCCTGAAGGGCCATGTGATTCTCTTCCACCTTGGTTTTTAAATGGCTGATTTCCTGGCCTAAGGCATCCCTTTCCTGAATTAGAGTACCCCTCTGTGCAGCCAGGTCGTCCCTTTGTTTTCTAATAACACATAATTTATGGCGCTCTTCATCAAACTCTGTTTGGGATTCAAGGTCTTTGATAATTATTTGATTATTTTCCTCCTTTAATTTGTCTATGCGGTCTTGTAGGATGACTAGCTGTTCTGCACAGACTTACAATTCAGTTGCTGCTCCAGCTTTTGTTGGCTCTGTTCTAAAGAGTCCAACCTTTCTTGACACTCTTTTTGCAGTGTCAGTAATTTGGTGTCTTGCTCTACCTTCTCTTGCTGCAGGAGATCCAGATCCAGATCTTCTTTTACTTTTGTCAGGTACTGTCTGGTTTCACACTCTGAATCTTGGCTCTTTTGTAGCCTTTGCTCTGCAGAGTCCAGATCAGTTTGGGTCTTCTCTAGGGATTGTACTTGCCTTTTTGCCAGGTCTAGGTTTTCGGCATATTTTTCCTGTATTACTCCAATGTGGAGGTACAGGTACGCCGCTATTTTGGCAATTTTACATTGCTCTTCTTTTACCCTTGGGGCCATGTACAATTAACTAAGTGTCTGGTGTAATGGACCCTGGTCCTGCCATGTATCTAATTCTATGGAAGTGATTTGTTGTTTGATTTCCTGCAGCCAAACATTCTCATCCTGCTCTACCCATTCACCCCTGACAAACAATGTGTGTAGTAAGTGTTCTTTTGCCATGTTAATTTCCACTGGGGTCGCAATTCCGGAAATATTAATTTCCTTCTGACTTATCTCAGGGTTACTTTTAGCTTTGCAAAACAGGCCCAACTCATTTGAGTATTTCTATTGAAGGGTGTTTTTACGGTGTAGCACAGTATGGTAGCCCAACAGGGTGCATGTACCCCATCAGTTAGCACGCTGTGTTAGACTGTTACAAGTGGTATGTCTAATTCAGGATCTCGTGATGAGCCCCCAAGCTGTAAGTGATTTCAATCCGGCACACATCAAGCCAATGCCTAGCGTGTAATGCACAACTGAAATCCTTATTTATTTTTCTCAAAAAGTTCTTTTATTCTGAACGATGTACCACTCATATCACGCCTCTCTCCTGGAACCCCCTCCCGGTCACACTGAACCAGGAATAAGGCTGGTCTGCAAAGTTAAAATATTTATTTATAAATTTACAATTTAATCACACTATGTTTTAATGGGTATACAATAATCACCAATGGGGTGATGTAACACAGAATAATCTCTTTAATACACAAGGAGTAATAGTGAGCAAAATAATGCAGCACAGAAATAATAATTTTGTGTGTGTGATCAGAACAGATAGCACTGTGGTTAAAGGTTCCCCCTGCACAACCCAATAGGCAATATAAAGAGATAGGAGGAGAGAGCAGTTATTCAGGAATGGCAGAATTCACACAAATCACAATCCCACTTTCCCCCAGCAAACACTAGAGAAAACAGAATGGACTGTCAAGCCGTCTGAATGGCTTTTAATGTTATCTTGAAAATTGATTGGGCAAAAACACTAAATATGGTTTAAATTGCTGAAATTGTTATAATTCTTATGGGAGCTGCTTTGGATAGTTGCACACAAACACTATCAATGATTAAACACCAAGAAACTATTTGAAATCTGAAAATTAAGGTCGGGAGCAATCATACGCTGTTTTACACGTGTAAGAATTTCCCTAAAATGAAATTCGTGGCAAACTTTTCACTGTGCGATAAGCGCAATAAGAGGTGAACCGTATGGATTTGGGATGCGGTTTTAGATGCGGTTTACAGCGTAGATGTTAGCTACAAGCAGCACAAACACTGAGGAAGTTATGGACGTTTTAGTGGAGGTCAGTTTTTTCAGATAGGTGCAAGAATGGGAAAACCGGAAACACTTTTAAAATGACAAATGTAATTTCTAACACGAGAGGATGATTATGAATAAACAGATACCACACATGAACACAGCCACTTGATCGGTGCAACTGCCTGGAGTGGTCCCGCCTTCTTCAGATGAAAAATATCAGCGCACACATAGTTTTAACAATACTAGCACAGAAGGAAGATAGGAGGAATAGGATAGAGAGTTCAGGCAATTCAAAAGTACTCCTAATAATGCAGGTTCTGAATACAAGATAGGATGGATTTAAGATAGGGATTGAACTAAGCAAGGTACATATGCTAGTGACACAGTTCTATCTATAGATACTCACTAGATATATTTCAAACGGAACCGTCAGGATTCTGGTCAGGGATTCTAGTCAGGGATTCTGGTCAGGACAGACTGCTGGGCACATCGGATTTGGGCAGCATCAAGGCGCTCTGGACACTGCACGGCACAGGACTGGATCTGATCTGGAATGCACTCTGGTCACCGCACGGCACAGGATCGGATTGGATCTGCCCTTATTGCTTCTGATGATAATTATTTCAGCAGGCAGGCAGTACAGCTCAGCCAGGCTGTATTTAGTTCCCCTTAGGTTTGTGGGGTTGGTTATGGTTCTGGCAATTTAAGGCCTAGCTGAAAATTGTTCAGCTATGCAATGGCCTTTCTGCTTTGTCAAGTTTCTGGAGTCTGGAGCAAGGAAAATGGAGAGTTCTGCAGCAGGGTGCTCCACCAGCATTCGGATAGTGGGTGAATCTGTCTCTCCTTATCTGCGTTCTGCTGTCTCAATTTATACTTATGATAAAGGGTGTGTGTGTGCTGGTTTAGCCTAAGCTCACCCCTTTGACAGGGATTAACAGGGATTGGTCAGGATCTCCTCTCTAAGAGGAGAAAACTGGTGTGTCATCTTTATGGTGTGGGTTTATGAGGCTTAGAGTCCACCCCTGGCCTCTTGAACACAAAATCTACTTTTGCCACAATACATATTTCCACATTTGCAACCTCTATAACAACCAGATATATAGATTACACATTTTGTACAGCAGCTACTCCTCCAAACCCCATAACTGTAAGATCTTGTGACTGCTTTTCCCAGAATTTCGCCCTTTTCATCAGGAACATAATGTCCCGTTTATCCGCAAATTTCTACAAGTGTGCGTGGCTAACATGGGCATAAGTGTATAAAGTTTCATACTTCTAGCAGAAATACATTTGGTGTAAAATCACATTTTCTGCCATTTCCTTACAAATTATGTCACACGATCTTGCTGCCTCTTGAAATGTGCAGCCAAAAATTAGATTTACCATTCTGTTATTTTTGTGTTCTTGACAGTTTTCAGTGGCAAGTTATATGTAATTAAACAAAATGTTGTTTGTGACTGTCCAGCCACAGATGGTTGTTTGTCTCCGCCTCTTTTTATCTCCCTTCAGTTCAGGAGCAGTCTCCTCCCTGTTTCCTTGGCAGAGGCCATTTTACGACTGTTCACACCTGGCATTTCCATTAGCTGGAGGATGTCCATTGTTTTGTCCTGGGCTCACTAGCAATTCGTACCTCCCCATGATTTTCAGCTGTGGGGGAAGTGTCCTCCTTTTGTGAGCAAAGCTGTTATTCCAGTTTGGGTGGTTTTTACCAGGCTTACATTTACATTTAAATGTTATTTCTGTTGCATTTTTCGTGAGTTTAAAACAAACTTGTGATTTCCAAATATCAGCTAGAATGCTTATTCAAGATTTTAAACCATGGGATAAAGACAGTGACAACATAGGTTACTCTCAGCAACAGGCCACTTAGATTGCAACATTTGAATTCAGTTTATACAGGTTTTAAAGTTTTAATCAGGCTTCTGACAGCTGTCATTCAGGCGGCCGAGGGTACTGCGCCCAGATTTTGACAGATTCCACAGGCAGGCAAATTTTGCTGTGGATGTTTCTTTGATACTTTCAGCTTTTCGGGACATTGTATGTTCACCATGATTTCTTATACTAAGTGAATTGTAGCACCCAGCAAGAATTCTGGGGGTTTGAAGGTGTTTTGTACCGGCATTCTGCAGTTTCAGCAACAAAGAAAAAGTGATTTTAAGCAAGTGTTGACGAGGAGAGGAAATTACTGACGGGCCCATTGGTCAGTACTCACCCTCGAAAACTAGTAATGCATGATAGCTGCACCATGTGAGGATAGAGTGCAGGATTCACATACTCCGGCAAGCTTCAATAATGAGGACTCAGTAAATTGGCAAAGGGAAGTCCATTTAATGATACATACATCAGCAGATGGAAATCAGCAGCATCACGAACACCTGCCTCACCCCGACTTCCCCGAACTTTAGTCAAATAGCCTCTTTTATGGGCAAAATCTGTCATCATTGATGTCTAATTCTACAAAAAATCATCATGCAATATAATTGGTTGAGAAAGGTAATTTAAGTATAGGTGCTATATCTGTATATGGCAATAACTCAAGTGGATTGGATAACTCTTATCGGGTGGGCGTCTACGCCCATCCCTCTACAAAACACGTGATTGACGTCACTACAAGTATGACGTCTCATTGGTTACAGTGTCTATAGGACTCTAGATTACATGGTCCCTTGTGATTGGGCAAGTTACACCCCTAAACATAAATCTCCATTTTAATTAGCAGCATGCAGAGTAGACACCCAGGTGCCTAGTGTCCCAAGATTCACCCTTCCTCCCTTCCATCAATCAGTGTTTTAGGGCTATGTGTCAATTAGTTGGCTGGGTATGGCCTCGGATCTGTAGTCTCTTATCAGGAAAAGTTATGGCACATTCGGGTTCTGGATGACATCAGGCGGTGGTACATCTTTGTGCCTGTCTGGTCACATGCTGGTCCACCGTGAATCTGCTTCAGTTTCCAAACTTTTGTGCATTTAATTCTGTGTGCGCTTGGCCACCTGCATGGGCCTCTCTTATCTTGACCTTCATGGGCAGGCTGGTATTCTCTGTAGTTGGTGTCTCGCGAGCTCATGCTCACCTCCCCTTCTCTGGTTGACCTCGATCTCCCCGGCATAAGCCTCTCTTTGTTGAGTTTCGATTCCGCTCCTTCTCTGGTCTTTGCTGGGTTTCGAGACTCGGCCTGTCAGGCCTTTGGCCGCCTGGGTCCATTTCTGCTTTCACAAAATGAAGTTGCACGTGTACATTGTGCAGTATTGAGGTTTATATATGGTGGGTGCTTGCCCCTCTATTCTTCTACTGAGCATTGTAGGCAGTATCAATTTCTTAGCATCTTGCATTTCAAGCTTATTTACACACATTCAACAGGGTGGTTGCTTCCATCTTGTCTCATGGCACCATTCTTTTATGTTTTAACAGTGTCTCTCCCCTGCATCCATTATAATTATCCTTGTAGTTACTAGTACTGGCATACGTGCTTTCAGTAGCCAATTCTGTTTGTTCTCAGGGCTGCTCGGGCCCTTGGGTTATTTCCATTGACCTTCCATTAAGGCTTTAGGGGTCTCCTCGTGGACCGTGTGCAGGTATTCCTCACTTCGCATCAGCGGCTGGTACGGCGGTCTGATATGGAACTGTGCTGCCCAGGGTTGTCGTGTTATGGCTGCTTCAACCGGTACTGATCTCCTTATGTACACGGGGCAGAGTCCCAGTGCGGCTCTCTGTTGGTTCATTTGCTCCACATACGTCACGTACCTTGGCGAGTACCTTACTGGCAATTCGCAATGGGGGGCAGGGGTGCAGGTCATATCTGGGACCTCCTCTACACTCCCCTCTCTGGTCGGTTCATCGACCACTTCTGCTTCCTCCTTTATATTCATTTTGTTTGATTGCTCAGATTCTTGCTCATCGTCTCCTGGGTTTACACAAGAAGGTGTGAAAGTATGCAATTTTGGTGTCCATATCTTTATCACCCCTTTCAAGCTTCCTGCTGTTCTCACATGCTCATCTTTGTTCCAGGTCATCAACTGGCATTGTCCATTTGGACTGCAATAAATCCATTTGCCTTCGTATCTTCTTCGTTTCTTAGGATAAGTGAATTTTGTTCCTTCTGGTGCAAATTCACTGGCCTTCACAAAGTCCTTTATCTCCTCATCTGTCAGGTCTCTGGGCTTCTAATCTGGCTCGACAACGACCATGATTTTCATCCCTATGACCTCTTTGCCGTTTTCTGGCATTGTGTTATGATTATCTTGATTACACAGAATCCTAGCAGCACCATTGCTAGCAAGGCTCCCAGAAACTTTGAATATATCAGCCATCCATTGCGGGACCCATGAGAATAGGTTCCCAAACCAGCTGTCGTCGTCCACTTCATCTGTCTCATCGGTCATCTGGTTTTTCAGGGGTGTTAACATGTCTATGGCCTCTGTGAGGGTTCCATTTTCTTCGTCGTGTGATGGTATACATGTGCAACATGATTCTCCAATTTTTGCGCAAACACCTCCATCCATTGCAATGATCATGTCAAGCACATATCTGTTCTGGAGGGTCATCAGTCTGACTGCTCTCAGTTCTTCCTTGATTGCGTTGAACCCTTTTATGGTGGTATTGATGGTCTGTAATAACTCCCATCTCATTATCTGCAACCACTTGGTATTTGCACCAACCTGGATGTGCGGCAAAAGTATTGTTGTAAATACGGATGAAGTTAGGCTAAACAGCCTGTGTTCATAGGGAATGGCATAAAATTCGTACTCTGATTTGGCAGAGAAGTAATTCTCTCTCTTCATCCTTGACATTAGTTCCACAGACCTCCTTTTCCTCAGGTGAGCATCTGCTTTCGGGAAACTGTCCAAATTCAGTTCATTTTTTGGGATCACTAGTGCAAGAATATGGACTTTCACCAGTGTGCAGATGCCTCCCCAGTTCCTCGGTAGTCTTATGTAGGCTTTGGATCCACATGCCCAATAGTAGTCCATCAGGACTGCGGTCCCTTGCGACATCCCTGGGGCTTCGTATATTCGTCCGTAGTTTTGATTCTCCCCCATTTTCCTCGTGCCATTACTTCTAAAGCACAGTTTCGGGTTTTCCAGCGGTACTATTTGCAGGGGGCCTCCTCTGTCTTCGACCCATGTTAACAGCTTTACCAATTTTGGTCATAGTGGTTTACATAGTCTTTGAGAGTTTTCTATGGCTTCTTGGCAGGCTCCAAGGACCATCCAAGCTCAGCAGATTACAACTCCTTCTTCCCAACCGTCGGGGGAAACAACTGATCCCCAGATCTGCATTTGGCCTCGGTTCTTCCATATTTGCGCTTCTTCTGCCGTTTTTCCTTGAACGTTCAGTGTTGAGTTTATTTCCCACCTTATTCCTGACCCTTTGACGTCAGGGTTCTCATATCTTATCACATGATTCTTGGTGTGGGCCCTGTTTCTTGTTTTGATGTCCTGGACATATCCGTCTTCATCAGGGTAGTCCTTTTCGTTGGCCCATATCAACGAGGCGTCTCTCCCCATGAATTGTCCTCTGGTGTTGCACATTGCCACATGTGACATGCAGTGTGCTGTGGGGACATCTATTTCTACAGCCACAAAGATTTTGGACTTGCCCATGCTGTACGGCAGGAGTGCACAGACAAAACATTCTCCTTCTGATTGCCTTCGTCCAACTTCCTTCATTTGCTGGTACCATATGTTGTTTCCAAGATGGGCTGTGCTGTCCAAGTAATCATTTAACTCGTTATCGGTTTCATATGGACTTCTCTTGATCCTTAGCGTTTTTCTGTGGTTGGCTATCACTATGTCTCTGAATGCGTCTGTACTGCTCTTTCGTTCAGGCAGACTCTCGGGTGTTATCCTTGGAGGGGCAGGTTTCATTTCCTGTCCTGCAGTAATAGGGGGAGGTTTTGCGCTTCTTTTCCTTCCCTCCTGCATTCTTTTGTAGACCTCCTCCCACCAAATGTGACTTATCATCCTTCCAACACGTGGCTGTGTCGTAGGCTCGGTAGTTACTTCTGGCGTTGGAGCTGGCGTACTTGCTATCACAGTTGTGGTGGTTGTCTTGCTCAGCTCCTCATGTAGCTTCCTTGCTCCAAGTATGAGTGGAAACACATACTCAACTACCGCATGTGTTTTCACAATGAGTTCTTTCGTTGCTTCCTTTGTTCTATTGAGTGATTTTGCTATTTCACTTCGGTTCGGTTTCTCACGTTGCTCCCTGCTTTCTGGAGCTGCTTGTTCCACCGGTGATTTCTCTCTTTCAGTTGGTTTGGCCTGCGGTTTCGTAGCCATTGACACTTGCCCTTGTGCGTGTGCACTCAGTGTATGGGTGCGTGCCGTGGACAGTGCTATGTTATCATTCATTCCGTGCCGACCCTGTCTCCAGCCTTTCTCACCATTCATTACTTCAAGTGTATTCGTATTACTGCTAATTATATTCAACTGTAAGTCGTTTGCTTTATCATCAGTTTTCCTTGGAACAGGGATGACAATATAAGGTCTGGGTGCTTTTGTGGGCCCCAGATGTTCATTACCTGGTGGATGTACAGACATTGGGACGCTACGTGCACCAATAAAAAATGCAGTTCTAATAGTTAACGATAAAAATACTACAATAATTACAATGCATATACATATGACGGCCTTGAAAGACAGCTTGCAGCATCTCCTTTAAGGGAACCGTGGGCCCCCTTCTACTAGTGGCACGACTAAGTTACTGTTTTGGGCCCCCATTTCAAATACGTCCACAGTCAATAGTTTATTTTTCTTCTTATTCTGTTTTCGTCACTCAAAGTTCAATAAACACTAAAGTGACAAGTGCAGTTCAATGTCCCCCATCCTACGAGTGATGATGATGATAGTCTCTGAGTATGGAGTACAGTTCCTTTGCTAGACTATGGAAAAGGGTTAGACTATCGTTTTCAACACATCATAATTATCCTGTATTTGTATGGCCAGCGTATTCCCAGGGCACTCTTCCAACTCGCCTTGGACCTGGGGACATACATGACTTTGTTTGTAGTGACACCATGAAAGGATGGATTCGCTACAAATCACGCAAAATAAAATTTTGAAAAAATAAAGATAAAATAAAAATAAAAGTGAACATATGAGAAGGTAGGAAAAAATAAGAAAAGGTTGAAAAGGGTAAAACGGCAGTGAAGTTCGTGTCTCTGTTCCTTTCACTTGGTCTTTCGAGGTCGAGTTGGTGAAAAGTCTCTCTCTCTCCCATTTACTCCACTGCGAAACAATGATGCAAAATAGAAAAAGTAAGAAAAATAGGAAAAGAAGTTTAGATATCGTTGTCCTTGTTTCCGCCTTTTCGGTCCGTTCTACGTTGGAAGCATGAAGAACTGTGTCTTTGTTTCCTTGCTCTGTCCCCAACTGGGGGATGATGGAAAGTTTTATCTTGGATCTTCCCCTTCTAAGGCTCTTCTTAGCAGTGGTTGTCCATAATTGCTTCTTAGTTGAGATGCAGTGGCCCTCAGGAGCCGATTCAATTGGGCATTTTTCGCTGGCTCATTAAGAAAAGCAGGCACATCAATGTGGTGGGGTCTGCCCACTAGTTCTGGAAAGTTTTCAATGAGATGGAAGAAAACACAAAACGCATACCGACTGTCTTCGGGTGTTAATGGAATTTGCTCTGACTCTTTGGCTCTTAGGTCACAGGCCTTTCATGCAGTGTGATCAGTCCTTGCCTTCTCGATCTGTCCCTCACCGAATAGTCTCACAGGAATCTCCTTAGGAATTCTCGCTGGACGTTGGACAGCTCCACTTGGAGCATGATTCCATGGAGAAGGGTCTTCATGTGTATGAAATTGACTGGGTCTCTAAGGAAGGTTGCAACATTGACATCCGCAGGCCTTCCCACCATTTCTGGATAGTCTGCAATCAGTCTAATCAGGACATTGTGGGCTAGCTGCGTGTCTAAGGGGGACAGGGACATTTTGCTTTGTTTTGCTGGGTCCCGATCACAAGTCTTTTTGTTGTCGTGAACAAGTCTTGCACTTTCCTGCTGCGTGGTCTGCTACCACATTGTTCAGTTTACTCCATATTTGATTCAGGATGTGATTATTTCGGGGATCTCTAATGAAGGTCAGGGTATCTGTGGTCCTCCCGACAAGTTCTGGGCACTCCTCAATGATTCAAAAGAATAAAGTGTAGGTAACTTCGTCAATAACTGCTTGAGGCGGGAGCATTAGTCTTTTGTTCACTGTGCTCGGGCAACTCGGCGAAGACCTCTGCGATGACAGTCAGTAGTTGCCTGATTACCGTCTTATTTCTGGATGTTGAATGTATTCTGTGACACTTGTTTCTTTCCCTATGAGTGACAAATAGGACAGTACTATTAGCTGAAAATAGGTGAGCACATCCCACTTGAGACTTCTGCTGGGGTGAACTATATGTCCGTGAACAAAGTCTTGGTACTGGATGTTTCAGGATACCAGTTTAGTTTACAAAAGTGTCCTGTTTTTACAGTTTATCAGAGTCTGAGAGTCCGTGTTCAATGCTTTGTGGCTCAACGTGATCAAGCTACTAGTATCACCGCGGGTTCAGAGTATGCGGGTTTCTTCTTTTCGCTTGCACTTCAGCTGCACAGTACATGTTTGAAAGTCCTGTATCTCATTCAGTGCTTAGAGGAGAAGTTCAGTGTACAGCCACAATTTTCACAGTGATTTCCTTAGTTTGTGTTTTCTGCTCGTGCGTCCTTCTTCCTCGCCATAGTCCTTGTCTGCACGTGCTGCGGTCCTTCCCCATTGTCTGTGGATTCCCCGGCAGTAGATGCAGTAGGAGTGCTCTCTCCTATAAAGGGTTTTATGTCGCTTCGGAAGATCCAGGCTCTTCTGCCCACAAGCTTAACAGCGGACGTGGTGCAGTCCTCTATGATGAAGGGCCCGTTAAACCTCGGCTCGTCCCATTTCCTTCTCGTAAAGTTTTTCACCAGAACTCTGTCTCCAGGGAAGACAAGGGGTGCGCCGAGGCTGAGAGCTGAGTCTGCATCAGCACTATCTGCAGTGGTTTGTGCTGTCCTGTCCCCTTTCCGTCGTTGCTGCAGTTGGCCTGAAATGACAGTGGCACTGGATGTGAGACAGTCTAGGTAAGCTTTCATCTCTTCTCCCAGAACCTCCCTAGTTGACTGGGCATCATATCTAGCTCTGTCTCGGGGGGTAAGGGGAGTCCTCATCCTTCTTCCAGTAACTGTTTCGTGCGGCGTAAAATGATGGTCGGAGCCTGGTTGGTTCCGAAGTGCATAAAATGCCAGTGGTAGACAGTGCACCCATCCCTTTCTTAATGTGAGTTTCAACTTGGATATCCTTTCCTTAAGAAAGCCGTTGATCCGTTCACATATCCCATTTCCCTTTGGATGATACGCCGATGAGAACTTGTGCTTTATACCAAGCAACAAGCTAATCTGTTCGAACACTGCGTTCACGAAATGAGGCCCACTGTCTGATCTCATAACCTCACACACCCCCCATCTAGGGAAGACCTCTCTCACCAGGAATTTAGCAGCACAGGCGGCATCGGGGTGTGTACAGGGACCTGCCTCCACCCATCTGGAAAAGGGACACACCACCACAATTAAATACCTGTACCCATTACACACTTGAATCATATCGACATAATCGATATGCAGGTGCCGGAAAGGTACACTTGGTCTGGGGATGACTTCTCTCACTACTTTTAATGTGTGCCCAGAGGTGAATTGTTGGCAGACAATGCAATTTACCATAAATAATGCAACATGCTCTGCTAAATTTGGTGTAAACCAGTCTTCGGCAAGCGTTGCAGCACGATTTTCTCTTGTCATGTGAATGGGGTAATGAAGCTGTTCTAGCGCTACTTTTAGAAGGTCGACAGGCATTACTGGTTTACCCGTGCTGTCTTGCCTCCACAATCCGTCTGAGGGGTTTAAAGAACACCCTCGACACTTCCACAGATTTTTCTCCTCCTGAGGTGCCTCCCCCTGGAGCTCCATTAACTGAAACTGCCCCATATTACTATAGGCTTCTGGTGTGGCTTGCGCCACCCTCATACATTCATGGGTACGTGCCACATCCACGTCCATGATTGTTTCAGCTTTGGATGCCATGCGCCTGGCTTCCGTGTCCGCTTCATGGTGTCCACGTGACACAAAATCTGTCCCTTTGGTATGAGCGGTGCATTTTACGACCGCCATGCGCACTGGGAGCTGTAGTGCTTTTATCAGCCTTTCCAGTAAGGCCGCGTGCTGCACTGGCATGCCGTCCGCTCTGAGGTAGCCCCTCCTTTTCCAGCATGCCAGTCCTGCGTGCACTGTTGACGTCACATAGGCGGAGTCAGTGTACACTGTTACTTCCTGGTCTGCGTGATTCTCAATGGCGAGTATCAATGCCACTAGTTCTGCAGCCTGTGCAGAATAGTGAGATGGTATTCGTGCACTGACAAGTACTTGGAACTCTCCATTCGCCATGTGTTTGATCACGGCCACGCCTGTATACCTTTGCCCATCATCTTGGTCAATTCTTGATGACCCGTCAATAAAGACAATCTCTCCACTTGGCAGGGCATTTTCCTTGACCCTGGGGATCTCATCATAGTATTCTTCATAGTTTGCACAGTCATGCACAGGCTCTCCCTCTATGACTGGCTCAGCAATAAACATAGCAGGATTCACCGTTTTGCATCTCACTATTTTGATTGAGGGATTGGAGATAATCACCTCGTAGGCTGATGCTCTCTGAGAAGTCAGCATACCAGTTGGCTTCTCTAGCATGGCGAATAATGAGTGCTCAACATATAGGGTCATGGAGCACCCCATCACAATGGATGATGACTTCTCAATGGGGAACGCGGCGGCAGCTAAATTTTGTTCACACGGGAAATGGCCTTTCATGACCGGGTCTAAACTTCCACTGTAATATGCTAGGGGTTTATATCCCAGTGAGGTTCGCTGCGTGAGTACTGCCGTCATAAAATCGCCATCAATATGTGAAAACAGATAGAATTCCTCAGCATAATTAGGAATCCTGAGGACTGGGGCCTTACAAATTGCCCCCTTGAGTTCTGTAAACCCTTTCTCCGTCGCTTCATTCCATTCAATATCTTCTCTCGTCACCTGGGCCTTTTTAAGGGCCTGCAACAAGGGCTTGGTATACGAGCTGTAGTCAAAGATCCATGCTCTGATATAGTTGCATAGGCCTAGGAAGCTTTGCATTTGCTTTACTGTGCACGGCTTGGCCGTGTTCATGATAGCCTCAGCCACATTTTTCCCCTCATGTGAGATCAGTTGCCCTATGTACAACACCTCCTGTTGGCAGTATTGCAACTTGTCCTAGTCCACTTTGTACCCCTTCTCCACCAATATAGTCAATAGCTGGACAGAGTCGTGTCGGCATTGCTCTTCAGTGATGCTGCAGATTAGGATGTCATCTACATACTGCAAAATAACACTGTCCACTGCAATATTGCCTAGGTCCATTTGCAGGACTCTGTTGAAAATAGATGGAGACTCGCAATTCCCCTGTGGCAGCCTCGTACTTTTCAGGTGCATTTGTCTGAAAGTAAATGACGTCAGGTCTTGTGAGTCATGGTGTAATGGAATAGAGAAGAATGCATTCTTCAAATTGATCACCGTGAAGTATTTGGCTTCAGTGGGTATATCGCACAAAATTGTGGATGGATTAGGGACTAGATGGAACTCGGCTTCGACTATGTCGTTCAATGCTTCTAAATCCTGGATTAAATCCCAGGACCCCCCTTTAGATTTCTTGACAGGGTAAATTACCGTGTTGCATGGTGATTCCGATATCATCAGGATGCTCTGTTCCATCATGGCAGAGATTATCTTTGCAATCCCTTCATCTGCTTCCCTGGACATGGGATACTGTCGTGCCCGTGGCAGAATTGCTCCTGGTTTCAATTTAATTTTTACTTCTCCAGCCCCCTTCAGGAGACCTACATCATAGGGCCCTGTAGTCCATACTTTGGCCGGCACTAGGGCCATGTCGTTATCAAAGTATTCTGGGCGTACCAATGCTAACATTATTCTCTGTGGTACCTCCCGCTTGATCATTTTGACCCAAAATATGAGACTCACTTCCACCTGTGTCTCTTCTAGGTCAGGGTGTTCTTCGAACAGATCATCATCGGTGACGTCAGTCACTCGATACCCTTCTTCGATGGGGACAATCGCACACCAAGGTCACATCCTTCAACTAATACTACCTTTCCTCACACCGCGGCAGGTTGTATCATTAAGGGAAATACTTGTCCCTCCTCTTCGTGCATGGGTATTCTTGGCCTGAATAGAAACTCATCTGGGGTTCTCATAGTTTTGTCTGCGAAGCCTGGCAGTTACGCCATAAGCACTTGCATGCCATATGCGAACACTTCTGGTTCCAGTGGTATAGCTCTCATGGCTGCACGTCCAGAATATGCTCTGATCATTTTGCACACTTTTGAATAATGCATTCCTGGAGTGGAGCATACTATGCCATCCTCAGTGAACGAGATGGTCATATTCAACTTTGTCATTAAGTCACGACCCATGATATTCACCAGGGACTGACGAGAATACAATAAGGATACATTCATGTCGCACTCTCCCACTGAGACTGGGAGTGCATCAGTAAAGGGAACTCTGCTATGAGCTCCAGTAAAACTCTGGGTATCTATGGCTTCACCGGACAAGGAGAACCTTCCTTCACGTATGCACGAGCGCGTTGCACCCGTGTCAACTAAAAAGGAATATTCTTTCCCCCTATGGTGACATTTACCCTAGGTTCCCTGTTAGGGTCTGGTGTCACTGATAGGATAGAACACATCAGAGTTCCCTGTGAGCCGTCCTATTTCATATATAGGTTCGTTCCACTGTATACCTGTGGGTTTCCCCCACCGGAATTAGTGCCCTGTGCCACTTGCATCAGTGTCTGCTGGGGTTGTCCCTGTGGTACATTCCCCATGTTCTGTGGCTGGACCATTTGCTGTGCACCTTGCTGCAAGCCAATCGCCTGCTGCTGCACGATATAGTTTTGTGCACTGCTCTGTTGTGGGGTAGAAGGTTGATTCACCATGCCTGTCCCCAACCCTTGGTTGATCTGCCACATGCTTTGGCTTCTGCACATGCGCGATATGTGTCCTGTTACTCCACACAACCAACACACTGGTGGCGGTCGGACCATCTGGCATAGTCGGACTGGCAATTGGTGCGTTCTGGATACCATTTTGAACATTCTGTAAACCTCCTTGGTTACCTCTAAATCCTCCCTGATTGCTCTGCCATCCTCTTCCTCCAAATCCCCTTCCTCTCGGGTAATCTCCCGCGTTATCCTGATTGTTTTGTGGCGGGTGAGAGGCACGTGGTGCACTCGATTCAGCTAGACTTGTTAGCATGGCTCCCTCGAGAGCATACTTTGAGAGCTTCCTTTGCACTAGCTTTGCCTCCTCTCGCCTCTTTCTTCCGATTCTTTTCTTGCAACAGTCTACAATAATGGGCAATTGTCAACTGGATTTCGGCCCATGGTTTAGCTTCTATTCATACCAATTTTTTTAGCTGTTTTTGCACCGGTTCTGGTAACCCTTGGCACAATATATGATAGAATACAAGGATACATTTAATCCAAGACTCTTGTGTTTCGAGCACCAACGCGTCTTGAAAATTCTGGATATAAAGCAAAGGATCCTCTGACTCCTTCATTTTTCGAGTCATTATAGCTCCCATATCAGATGTGTCTGGATATAGCGTACGCAGCACTTTCCACACTGCTGCTCTACAGTTGTTAAATGGCACTCCGTCATGAGAGGTGTTAGTTATGGTTACCCTGGGGTATCCTGCCCTTTTCCACACGTCGTCTGCTCTTTCACCACGTATAGCAATTAGAAGACCCTTGATGTCCCCTATGGCTAGAGTGACACCCCCCGTCATTTTCTCTAGCTCATGTATCCACTTTACGGCTCCCGATGTCAGCATTGGAAGCTTATTTTTAAGAGTCTCGGTCCATGTGTGGCCATGGAATATATTGCGGTCTTGCTCCCCCCTTTTCTAACAGTGGGAATTGGAATGCGCAATCCTCCTTTTCCTTCTCTATACCTCCTCGGTCTCTTGCCTGGGCGGCGTTCCCGCCTTGCCTTCTAGCTGGCAATGCCCTTAACCTATCTGTATAGGCAGGTGCCGACACCCCCCTCTGACCGTGGGGTGTCTCTTCATGTCGGCTGGACCGTCCATCGGGCTTCGGTGTCCTATTTATGGACCCGCTAGCATCTGACCATCGTATCTCTCAGTTCCCTGGGAGTCGCTTTTCACACCGCCTCCCTTCATCACACGCCACTTCCTCCGCTTCCCCATCGGAGTCTGATTCCGAGTACTCCCAATTTACACAACTTCTCGCATCATCTTCGTTCTGCCCAACTTCTAGTCTATCTAGGAAACGTCCCCTACTCCCACTACTTTGGGTGACATCCTCAGTGTCATATAGCTGAGTGCTCTCTAAGCGCTCATCTTCCCTTCCCTCTTGGGAGATTTGTTCCAGTCCCATCTCATAAAATTTTGTCAATCGCTTCCCCGATGCTTCTGGTGTCGAAGTCATCATCAATATTTGTCCCACTTGTACCTGGTACCGCATTGCTTGCAGGAAAGAACTCTTCTATGTCTACAACACGATTGTGTTTTTTCACTTCCTGTTGCAAATATTCTAAATCTCGCACCCTTTGCCTGCATTTACGTTCTGCTTCCTCGTCCATTTCTCTTCGCTTCTTTGCTTCCTTTCTAGCCTTATCAACTACCCTCATCCGTTCATCTCTACATTCCTTTGTCCTTCTACTTTCCTCATCTTCTCACTTTTTTACCTTTCTTTCGTGCACTCTCTTCTCTTCCTCTAACCTTAGCATGTTCTGCCTGTACTTTTCATAGGCTGCATTTTGAGTGCGACTGAGCGGCATACTTTGCTCTTTGCGATATAGTTGTTCTCGCCTCAACCTATCCTTCTTTCTTGCCCTCTTGTTTCTTATGTGCACTTCCTTCTCCTTTTCCTTTCTTTGCACCTCATCAGACCGCTCACTCGGCCTTGCACCATCACTTACTTTTCCATCTAGCTTCAACAGTATCTTCCCTCCCATCCATTCATCCTTTATAAATGTTAACTCATCGGTTCCTTTCCGCTTCTTTCCCTCTCTCTATCGAGAGGTGCACTCGTTTGTGCCTGGTCCTTCCTTTCCACACCTCGCCTCTCTTTTTCCCATGGGACTGTGGAGGCAGAGTCAATTTCCTGTTCCTTCTCTTTCGTCTCGTCACTGCTACACGCAGGTGACTCATATGCAGGGTTGCTATAACCTGTGGCTGCCTTAAATTCTCTTAGTGGGTAAAGATCCTTCGACTTACTTCCCTCAACAACTGGTTCCAGCGGGACAGGTGGCGCGGTAGGCGTCTCACCCCCCTCCGTACATACATTTAATATCCAGTCTGCGGGGGATTCGTCTTCTTTTACTTGTTCAAAGATTTTCCAGAGCTCGAGAACAGCAAAGCGTTTTTCGAGCTTCTTCCCGCTATATGTGTCATGTAAGAAGGTGGTCATGTGCTGTAAAACAGCCTTAGACAATGATCCATTTTGGGGCCACGGCATAAACATTTTATTTGAGGTGCCCTTAACCCACTCCTGGCTATATTTCTTCAATTATGTTGCGTGCTTTGGCAACTGCTTGCACAAATGTGCAAGTGGGGTAACTTCTTCCATTCTTAATTTTGTCATCAACAATGTTCATACAGTTTTGCAACTTTACGCTATTATGAGCAAGCACCACATACGCGAGCTCCAATCCGATTTTCCCGCAAAATTTTATACCAACAGTTTTACTCAAAACATATCAATTCAGTGGCGATTCCCTCTCATTTACAGAATTGCGTAAAGCAAAAATACATTGCCATCAATTAATAACACAATAATTCTACATTCAGCATACACAGGACATATAGGACAGGCGCTCGACAGACTAGACGGACACCAGCTGGTCATACATATAACTGCCTTCTAATTATTACCACGTCATGGGATTTGAATGAACCCCATTCTTACGTCTTTAAACATAAGCGTAGCCTAATGTCCCCCTTCTGTGGGCTCTGGGTTCACGTTCCTTCTGACTACGCTTTAAAGCGCAGGAACAAGGCAAATTTTACAGTTTTCTCTTGGGTGCCCCCCCCCCAGTATTCCTTACAGTTTTTTTTTTCTCGGGTGCCCCTCCAGTATTCCTTACAGTTTTATTTTCTTGGGTCCCCCCCCGGTATTCCTTACAGTTTTTTCTCGGGTGCCCACCCGGTATTCCTTACAGTTTTTTCCTCGGGTGCCCCCCGGTATTCCTTACGGTTTTCAATTTCAGATGTCCCCCTAGTATTTTTTCCCAATTACTTCGGGTGCCGGGTTTTTACCCTCTATATCTCTACAGTCTTTCCTACTTTTAACTGTATTCGGGCCTCATTACACGGACGGCGGTAAGGGTTAACGGTCACCGTTAATGGTACCGGTGACCGTTAACCCTTACCGTCTTACTACGAGGTCCCTTTGTGGGTTGGAGACTTTAACGCCTGCTTTTTGCAGGCGTTAAAAACCAACCTGCAAAGGGACCAGGGTGCTAATTATGGTACCGCAATTTGCGGCACCGTAATTAGCGCCTTCCCCATTCCCATAGAGCCCTATGGGGCAAAAATGGGAATGGGGAAGGGCAATGGGGGAAAGGGGAATTACCGCCCCGCCAACCTTGGAATAGGGCGGTAATACCCCTTTCCACCAAGGCGGTGCCGGTATTTTACCGGCATGGACCAAGGTGCTAATAGCACCTTGGTCCTCCGCCTACTGTGTAATGAGGCCCTTCATCTTTTCCACCACCCTCCGTTACCTTTACCCTTCTTACTCTAAGGCCTATAAGACCTTTGCCAGGATAACGAGTTTCATTGTTTTTACTCACTGATCGCCTCTTTTCCTCTCTGGAACTTCAGGATCACCGCCCCTTCCTGTCACGCTCACCTGGTCTCCACGGGGGCGTGCTCATGTGCGTAGAGTGTTGTCTGTCCTGATGCTGCTCTGCTTGGCTGGTGATGCTAGCTTGCATCTCCCCTTAGTCCTTGACTCAGGAGATGTTAGCCTGCAAGCCGAAACAAGATATTAGCTACCGAAGGGAGCTGGTCAGTGGTTTCACCTCCTTCCGGTCTATCCTTCACTTCTTCTGGCTCACCTCTGTTTTTTAATGGGCGAGCTCTCCGTCCTGCACACTCTGGCAGGGGCGCGGTTCACAGTCTTTCCTGGATCGAGTTACGTCACTGATCCGAAGGAAGTTGCTGAAGTAGAAGGCCTGGGAGTAAGCAAGGAAGCCTCTATTCCAAAAACTGCTTGGAATGACTGCCTTTAAGTCTTTCTGTTCAAGATAACTAATGTCCGTTATTGTCTTACAGGTGCGGCGTTAAGTGACCTTCGGATGATGGATGACCCTCCTGACAATGATGCTCAGGATTCCTGCCGGTAAGTATTGCGCTGTGCTGGGCGCGCAAATGTTCGCCTCTGTAGCCTCCCTTTGCTATGTGCGACTAACCTGTCTGCCTTTTTCTGTTCAGCAGGTACGGCGCGTGTCCAGGAAGAAGAATAGAAGATCCGTGTAGCGGTGTCTAGCTGCGGCGCGCTGCTGAGTGAAGAGCTGTCCTATTAAGTTCCTGGAGCGGCCGATCAGGTGAGTAGCTACCCGAGAGGGTGCTTTTCGTTCTGTTCTGCAGATGCGGCGGTCATGGGAAAGCAGGAGATGAGATCTGGATGCACTGCAGGTAAGGCCATCGATGCTTAAATAACTCCTGTTATCCTCTGTTCGCAGGTGCCGATGGATGGAAGACTCTGGACGGGCGAGGCAGAAGGAAGCAAGAACTGATCTGACACGGTGAGCGTTACGCTGCAGGAGTGCAGAATAATGCAAAGCGTGTTCAGATTGTTGGGTGCGGTTTAAATAGTCTTGCAAGTAGTTCCAAGAAAATAGTCCTCTTCTCAGTATCCCTTCTCTCAGGTAAAGTAGGTCCAGGCCACACCCTGAACTGAATGGCTCAGCCTCTCAGAGCCAAGTTAATGGACCATGTAACTAACACCTCCATGAGCCTGGCGCCAGCGCGCCAGGACTGAGTCCAGGTGAGCCTGGCTGGGGCCTGATATGCCCCCAAGGGGGCCAAAGTCCGGGATGGCCCCACCAGTTTCAGGGGTTTGGGTGCCTGCACCATGACACTTCCTCTTCCTGCTTTTATGGTTTTCGTCCGATCTGCTGCCCGTGGGAATGAGAAGGGTTATGCTTGGAAAGGCGGGTTCCTTCAGACCCACTGCAGATTTTTTGGGAATAATTACACTATCATTGTCCACGGGGAGCTTCTCAGCCTACTCAGCCGGAATAGCGAAAGGACTTGTGTTGTAACCGAAGGCCCAGAGTTACTTCGTGCCGTCGGTCTAAAGGTGTCTTATACTATATCAATCGATAATCTATAATCGATGGCCGAAACATCCTCACGCTACCAAGTGTTGATGAGGAGAGGAAATTACTGACGGGCCCATTGGTCAGTACTCACCCTCGAAAACTAGTAATGCATGATAGCTGCACCATGTGAGGACAGAGTGCAGGATTCACATACTCCGGCAAGCTTCAATAATCAGGACTCAGTAAATTGGCAAAGGGAAGTCCCTTTAATGATACATGCATCAGCAGATGGAAATCTGCAGCATCACGAACACCTGCCTCACCCCGACTTCCCTGAACTTTAGTCAAACAGCCTCTTTTATGGGCAAAATCCGTCATCATTGACGTCTAATTCTACAAAAAATCATCATGCAATATAATTGGTTGAGAAAGGCAACTTAAGTATATCTGTATATGGAAATAACGCAATTGGATTGGATAACTCTTATCGGGTGGGCGTCTACGCCCATCCCTCTACAACACACGTGATTGACGTCACTACAAGAACAACGTCTCATTGGTTACAGTGTCTATAGGACCCTAGATTACATGGTCCCTTGTGATTGGGCAAGTTACACCCCTAAACATAAATCTCCATTTTAATTAGCAGCATGCAGAATGGACACCCATGTGCCTGGTGTCCCAAGTTTCACCCTTCCTCCCTTCCATCAATCAGTGTTTTAGGGCTATGGCCCTCATTACGACCCAGGCGGTAAGTTACCGCCTGGGTCGTACCCTTACCACCATGGCGTAAACTATGTTTACGCCATGGTGGTTGGCGGATTTACCGCCCCATTCCAAGGTGAGTGGGGCGGTAAATCCCCATTTCCCATTTTACCCTTCCCCATTCCCATTTTCGCCCCATAGGGCATAATGGGAATGGGGAAAGGCGATAATTAAGGCACCGTAAATTACGGTGCTGTAATTATCCCCAAGGTCCCTTTGCGGCATGGATTTTAACGGCTGCAAAAAAGCAGCCGTTAAAAGCCATCCCGCAAAGGGAACCTTGTAATCAGGCGTTAAGGGTCGGCGCCGTTTACGGCGCCGTAAACCCCTTAACGCCTGAGTCAGAATGAGGGCCCATGTGTCAATTAGTTGGCTGGGTATGGCCTTGGACTCTGTAGTCTCTTATCAGGAGAAGTTATGGCACCCTCGGGTTCTGGATGAAATCAGGCGGTGGTATATCTTTGCGCCTGTCTGGTCATGTGCTGGTCCACCGTGAATCTGCTTCAGTTTCCAACCTTTTGTGCATTTAATTCTGTGTGCGCTTGGCCACCTGCATGGGCCTCTCTTATCGTGACCTTCACGGTCGGGCTGGTATTCTCTGTAGTTGGTGTCTCGCGAGCTCATGCTCACCTCTCCTTCTCTGGTTGACCTCGATCTCCCCGGCATAAGCCTCTCTTTGTTGAGTTTCAATTCCACTCCTTCTCTGGTCTTTGCTGGGTTTCAAAACTCGGCCTGACAGGCCTTTGGCTGCCTGGGTACATTTCTGCTTTCACAAAATGGGGTCGCACGTGTACATTGTGCAGTATTGAGTTAGATATATGGTTGGCGCTTGCCGCTCTATTCTTCTACTGAGCATTGTAGGCAGTATCGATTTCTTAGCATCTTGCGTTTCAAGCTTATTTACACATATTTAACAGGGCGGTTGCTTCCATCTTGTCTCATGGCACCATTCTTTTACGTTTTAACAGTGTCCCTCCCCTGCATCCATTATAATTATCCTTGCAGTTACTAGTACTGGCATATGTGCTTTCACTAGCCAATTCTGTTTGTTCTCAGGGCTGCTCTGGCCCTTGGGTTATTTCCATTGGCCTTCCATTAAGGCTTTAGGAGTCTCCTCGTGGACTATGTGCAGGTATTCCTCACTTTGCATCAGCGGCTGGTACGGCGGTCTGATATGGTACCGTGCTGCCCAGGGTTGTTGTGTTATGGCTGCTTCAACCGGTACTGATCTCCTTATGTACACGGGGCAGAGTCCCAGTGCGGCTCTCTGTTGGTTCATTTGCTCCACATACGTCACGTACCTTGGCGAGTACCTTACTGGCAATTCGCAATGGGGGGCAGGGGTGCAGGTCATATCTGGGACCTCCTCTACACAAGATTTTGGGGTTTACTTCAGCAAAGCACTGCCTTTCCTTCTGTACTCCATTTTCACTTGTTGTGGAGCACAGTGACATGTGTCAGGAGTGAGATCTCTGTTCCACCACTGACAACATGCATGGCAGATTGGGTAGCCATCCTTTTGTGTTTTGCAAAGCGCAATTTTCAGAGGTTTTGGCACACACATGGGCTTTGCGGCCATTTTGATTCTGCATGGCAGAGCAAAAGTGGGTTAAGACATCCCACATACTGCAGTCCAAGCGGACAGTGCACGCTCATGACATGGAATAAGGATGGATGCCTGAAGGGAGTCATAACAATATGCGTCCCTAAGAGGCACTTTTTCAGACCAAGATGTCTAGGAATAGAAGACAATGTGAGAGTGGTCGATAAATCGCCCAGAGGGGGGAGTGTAGAGGAGGAGCCAAGTACCCCCACTCCACCTGCCCCACCTACATTACCTGAGAAGAACGAACCAAAGTATGTGATGTATACTACACCAATCAGAAAGCAGGAAGAAGAGCAACGACTCTGTGCAGTACCCATAAGAATACCCATACCGAAGAGAATATGAAGTGAAGTACCCATTGCGGAAACCATACCTACATCCAAGATAATATGATGGCCATTTGAACGCGATTACTGATGAAATAAAGAAACTGAATGACCAGGATGAATGGTGAAGTCATACGAGACTGAATCGACTCCATATAGAAGATAACCAGACCAGAGAGGCAGACTATTTATGAAGAACAAAGAAGTGCCAAGGATAAGTGACATCTTGGGATCAAGATAAAGAGACATATGCAATGAGCATGATAAAGATACTTAGTTAGTTTAAACATGTACAAATGTAATGAAATGCAAGCAGCAAAGCAATCATGAAGCTGGCCAAATGCTTATAGTAAATAGACCGCGGCAATCGCCAACATATACATATATACTGCATAGATACATATGGATTAAATAAAGAATTAATTTTCCACTACGTATACAGCAGTCTTGAACAACGAGGAAGGCCTCAATTCAGTGTCGCAGTTACAAAAGCAATTGAATTTAGCAGAATATATTTCAGCTAAGGAGTTGGATGAGCCAAGAGAGCCAAAGCCTTATCAGAACTAGAATTGGCTGACATTGGATATAATTAATGTGAAAGAACAGTCAAGAACGTCAAGTGAAAACCAAAGACGTCAGAGGACTATTAGAGAATAAAATCAAATACACAAAAAGGCTCAAATCGTGGTGTACAGTCACGTAATGGAAGAAAGTTGGACGCATGAGGAGATCACACCTATGAACGAAAGCCAGACAGTACCCATACTCCTTAAAAAATCCCAGAGAACAATACAAACTCAAGGCCAACTTCAGACACTAATTGACACTGAAGCATTGAGGTGATGATGGAGTGTACTTCTAATTGGTGGGAAGCTGGTATAGAGACAAGCTCACCCACACCTGGTTGTTCAGTCTGCTTGCTGCTCACGTAGGTGGAAATTTATTGATGGGGGTTAGTAGCCAACCAATTGTAGAGGACCACGTAGTTGGGGGTCCTATAGTTGTGTAGCCAATGGGAACTCGTACATTTAGAGACGTTCATAGTAGCCATTTTGAAGGGAGGGCTTAGTTGCCCCACCTGTTGTTGACTATCCAATTATTTCTCTCTGTTACTCTATACAGATATTACACCTATACTTAGTAGTTCACTTAGAGCCAATCCTGTTTCCAGATAGGTTTTAGAAGTTTGCCATGTAGGATGACGTTGGTAATGACGCAGGTCAGCACGTCAGCCATGACCAATTTAGGGTTTAAGAACCCAGCTTTTTAATGAAATGATTGAGAGTTGAGTATGAGTGATTGCTGATGTTCGTGGTACTGCCTGTTTTACTTACTTACATTAAAACACACAAACTTTTTGCCAAGCTATTTGTGTCATCTGAATTATTGATGTTTGATTACAATCTGCATCCCCATCCATCTCCAGGGTATTGCTACTCATCTTAAAGGGCTGGAAGTCTCCAGTTCAATTGCAATTGTATAATATATGACTGTTGGATTCCAAGAGAGGATTGGCCCATTCAGCAGCAGTACCGCCAAGATAAGACAACACAAAAGTTGCTTTTGTAGTGGAATCTGGGAACGATGCTGGGTGGCACAAGAAATGCAAAGTTCACTGATTTATGAAAGTGCGATAGGCTCTGGGGTCCCCAGTGAACCTCTCCGGTGGTGCCAAGGGGAATTGGGCAGACATTGGTACTGGCGTAGGCTCTTTTCTAGGTAATTGGTAAGTGGGTCCTGAAGCTCTGGCTCTCAAAAGCTCCTCGACAGCCCGAGATGAACGGCGTGACAGATGTTGTAATGAATCAATGCGATGGCGTAAAGCATCATGGGTGGATACCATGTCACTCTGGAGATCGGACACTATCTGCATAAGGGTAGTGAGAGTGTCAGATGCATCCATGGCTTCTGATTTTGTCAGTACTCACTCAGTATCCCAGATGATGAAGCAACTGGATTCCTGCAGGCCAGGTAGTCGTCGAACCTGGGCTAGTATTAGCCCAGGTCTCCTCTCATGAAGGAGATCTTCCTTTAGATTCTTCCTTTGCTGATTCCAAAATCACCAGACAAAAGGGAAAATCAAATGAAAGAGCGGGAGCAAACACTGCTCTAACCCAGGCTGCAAAGGAAAGAAACAAAATTAGACCAAATGATATATTACCAGTATGCACAACAGCATAACAGATATCAATATAACAGGCCCAGCCTACACAATATAGTTTGATCATGGATCAATCAGTGAGCAGGAAATGCTGGAACTTCACCCGATCCACCCTCTCTAAATAAGAGACAGGGAAGAAGGGCTACTTTAGTACCATGGACTAAGGGTGGTTGACTAATACAGAGGAGCTATAATGTAAGTATGTTACCAGTATGTTACCAGTATGGGACAGTAGTAGGACCAGAATTGGGGTTGTGGTATAGAGTAGGAGTATAATCCAGGGTAAACCAATGATAATGGAAACGATAGGTTAGTACAGGAACTACACCCGAGCACAACGAGGGACGCACTCGGTACAGGTTAGTGCACTGCTGTATTGTCCTGCAAGGTGTCCTATAGTGCACAATGCTGTTTTTAATGCTGTATGGATACCTTTAAGGTAAGTCCCCAAATCCTATCCTTGTTAAATGAATCCAGCTGGAAAGGAGTAGAAGCAGAACAGGAGAAGGTTGCTAGAAAGGAACCGGTAATGCACAGTTGTGTGTTACTTAAGCAGAATGTAACTGCGCTGAAAATAACGTGGAAGCAGATTTAGAATGTTCATTCTTCCAGCGGAGCGTAACCTCACTGAAATGGATGTAGGTATTGTATTTAAAATGTTCTTATAGCAAAACACAGGGAAGACAAGTGGAAAAAGGTAACAGGTAAGGTTGGTACGTCTTGTTTACAGTCATCCGTGAAGTGAATGCAGTCAGTTTAAGCATGCAGAGGTTTCGTTGATGAGCGGTCGCCTGAAATACTGAATCGGAAGGCAAAGGGAAGTCAGGAAACAAAGGAGGTTCAAGCTTTCAATGAGTCAGAATACTCACTGTATTGACTATAATCAGAAGCAGCGTTACATGGATTTCATGGGCTTTTAAATCCTATCAATGACGTAGGCGCTGCGTGATTGGGTACGTGTGTCACATGACAGCTAGCGAGCTGCCGCGTGGAATGCATCGGATTCAGATGTGGTTACATTGCACAGACCGACTATGTTGTTATGAATGTCTCCATGGCAACCTCCATTGTTGGAGAAATGGAGCCGCAATGTAACGGGCAGACAGAAACTCCTTCTTGATTTTTTTTTGATGGCAGGCTTTCTCAGAAGACTTGCGCCCCACTGGAACTGTAACATTTCTGCTGTTTTTACAAAAAGCATTATAGTTATGCATAAGCAACTTAATGCCCACATTCCTAATTTTACCCTTCACCAGTTTGCCAACTCTCAAATTCTGAGCATGTTTAGAGCAGCCAGGATCACCTTTTAGCTGTTCATTACAATCCCCTAAGTCGCAAGTGGATGAATTTTATTTCAACAAAATCACCTGGAAATTATCTAAAAATGAAACATACATGTAATCAGTGCAAATTGTGGTTTCTGGGAAAATGCAACAATTTTGATCATCCATTTAAACAAAGGGAATCTTCATCTGTTCAAATATGAGTTTCCCTTTCTCCAGGCCATTTGCCACTCTTAGCCAGCCTGTAGCTAAAGTTTTTTTTTATTAGCCTTGTTGTTGTTTAAATTCAGTGTTCAGCCTTGATTACAGCCCCTGCTTTCACACCTCCCCTCTACATTCCGGTCATGCACTGGCTAGAATATTTAGCCTGCACAGAACTGCCTTCAGAGACAGCAGGTCTAAGGAAACTTGGTTTTAAACCCCCTTCATGCAGGCCCCATTTTATTGCAGTTGTAAATAGTTCGGATGCAAACCAGGCTTTCAGTGGGGGAGTCCTATGTGAATTTTGCCCAGAGACACATCAATATTCCTTGGGTGAGAGGAACTCACATATTGCATTTTTTGACATCAGCCTTGGTTCTTTGACATACTGTATGTTTTACTGATCAGGGTGCACTTTGCTTTTGTGCTGAGAATACTGGGCTGTTTCTTTCAGCCATTAACAAAATATATTTTTAATTATCTGCTGTTCATTTTTCTTCTGAAAAGTGGGGTCAAAATTGTCACAGTGCACCATGTTTTGATGGTTGGCAGTTTCAGTGAAAATGCTACGATTATTTCGCAGCAAGTATTGTGATGTGCTTTTCCAATCTACACGTGGATTACATTTTTGTTTTAGCCTTATCTGGATTTTAACTGCAGAAAGAAACCCACATAGTCTGCCTAAATAGGACCCTTTGCAGTGTGCAGATTTATGAATGCTGGCAGGTCATTTCCCAAGTGGGCCCTTCAGTTCCGATGCTTTGGGACCTTTGATTACACCCCACAGTAATCAAAAGGAACGTATCCAAATGTTTATGCAGACAATGTAATCAAAGATAATGTGTCATGGAACCACCAGAGATGATCAGCTGGGGCATACTACTAATGAGGTAAATATACTTCAGGTGTGCAATGTAGTCGGTGATAGTCAGTCAACAAGGCATTATAAACTGTGTAGCATCACCCCTTCTATGTAATTATGTTGCAGGTATTTGCTTGAGACTAAGCTTGAAGGATTTATCACAACAGGATGCCCATATGTTCGAACAGAATGGTAGAGCCTAACAAAGTCCACGTTTAATGCCCAAAATATGTGTACTAATCACTGCAAGTACATTCCTCAAGAACCTGGCTTAGTCCCAAGAGTAACAATGTATGGCTCCAATTGTTCAGATTGGAGAAGGTAATGTTAATAATGCCATGAGTTGGACAAACAAATCATAATGTGAGGAACATCGGAGAACCTGAGGTATACATAGTAGTACATACATGGTTCAAAGACAATTCTAGGATGTTTCCTTATAATAGGATGTTCAGTCATGTGACATGTGTAGGCCTTAGTAGGACCAAAAGAGGGTCCATGACGCAGAAACCTTCACCAATATTATATACTAGCATCTGATTCCAATTCATAGAAATGATGCAAAGTGAAATTCTTCAGTCATCCCTAAAGGACTCAGGGATTCCATTTGGTGTATCCAATACATCTGTCTTTGTGGCAGTTCCTTTAGTATATCACCAACTCTTGGGAGTGTATGGACAACTTCTAATATCAACCATCTGATCTGGGATACATTATGATGATGCTCCTGGAAGTATCTATACAGTTGGGATTTGGTGTAATGTGTAGGGGTGCTGGATGTGTGTTCCGTCCACCTTTCCTTGGTTTTGCGAGTGGTCTGACCCACATACTATTTTCCACATGGACAGCAGATACCCTAGATGACATTGCATGTGTCGCATGTTGCAAACTGACACAATTTTAACTTTTTCCCGGAATGTGGATGTCTGATCAAGTCACGCTTAATTATATTGTGGCAATGTTGACAATTTAGGCAAGGGAAAGTCAGAGGATCACACAGTGTGCTAAAGTGGTGACGCTGAGATGCCAACCTAGGCAGTCCACACTTTACCGACCATGCCCCACCTATTGCCACACAGTCCTGCTGGGGTCCTACATGTCTAAAGGGACAATGGCCACAGCCAGAGGGCATGGCAAGTGGTCCCTGCAGAAGATGCAACATAACAAAACCCTTGCACTTCAGTGAAAACCGTTCATCAATGCAGAGTTAAGATGATCTGATCTATTGCCCATGAACTTCATGGGTGTGGGAAGTGACAGAGCCTCACCTCCACATGACTCAACTCATGAACACACACGTGACATCACAACAGGGATTACCAATGAGATAAAAAAAGTAACATCTTCGGTAAATCTGTGGATGGGAGGGCTTGCAAGGGGAGGATACTGCGTTAAGATGGTTGTACTTCCTACACCCCCTGAATTTCATGGGTTTTGTTGCAATACATCTCATCATTTTAACTATGTATTAAATACAGTTTTTTCAACACATTTATTTATTTATTTATTTTATATTATCTACGGGCACACACCATGCGTTCGACATTTCAATTGCACGCAAAGTTGTACAATCATCTGATAGAAGATCACTGCAAAGCCCCCTTCTGCACTTATGATTAATGATCCTACTTTTTTTTTTATTCCATTATAAAAAGAAATGAACAAATCAGGCGGAATTAGGACCTGGCCTTTTGCAGAGTGTCTGAAGCCGAATGTTCAGGTCGATGCCGTTAATTCCAGCCTGAAATTGACACACTAATTAAAGAACCGCCTGCTTAGTGCGGCCAGATTACAGCCCGCCCCCTTATCAGATCCCACCTTATATATTTTGCCAATTAAAAAAAAAAAAAAAGATGTCGCCCCCGCCACAGCTCCTGGAAGGAAAAGAGCAAATGGGGTGGGGGTGTCGACCCACGCCCCCCGACCCCCTCCCAAACACCCACACCATCAGCCATCACTTTCCCCATCTGAGCCATTGTGATGTATTAGATGCAATAAATTACCCACCGCAACAAAACATCGGGGGCTGCGAGGCAGATAAGCTGGGAGCGCGCGATAAGGGTTCATTATTCGGAGTCATTACGGAGCGCGCGCTGCCTGCGACTCCTGCCTTAATCAGACCCTGTGATCCGGGCTATGTGAGCAGCGCAGATAAGGAGCTGCTCGTTTATAATTCGCCCCCTCTGCCTAATATTTTCAAATAAAGTCAGAGGCAGGGAAATTGCTATATAAAGCGGGGGGTGGGGGAGGGCGGCGAGGCGCGCGGTGCAGCCAGGGCCTGGCACATGAAAAATGGGCTGCACGCGAGCGCCTGCTATGCACGGAGAGATTTCATTTAAGAAAAAAAGTGTCCACACCGACAATTTAATTTTGCATTTTATGGGGCATAATTGATAACGTGTGCCACGAGAAAGGAAGGCAGGCGCCCCCTCCTCCTTCCCCTTCAACAAGCAAAATGCAAACCCGTTGCACCCGCGACTCTGAACGTGTGTACCAATGAACATTTTACAACGCTCTATTGTTATATGTCACATCAACTGCGCTGTGAGTCAGACGAAGGACCCTTTGCCGCAACATGTCACTTTTATTTATTTGAAATGTGTATAGCGCTCCTAATCAGGGGCATCTGGGCGCTGTACTTGACATTGAAAGAGACTTGAGATTTACATGATTGCATAGTTGCACAGGTAAAGGTGCTATGGTTGTATTCATGCTAAGGCGCGTAACCTGCGCTTTTAGGCGCTGGGCATGACTTATGATATAACACAACAATTATGCAAAAGATGCCGTTACAATCTTGATCAATTGGTAGGCGCGAAAATAATCGCCTAGTCTAAATTGTTAAAAATGCTATTTAATCCTTGAAAATCTAGTCTTTGTCAAATGGCCGAATATATGTTAATGTTTTTTTGTTTTGGGGGGAGTGGGGGTTACGCTTTCAACTACACATTGGCACTGGGGTCCGGGTTGGCGCTCTGTCTAGTGAGCCAAGTGGCCAGTGCATGTTTCTGGCTTGCCTTGCTCCGCTGCGTCAGTCCTAGAGATGGCCACCCCGGTGCTGGGATGCCAGGCTGGCACTGGCACAACCCGTGCCTGGTGACACTGCGCCGACATCGGGCCACAGTCGCGCAGGGATGTGCGAACAAGCTCTTACTGCCGATTGGCTGAAACAGTTTATCTTATCCTCTTGGTCACAGAATACACTTAAAAGAGTGTGAATGAAATGTCCCAAGGAGCGGCCCACTTCCGGGTTTTGTAAACAAGGAGGCGATGCTCGTTCATGTCTCTATCTATCTATCTATCTATCTATCTATCTATCTATCTATCTATCTATCTATCTATCTATCTATCTTTCCATCCATCCATCCATCTATCTATCTATCCATCTATATCTATCTATCTATCTATCTATCTATCTATCTATCTATCTATCTATCTATCTATCTATCGATCTGTCTATCTATCTATCTATCTATCTATCTATCTATCTATCTATCTATCTATCTATCTATCTATCTATCTGTCTATCTATTGATCTATCTATCTATCTATCCATCTATCTATCTATCTATCTATCTATCTTTCCATCCATCCATCCATCTATCTATCTATCTATCTATCTATCTATCTATCTATCTATCTATCTATCTATCGATCTGTCTATCTATCTATCTGTCTATCTATTGATCTATCTATCTATCTATCTATCTATCTATCTATCTATCGATCGGTCTGTCTATCTATCAATCTATCTATCAATCTATCTATCTATCTATCTATCTATCTATCTATCTATCTTTCAATCTGTCTGTCTATCTGTCTGTCTATCTATCAATCGATCTATTTATCGATCTATTTATCTACCTATCTATCTATAAATCTATCTCTATATCTATCTATCTATCTATCTATCTATCTATCTATCTATCTATCTATCTATCTATCTGTCTGTCTGTCTGTCTGTCTGTCTATCTATCTATCTATCGATTGATCTATTTATCTATCTATCTATCTATCTATCTATCTATCTATCTATCGATCTGTCTATCTATCAATCGATCTATCTATCTATCTATCTATCTATCTATCTATCTATCTATCTATCTATCTATCTATCTATCTATCTATCTATCTATCTATCTATCTATCTATCTATCCAACCAATCGATCTATCTATCTATCTATCTATCTATCTATCTATCTATCTATCTATCTACCTATCTATCTATCTATCTATCTATCTATCTATCTATCGATCTGTCTGTCTATCTGTCTGTCTATCTATCAATCGATCTATTTATCTATCTATTTATCTACCTATCTATCTATAAATCTATCTCTATATCTATCTATCTATCTATCTATCTATCTATCTATCTATCTATCTATCTATCTATCTATCTATCGATCTGTCTGTCTATCTGTCTGTCTATCTATCAATCGATCTATTTATCTATCTATTTATCTACCTATCTATCTATAAATCTATCTCTATATCTATCTATCTATCTATCTATCTATCTATCTATCTATCTATCTATCTATTTATCTATCTATCTGTCTATCTATCAATTGATCTATTTATCTGTCTATCTATCTAGCTATCTATCGATCTGCCTGTCTATCTATCAATCGATCTATTTATCTATCTATCTATCTATCTATCTATCTATCTATCTATCTATCTATCTATCTATCTATCTATCTCGATATCTGCCTATCTGTCTATTTATCTATTTATCTGCCTATCTATCTATCAATCGATCTATGTATCTATCTATTTATCTGCTTATCTATTTATCTATCTTTCTTTATATCTATCTATCTATCTATCTATCTATCTATCTATCTATCTGCATATGTATGTACCTGTCTATCTATCAATCTATTTATATGTCTATATTGTATCTATTTATCTGTTAATATGTCGTATCAGTTTGTATTTCTAGCTATCCACAAGCCTATCTCTCTGTATGTCTGTCTGTCGTATTCTATTTATCTGCGCATATCTTCTATCTTTCGATCTCTCTCTGTATGGACCTAGTTACCCGCCTATTTATCACCTATGTATCTGGTTCTATTTGTATCTGTTTATAGTTCTGTCAATGTACCTGTCTACATTTACATTCCTTTGTCTGTATATCTATCTCTCACCTGTCTATCTTATATCTATGTACCTGTTCCTATTTTTATTTTTTTTATATTTCTATCGATCTAGCTAGCGCTCGTGTATCTTTGCATCGATCGTTCTATCTTTCTACTGATTTATGCATCTATCTCCCTTTGATCTATTTATCCGTTTATATGTGTATCTGTGTTTACTTCTATCCATCTTGTATTTATCTATTTGCCGATCTTTCTTTTTATCGTTCTGTTCATCGTTCTATGTATATACCTTTTATCTGCGTAGCTGTTTATATTTTTATCTGTGTGCACTTCTACCCACCCATCTTGTATTGATCTATTCACCGATCTTTCTGTCTTTCTATTTATCTGTGTATCTATGCGTCTGCGCAGTCATCTTTCTATGTCTAGAGTGTGTATGTGTTTCTCCTCACATACTTGCAAATAGGTCTAAAAGTGCACCTAGATGTGTAGCCCGAAAAATAGCGATACACAGATGGGTCGCCAGCTAGACAGCCACGTGGATAGCTAACGAGATGAAAAGCTCATTTAAATATGTATTCATTTATACTCATGTACCTGTGTGTGTGTTTATTTACATAGTATATACGTACTATCTGTATATGGGCGTTAGCGTTAAATACAACCATTCATTTGGGAACATATACTCAGTGCACACACACACATATATATATATGCGCGTATAAACACGCGTGTGTGTATAGGTAGCTGCTTCTATACAGCCTTGTATCTCTATATACCCGTACACACGCACACTACGTGCGCCCTCTCTTGTAGTGTGGGTTTCGGTATCTTTAATTCACCCGCCTCATTGGCTGGCGACCTTTCTAAATATAGAAATGGCGGCTCGCCTTCCCGAGTTCCCGGCTCTGACATTGGAGCTCCGCATCAGCACCCGACGTCAGCTGGAATTGGGCCCGGAACGTCTCGCACCCTGGTCAGTTTACACCCCTGCTTTATTGCTCCTCATTTTAATTGGATGGGGAGGGGCGTTGCTTCCCCGCGCCAGGTAAGGCTGGCAGGGGGTATTTCGCCCATACGATGGGATGACAGGCTGGCAGGCATTAATTAGAGGCAAGTGTGTGTGTGTGGGAGGGGTGGGGGGCGAC
This sequence comes from Ambystoma mexicanum, assembly GCF_040938575.1. Taxonomy (NCBI): domain Eukaryota; kingdom Metazoa; phylum Chordata; class Amphibia; order Caudata; family Ambystomatidae; genus Ambystoma; species Ambystoma mexicanum. The sequence goes on from NC_090936.1 coordinate 1,113,771,224, forward strand.
TCGGCGAGGGTATGTTGGAGCCATTTCACTCACTCCAAACTGCGTTGTGTTATGAAAAGGCTTGTAAAATGGCCTCTACGAGGGAAGGGAGTCGCCGTCACGATGGGGATTGCACTAAAAACGGGTTTCGTCGGATGTTGGCCAGAAATCCCTCTTTTTTTTCCTGGTTGCGTGAGAATAGCACTCGTGTTTTGTATCATAGTGTTGCCCCTCTTGACACACACCCATCGTTCTAATTCGGGGGGCCCCGCTCCCTCGCCTCCACCTGCCTGCACAGCGTCTCGAAGGCTCTGCTGGCGCTTTATACAGCAGGCCCCTTTAAATAGCAACACCACCTTGGACAATGGGCGCAGGCCCGTCCCCGCTGAATGACCCGCGCTGATCCCGAGCCTCTGAAAGCTTCACAAAGAGGCGCGAGTCAGAATGTAGCTGTCACTTCTGAACGCAGCTGTCATTTCTACAAGGCTCCAGCCCGGTGGCCCCCGGTGGCCCCTGGTGGCCCCTGGTGGCCCCTGGCGGCCCCTGGCTTTGTTACCAAGCCGGGCCCTTCCTTGCCTTCGTTCGTGACGGGGCCGGCTCTCCAGGGTCCTAAATAACCCCTACTCAATGCAGCAGTATTCACCCATGGAGGGGGGAGAGGGGTGTCTGCTGCAGTGGCGTGTGTCTGTGGCGGTGTGCACGGTCTGTGTGCGGGCTGATGCGGGTGTTCTGTGCACCGAGTGACAGGAACCCTGTGCGGCTGCCGGCAGTGGGGTGCCACCGGGCAGTGCTGCAGTCCCACTCCTCCACCCTCCCTGCCCTGTGCCCTTGTGTGTTGCTTGCGTGATGCTGTTGCGGCCGCCACGGCGTTGGGTTGCGCTATTCTGAGCCGTGCGTTTTCAATAAACCGTTATGTGGAGATGTTGTTGAGCACCCCCTTGTACTGGAGAAACTCCTCCACGCCTCGACAAGGCGAGAATGTTCTTGTGTGGCCCCCGTTTTGCTCTCACGCGCCTGCTGGCGCCGGTCCGGCGGCAGTGAAGCGGTTCCCGGTGGAGCCTCCCGGCCACGGCGGTGCTCTGGTAGCGGTCTCCACGCCGCTGCGATGCGGGGTGGGTGTGTGGAAGGGGGGTCATTCCAGTAGACTAGGCTTGCCCACGCACGTAATCTATCCAGCTGTGTGTCGGTCTGCACATCTATCTATCGATTTATCTATAGATTTGTCTATCTCGCAGTCTGTCTGTCCAGCTATCACTTTATTTATTTATTTATGTATTGTTCACTTGTATAGCGCCCATACACAGAGAAGTGTTTCAAAGCGCTATCTATAATATGTATATCCATCACTCTATCCATATATCTATCTACATATATTTCGCTATCGATATGTCTATTACTATCTATTTTTCTATTGATCGATATCTACCTGTACCCCCCTGCTATCTATTTCCATGTATCTATATCATCGTCTATTTATCGACCCATATTTCACATTATCTGGATTTTATCTCTATAAATGAATGTATCGAAATGTTTGTAAACATTACCTAACTATGTATTTATCTATATATATATATACACACGCATTTAATGCAAAACATTGTCGTGATTGGCACTCTTAGAATAAAATGTGTACTTTAGCAAAGCCAATATAAACTATTGCGATATTATTTGTATTATTAGTATTAAGGTTATTGCTGTTATTATTTATTTATTTATTCATGTATGTATTTAGACATGTGTAGAGCGCACTCCACCCAAAGGCCTCCAGGCGTATTGGAAGTATTTATAAAAATGTCACCAAGAACAATAATCATCGTTTTGTCGTGATCGCTTTTTTATTCTTTACGCGCGTTATTTTTCATGTCGCGTGAACTCATCGGTTGCGGCTGTGGCGCGCCCCCGAGGACCCCTGCCCCTTCCCACGGACGAGGAGTTCATTTCTCAATTCTTATTTCTAAAATGGCAGCTCCTTGCAGCAATGGCGCTATTTGCGAGGGGTGCAAACGAACACGCGACATGACCATTGTACGTGGACCAAAGGGCGCGCGTTCCTGAACGCTCCGCGATTAATGTGCAATTCCACACGAGAAGCCCCCGACCCCCTTCCCATATGACTGTTAATTCAGATGAATTTCCCTGATTTACAACTCCCGGGGATGGAGTAAAGGGGGCATACGAGTGTGCTAGATACGGCAATACGCGCGTTATAGCGCCTTGTCGCTGCCTATATCTTAACGCGCCCCATGTCCGTACTCTGTGTACCATTGTGTGGGACTGGCTTGGCCTCGGTGCCAATCACCCATCACTCTCTTCCTCTACGCCCCCACCCCCTTCTCCCCAACCCGGAAGAGCTCCGGTCCACGCACATAGGTTGAGGAGGGCGAGGCGCTAGGCTGCCAGGGAGGTGGCGAATCACCAAAGCGCCGTGGGTTTCTCTCTGGAGCTCCAGCCCGCCATCGCCAGCCTCGCCAGCCAGTGCCGCAGCGAAAGAGAGGGGGGATATAGCAGCCTGGTGCCCATTCCAGCTCCCCAGGTTAGTGCAGACATGCCCATGTAATCGTGGCTTCCTCGAGCCCTCGATGTTCCCATTCCTATAATTAGACGGGGGGGGGGGGTGGGTGGGGGAGGTGCGGGGTTTAGTGTGTGTGGGGGTCGCCCTTCAAACTCCCATTTTGGGGACAGTTTTATTTTCAGATCCCCCCGCCCCCCTTCGTGGGCAGTTCTTCTGTTGCTAGGCGCGGTGCCACTTGGCCACGCACCTCAGCATCTTCGGGTAGAGACCCCCCTTTGAGGGGCCGTGTGCGCACAGACCAGGGCAGGTCGGTGCCAGCCTGGCGGCGCCTTGGCCTCAGAACGAAACCCTGCCAGCCTAGAAGAGCACGATTCCTCCACCACAGATGGCCAGCTCGGCGCCGAGAAGCCATTTTACAGGGCGCTGTGCCTTGCCACACCCCCACTGTATTTCATGCCTCACAGGCAGGGGTGGGCGCACACCGCACGTCACCCGATCTGACCTTCAGCATGGACGTTAACCCAGGCTGGGCGCCTTTACACTTGCCCACTTTCCCTCCCCTCACCCGCACACGTCCTCGGCCGGCTGCCAGGCATCACTTAACACACTGGTCGGCTTTAGACGCCCTCGCCTTGGCTCCGTTCTCAAGGGCTGACTTTCACTGTCTTTGAAAGGGCATTGAATGGACAGACGTGTGTGTGGTCACCACTCCTACGGCAGGTGTCTAGGCGCTAGACGACGCGCTGACCCTCGCGGCTCTGACATCGCAACATACCGCTCATCATATGGAGATGGGTGCGTCGGGGTGCGCGCGGAAAACAAGTGGGAGCCCTGTCAGCACTCAGATGGGATGTAAGCCGAGCGTGTGCACACAATTCAGACAGGGGGGACGCCTGGGACGCGCGGTCCAGATGCACACCCGAGGGCTGCTTGCAAAAGCAGCCACCGCGGCGATGGCTGACCTACTAACACACGGCTCCACATGCACCGACCGTGCAAATGGCACCTGTACATGCGTGTTATAGAATGCACGGTTCATGTGTGGGTGCAGAATACATCCACCGCTGCATCTGCCAATAATACATCTATCTATCTATCTATCTATCTATCTATCTATCTATCTATCTATCCATATCTATCTATCTATCTATCTATCTATCTATCTATCTATCCATATCTATCTATCTGTCTGTCTGTCTGTCTGTCTGTCTGTCCGTCCGTCCGTCCGTCCGTCCATCCATCCATCCATCCATCCATCCATCCATCCATCTATCTATCCCTGTGTTCGGTCCATCGATCTGTTCATATCTATCTATCTATCTATCTATCTATCTATCTATCTATCTATCTATCTATCCATCCATCCACCCATCTATCTATCTATCCCTGTGTTCGGTCCATCGATCTATTCATATCTATCCATCTATCTATCTATCTATCTATCTATTTATCTATCTATTCATATTTATCTAGCCATCCATCCCCGTGGTCTGTCTATCTGTCATGGTTTATCTAAATGTGTATCTATCTGTCTTTATCGGTCTATTCATTTGTATCTATAGATTAATATAATTATATCTATTTATCAATCTGTCAAACTATCAATCTATTCATATATCTATTCATATCTATGTATCTATCGATTTATTCATATCTATTTATCTATCGATCTTTTTTGTATCTGTCTATTGATCTATTAATTTCTATTTATAGATCGATCTAATCAAATCTATTTATCAATCTACAAATTGATCAATCGATAAATTAATATCTATCTGTCTATATCGATCTATTCATATCTATCGATCTATCTATCGGTCCATCGATCTATTCATATCTATCGGTCCAATAATCTAATTTCCATCGATCTCTTCATATCTATCAGTCTATCAATCTATTCATATTTATATATCGATCTATTGGTCCATCGATCTATTCATAGATATATATCGATCTATCGGTCCATCGATCTATCTATCAGTCCATCAATCTATTCATATCTATCGATCGATCTATTGGTCCATTGATCTATTCATATCTATCTATCTATCTATCTATCTATCTATCTATCTATCTATCTATCTATCTATCGGTCCATCGATCTATTCACTATTCATATCTATCTATCGATCTATCTATTGTCCATCAATCTATTCATATATATCTATCGATCTATCTATCGGTCCATTGATCTATTCATATCTATCTATCGATCTATCTATCGGTCCATCGATCTATTCACTATTCATATCTATCTATCGATCTATCTATTGTCCATCAATCTATTCATATATATCTTTCGATCTATCTATCGGTCCATTGATCTATTCACTATTCATATCTATCTATCGGTCCATCGATCTATTGATATCTATCGATCTATCTATCGTTCCATCGATCTATTAATATCTATCCAATGATGAAGAAGTTCTAGGCAGACAATTGCACCTGGAAGGATTATTCTTTTTAGAGGAAAGACACTCGCGTTCAAGTGCATCAAAGTGTTCATTCCCAATAGACAGTTCTGTATATATCCTCCTGCTTGCTAGTTGGCAGTGCAATGAAACTGCTACGCGTGTTTCGCCACTCACTGGTGGCTCCTCAGGAGCTTTTCTGGGAAGTTACTCCCATTCACGGTGTTCCAAGGTGTCGCTCACGAGGCTTTCTTCGTAAATCTTGGAATCAATGGTCGCATTTTTAAAAAGTAACAATATAAGTTATCTGTAAGTGTATTTAAATACTATGTTATGAGTGACAAAATAGATTATTAATAAAATGCAAACACTCACTAGGGTGTAACTGAATAATAGTCAAGTAGACTTGCTCTCAGCAGTGTCTAAAAGTGTACTAAAAAACAACAACCAAAAATACCATTATAATAATAATATAGTCAGGGAGGGTTACTCGTTTCACTTATAGTTCATTCAAAGTGAAGAGTTGGTCTACAACTGCTTATTGGTACATATAGATAGATACATGTATTACCTTAATAATGGCTATCACACTATCAATATCTATCTATCTATCTATCTATCTATCTATCTATCTATCTATCTATCTATCTATCTATCTATCTATCACTTTATCGGTCTATTTATTCATATATGTGGCCTATCATCTATCTGTCTATCACACTATATATCACACTATCTATCAATCACACTATCTATCCATATATGCGGTCTATTTTTTATATTTGAATTTTTTCATGTATTTATGTGTATAGGTGGTCTATCATCTATCTGCCTTTCTATCACTCTTTAAACCACTTTATCCATGTATCTAGCATTTTATCTTATTATCCGTCTAACTATTAATCAGTCAATCAATCACTCTACAACTCTATCGCTCTATTTTATGTATTAATATGTCGGTTTTTTTTTTTTGGTAAACGAGAACCCACACGGGCGTCCCCCCTCCCTTTCCCGAATGTATATACATGCACTGCTAGTCTCCAATTCCGAACACTATAGACGAACTGTCCGGAAGGTGTCGTGTCCGCGGACGTGTCCCCCTTCTGAGTCACTCGAACAAACAAACAAATACACGCACAATGGAAAAGCGTGGGACGTTCCGCTGTAACAACGCACCTATGTAGGCTCCGCATCTCACCTCCACGCCACAAAAGGAAGCTGCAGACGCAACGCACACACGGTGCCTTCTCCCGTGCGCTGGACCACGGCGGCCACGCCATTTTCTATTTAAGCATGATTTAAAAAAATGAAATAAAAGCGCACATTAAACGATTCATGAGCGCGTACCTACCCATGTATAGCTCCACGGAACTGTACATTTCACCGAGCATTTGTGCAATGCCTAGTGCTGCAATGTGTTGCTATATTGCATCGACAAAATAAACCCCGTATCGATGGTTTACCATCTCGGTGTTTCTTTCTTTCTCTTTCTTTCTCTCTCCCGCCTCTTCTTATTCTTACCCCACCCCTCCCTGTCCATATTTCTTCCTCTCTGCTTCTCTTTGTTACTCTCTCCCTATTCCTTATCCAGCTCTTGCTCCATTTCTCTCGCGCTCTCCCTCATTCCAATGCTCCGGTTCTGTCTCCCTCTCCGCATCTCTCTCTTATTCCATCTCTCTCTCCGTGTTTTCTCTTTCCCTCAGAGCTCGCTCTCTGTCTCCCTGCCCCCCCCCCCCCAACCTCCCCTACCTCCCCCCACACTCCCTCCTTCTTAATATCAGTCTTTTTTAAGGTGAACGCTCTCGTTTTCTCTCCTGTCTTTCCCGGGAACCCCGAGTAGAACTCCTGCGCGAAGAGAGCAGGAGTGGCGACGAGACCCACGGCGAGGATGGGGCGAATCGGATTGCCCGCGGGAGAGAGACATAGCCGCCCGGGAGTGTTCCTTCGAGGCCGCGGGTACTGGGCACGGCCGTGCCACGCCTGGCAGGGCCACAGTACACCTGCAGCCAAGGACGAACGGGGCTGGAAGGCAACCATGCTAAAAGTGCGTGCCTAGGGCCCGTTAAGGGTCCGTCCTACTTTGACCTCACACCAACTTCAGTTAATACTTATTTTTTTTTTAAAGATCCCTGAACATTCTTAAGTTTGATGTCAGATTACAATTCCACAGCCTAGAAGATACTGACGTATTTTATTTTATTTTATTTATTTATTTATTTATTTATTTATTTATTTATTTATTTATTTATTTATACCTAGCAGGTTAGATGAGGAGGCAAACTCTCGCCTGACTTTTGCACCCCCCCCCCTCACCCCCCCACGCCCACATGAAGGCGCTGACAATGGAGGTCATTGATAACATCATAAATAACAGCACGGTCTAGATCGCCGATGACGTCACGCAAGTCGTTGAAGACTGGCACTGTTGCAGGGAGCAAAGACACGCACAGGCCGTGCCCTTGTTCTGGTGCCCGCGGGGAGTAACACGCCCATAGGCCGGGTACTCAGGCAGAGAGAGAGAGACGTGTGCAGAGAGGCCCCTGCTCAAGGCAGAGCACGCAAAGGTTTTGGCCGCAGGCCATACCCTGTTGGTTGCTCCGCGAGGCCTAGCGCTCACGGGAATATTGGGCGCTACACTCACAGGCTATATTTGCCGTTGGCAGGTTCCATGCAATATCCGCACATTTTCCACAGGACGTGGCACTGTGGCGGGGGAACCGGGAGTGGTCCTGGGTCATTCCCGAGTGAAATTACACGCACGCACGCAATTAAATAAATAACGTCTTCTTTGGGCCCTTGTTTCGAATGTGATAGTTGACACCCCCTTGGAAACGCCTCCGGGGTTTGCTCCTCTGGGGGGGCGAGGGGGGGTTGGAACATTTTCTCGCCACTCACTAAATGTAAGCCCCCACGGACCCACGCTGAACCCATCCTGAGTCTCGCGTGAATCCGTCTCCCCCCCCCCCTATCACTCATCGCTAGAACATCTGAGCCAAAAGGCGTCGGCTGAGCGCCTGGAAAGCGCGATAAGGAAGATACGAGGCAACCGATACGGCGCGGTGGGATGCGGCCGGCGGGCAGGCGAGAAATCGAATTACTCCGCGCCCTTTGCATGTGTTAGTATGAGGAGTGGGGCGCGGGGGAGCCCGCAAACGGCGAATATGTCTCCCTTTGATATTAGGATATTAATAAACAAAGACGTCTTCTAGCGCCTATTACTATCGCGATAGATAGGGCGTCAAATATATATACGTATCTTTTTTGTGCAGCAATACGGCGCTTTCAGAAAAGGCGCTTCATTGGAGGCGCGGTACGAGGTGCTTTCGCCTCCACGTTTTTTCCCACATATTTCTTGCGCACTTCAAGAAAACAACCCGCCAGGAAGAAGCACATCCACGTTTCCAGTTCCGGGGAGAGGGGAGGGGGCGGGCAGGGTGCTGCACGTTTATAAACCGCTCTGGCAAAGCCCACGGCTGAAAGCCTCGGGCGAGCTGTCTTGGGACAGGACGCCCAGAATATGCCTTCAATATAAATAGCATTCCCGATTAATTTAAACGGCGCTCGAGGCTTTTCATTGGGTTATTTGCCTCTGCTTTGCTGTACCCCCTGCCGGCCGAGCAGTCAGGTTGCAAGACCCTCCCCCCACGCATGGGCGACTGTCTTACTATAACGGGCGCTACTGCCCTATATGAGCACCGCGCTAACACGTGAAATCGGCGGCAGAACGGAGGGACCGAATTACAAAAATGTTTTAACAGGGGGGGGCAGTCTTTGTAAACCAGGCCCTATGTGTGCTGGTGGGCACCACCCTGGCGCCTACGTGGAAGGTTACCAGTGCCAAATACCCCGTGTGGAATGAGGGCACTGGGCGGCCAGGGTGCTTGCTCATAAACAGTAGGAATTCAGCGCATTGAAAGAGTGCACGACTATAAGGACGAACACTAGTAAAGCGAGTAGGAGGCGTTGCAGCCTAGCCTGGCCTCCCTCGAGCTCGCTCACTGTTCGTTTGCAGGCAGAGACAGACATCTGTATTTTTAAGGCCTGATTCATGGAAAAGTCTGCATTTCTCCCGCAAGTCCCGCGCACCGATAAGGACATTGCACGAGCATGCAGGCAGAACAAAAAATGCAGAACAAAAAATGCGCGCCCGTGTATTCATGGAATTAACTGGGCAAAGTAACCATATTCGCAAGTCGCGGCTGGAACGCCTCAGACACGCCCACGCGCAAAGCCAAAACAGCCACATTCACCTACACTTGCAAGCTCCCATCCAGGCCGGCACCACAGCGCCACTGCGCGGTGTCCCCCGTAACTGTAAATGGCACCCCGTAACTGTAAATGGCAAACCCGAGGACATGCATAGAGTTTCCTGGCAAGCATTTTTTTTCTCAGTCTAACTGCGTGCAAACCCTCATAAACAGTCCCTGCACCCCGTTACTCAGCGTACGCGCACCTCTAAGTACGCTCAGAACCACGATTCCTCCACACAAGTCCATACGCCTGCTTCCGGGTGGCAGAGATTTCGAGGGCACTGTTTGGGTATATCGTGGGCATATGACAGGTGAGAGGTTGCACGGTCACATACATGAATACGCTTTGGCGTGCGCATTTGAGGGTGTGCTATGGGCTGCCTGCGACCCGTCCCTCGTAACGCCCAATTTCTGGCTTGTTCTTCCCCATTTTGTGTGTACCTTCCCGTATTCTGGCCGTAACGCAGGCCACGCCCACCCCCTGCCTGGAGTCTCGCTCCAGGCACTAGTCCGCCTGCAGAGCTGGTCCCGGAAAAAAAAGTCCTGCACAGACGGTTCCATGAATCGACGAGTGGTGTCTCGCATGCAGTTTGACGCGCAAGTTCCTGATTTCACACGCAAATAATTCCATGAATCGGGCCCTTAGTCTCCAGCTCTGTAGTTGCTAGTTGAAAACTCACTCCTTTTTAATAATAAAACGGTTCTTGTGTTCGTTTACAAAGCACGCAATGTACAAATGCAGCACGGGCAGGCCTATTGGCTTTGCTAGTGCGTGCTTTTAATGGAACAGACCACACACATTGCCGGTTTCCTTAGAATTTAACGCTCTCGGTCCTGGTTATTAGCGTAGGGTGACCAGATTTTTTTTTTAAAACCCGGACGCGCCATCGAAATAGAAGTAGGACTAAGGTAAATACATACAACTTTAGTCCTACTTCTATGTCGGCAGCCTGTTGCGGGGGGAGGGGTGTGCTAACATGCACACTCCTCTCATTGGAGGAGAGCGCCGGGGAGGGGAATGGGTGGACATGGGGGCGTGAAAAGCATTTCATGCCCCCATTAGCACAAAACAATTTGCACCGGGATCCGATTTTGGGATTTCGAAAATCGGAACCTGGGAAAAAAAAGGGACCATATCTGAAACCCTGGATGGGGTTTATAAAAGAAAAAAACTCCCGGGACCCCCGGACGTGGGGTGACTGTCCCGGGGAAACCCGGACGTCTGGTCACCCTAGATTAGCGGCCACTCAGAGCTTTCCACTTTCATTGACCGGGAAGAGGGGACTTTTCTCGGAATCAGGGACAGAGTAATTGGCACTAGGATCTCTAGGCGCTAACCTGGTGTACGGTGGACACTGGGCTCACTTCAGCACCTTCGAGTGACAGCTTGCGATTCAGATGAGTGTATGCTCATTGTGCATATACACATTTATACACACAGACACACACACACACACACACACACACACACACACACACACACACACACACACACACACACACACACACACACACACACACACACACACACACACACACACACACACACACACACACACACACACACACACACACACACACACACACACACACACACACACACACACACACACACACACACACACACACACACACACACACACACACACACACACACACACACACACACACACACACACACACACACACACACACACACACACACACACACACACACACACACACCCCCACGCCCGCCGCAACACACATATAGGAGTATGTGTATGTGCACATCCAGGATTTTGAATACATTGTGCAAATACAATGTTGTGGTGTTGGCTGCTGGGTGGTGCTGTTTTATATATATATATATATATATATATATATATATATATATATATATATATATATATATATATATATATATATATATTATAATATACACACGAATGTAAATACACTCTTCTGTAGCATTGATCATTGATGCTAAACGCACATATGCAGAACAACATCCTCGTGCATCCTGGCATCTGCTCAGCCCGCCTTCTTGCAAAGGGGAATAAGCTGGGGCTACAGATTCTATAACCCCCACGCACCCCCTTTCTTCCGCCCCGCCCGGACTCATCCCCGGCCAGAAGTTTTGGACGCAGGAAAGCGCTCCGTGGTCGGGCCCGGGCCGTGTCCCCTGGGTAACCCGGCCGGCTTCGCCCCCTGGCTGTTGACACAGCTACGGCGCCATAACACAGAAACAGCACACGCCCTCCATCCAATCCTGCAGTGCAAGGTTGGGTGGGGGGCTGCTTGCAATGTGTACGCGGTGAAACGGAAGATACTTCTACCATGTGTTTTGGAAAAATAGCAAGTACAAGACATGCTAAAATTAGTAGACACGGGAGCGCGTGCGCGCACACACACATATCCTTTAATAAAATAGCGACAGGTATTGCAATAACAGAACTTCAAAACGAACACAGAGGAGACACGCTCAGAACGTAAGATCATACACCTTTATAACACGATGCAATGACATGTATTGTCAAATAACGACGCAAGTTAAGTAAATACGCAATATAACACAACTTCATAGCACCATATCAATATATCATTATAACAAAGCATAACGGAAATTAAAAATTAATCCGAATGCTGATTCAACTAGAATGCTTATTCAGCAGTTTCCAAACACAAAAACAGGATCCGGTTCCTTACTGGTAATCTTCATTACTCCGAGTCCAGGTCCTCCTCGTCACAATCCTTAAGTTATAGAGCAGGGGACTGCAACCATTGCCACTTCAGAGGTTTTGGACTACATATCGCCTATGCTCCCCCAGCCTTATTCTCTCTGTATTCTACCCCCATGTTGTGCAGTGCTTAGTTACTTTCTAGCTACGTTGGCACTACATACCCCAAAACGTACATTTATCAATCTTTTTGAGCCTGTTTCGTAGTTGCTCAATGTGATGACAAGTCCCTAAAGTTAAACGGCACAGAGCCACCCTTATGCTTTAATAGTTTGCCCCTCAAAAGTCAGGCTGCAATCAAAACGGACGATGTTCACATTTCCATGGAAAACCCCCAACATCTACATATGATTCCAAGGCAAAGCTGAGAAAACGCCATCATTCAAAGGCATCCGGGACCTGTAAACTTTGGATCGCCAGGTGTTTTGGACTACAACTTCCATCAATCCTAGCCAGCAGAGTGAATGGTGAGGGTGCATGGGTGTTGAAGTACAACAGATCTGGAGAACCGCAGGTTGCAGGCCCTTGCTATAGAAGTTGCGTTGCCGAAGAATCATTCAGCAATGGGGGGACATATTGTGAATCATAAAGATGTCTTTGCTTTGATAAGTTAAGCGACATGCATACTACCCATCACCATTGCGATGCGAGAGGCACAGAGGTGGGCTGTGTGAGGTCGTGCTTATATCCGTCCTTTCAGGGTCTCTTTGGGGTGCAGAAGGCAATATATTGTTGCAGTGTTTGCTGTTCAACATAAAACTTTCCCTCAACTTAACCTTGTTTCCCAATTGGCCAAACTGTTTGAGTCAGAGCGAATCCCATTGGGCCAACCAGTGGAGTAACTTTGCTGAAAATGTTGTGTGTCTGTGGGATGGGGGGGTTGAGGGAGGGCATGACATCTAAAGGAAAGGACCCCTGCCAAATGAGTGGGGCAAAATGGAGTGCCACAAAAGTTGGGTCGACAAACCCCATTGTCCCCCGCCTAAAAGCTTGCCCATGGGGCCAACTAACAAAGGATGGGGTTTCATGTGTATACCGCTGCATGCATAATGCCGGCCCACTACTGGTCCAAATGTTCAACTAGTTGGGGTGTGTACAAAAATGGCTAGATCTTGACAGGTGAGAGAAGGCTTGAGCACCCATTGGCTCCTTCTATCCACAACTCCGATCAGATGTCTATCTAGGGTAGACCCTGTGTAGACACATCAAAGGTTTCCCCCACTGAGATTCATAACCACCCTTCCTGATTCCTCCGCCAAGGATCGGAGGTGATCTATATGCAGTTCCAATCCTACATGACCTAAGAAGTCCAGAGCAAATAGAATTGCATGACTGTAAATGCGGGAACCCCAAAGTAACAAGTGAGGGGGGGGCTCCCAGTATCACGAAAGGCCCAACTTATTACAGCCGACAGACCTTTCCTAACGCAACAAAACTCCCTCACCATCGCCAGAGCAATCATTGGATCTGGCCTTAACTACTGCAACACACTCCTACTAGGCACGTCAGAAAAGAACATCAAGGAACTACAAACAGTGCAAAACAATGCCCTCAGAGCAGCCACATGCATCGCCAGAAGAGATCATATCTCAGCCAAGAGGAAATCTGTCCATTGGCTTCCCGTTAAGGAGTGCATCCTCTTTAAGTCTCTCGCACTTACCACAAAATGTCTCCATGATACTGCACCACGGTACCTCTCTCAGAGATACTCAGCGCCCCCTCAAACAGACTTACCAGATCCAGCCACACCAACCGTCTTGCCATTCCAAAAAAGCCTCAAAGCCCAGGCAGGCGTGTCGAGCTTCCCAGTGTTAGCAGCCACCAACTCGAACCTGCTCCCTCCCACAGTTAGAAGCATTGAATCCCACACTTCCTTCACAAAAGCAATAAAACAAGACTATTTGTATAAACGCCTACCCAGGATCTCATGCTAGGCACCTGCTACTTGTAACCCGTGCATTGCCATGTACATGTTGTAACTAAGACACTTTCTTGAAACAGCGCCTTGATGCCTCCGGGGTGCTAAGCGCTATACAAATACAAAAGTAAATAATAAAAAAATAATTGGAAATGCATTTAGATTTGAACTGAGTTGTCCACTTTTTATCGTTCCCCCTTTTCCCCGGACCACTCTACCATATTTAGAAGGACCCCGAGGAGTTTGTAATGAGGGGCTAAGGTAGACATTACACCACACCCTGACTCTCATGAGTTTTCCCAAAGAAACTTTGAAATATATCTTGTTCAAGTTTGACCGCCCTGAAGAAAGTCTGTGAGCCGCTATCAGGACTGAAACATATCACAGAGTAATGGAACATAGAAAAATATCAGTGAGGACATGTAATGGAGAACGCATACATATGGTCATGTCAAATTATACCAACTAACGAGAACAATGGAGAGGAGGAAGAGATCGGGGGAGGGGCATAGGTTTTGGTGGGTAGGTTCCCCATCCGTGGAGAGGAGATAACCTTTAAGGGCATTTTGAAAAAAGAGACAGTCATCTTATTTTTGATATCAGGGTGTGAGAATTCCAATCATGAGGAGCAAGGAGAGAAGTGGCTCAGAATTGGGTGGTGGAACAGGTGAGGCAGAGGACAATGAGGTTGAGTATGGGTCTGAAGTATGGTTGAGTATGGGTCTGAAGCTTAGATGCAAGATGGGTGCAATGAGAGATTAGGTTGGACAGGCAGGTGGGTGATGGCAGATGAGTGGGGGTCTGGGCTGCAAGGTTTCAAATTATATTAAGGGGTAAGGAGTGGTAATAGAGATGCAGGAGAAGGCTGGTGCAGTAGTCAAATCGAGTACCATCAGGTAGATCAGACCTTTACTGGAGTGGTCTGTGGTGAGTGGTTAGATTTTGCATGTGTTAAATAGGTTCAACCTAGATGCAGGTGGTGTTATGACTTGATGGATTTTTTTGGTCACTATTAAAGATAACCGTAAGGATGCAGGCATGGGGAATGTGAAAGAACATCAGGGCACAAAGAGTGAGGAAAAGAAAGGAGGGATTATGCATGATGAGTTGGAAGGTAAATTACTTCAATCTTGGAGGAGTTGAACATAATACGGCAAGAGTCCTATAGAGTGGCAGTTTACAATATGACAGAGATATGAGAGGGCAGCGCAGTGCTAAAGGTGCGTAAGGAGTATAAGATCTGGTTGTCATCATGAACGAAGTGGTGGACACGTGTAGACTTGAAACCCGCCACTGTAAAAAGGAAAGGACCAGAAAACAAGGCTTGTCTGCCTATGCCCAAGACTATGGAGGCTCCTTCAATTCAGAAAATAACTCAAGACCCATCTCTTCAAGGAATCTCTCTGCCGCAACACCTCGGCCATCACATCACCACTCGCGCCACCTTACTTGCTAGACGCAGCCCACCCCTCTCCTCTCTGTCACCTGGTAGTGCTGTACCCCTCCGCTGTGCCCCTCTGTATTCCACTCTCACTGTATATCTGTTTTGTTCTCACCTCTGAAAAGCGCTATGTTATGCATTTGTACTGTTGTATACTTCTGTAAAGTGGTTCCATTATGTATCTGTATTGTTGCATACCTCTGTAAAATGATCCATTGCTTCTCAAAGCTAGGTCTGCGCTCAGTAAATACATTAATAATAATAACAATAATAATAATAATAATAATAATAATACTAATAATAATAATAAGAAGAAGAAGAAGAAGAAGAAGAAGAAGAAGAAGAAGAAGAAAGTGGGAGAAGCCAAAAGAGTAGACAAGTTTGTCCAGAGAGGACATGTAGAAGATAAAGAGAAGTGGGCAGCAGAGAGAACCTTGGGGAACTCCTATTGGAAGGCTGGCAGGATTGGAGGTATGGGGGTTCCTGGAGATAGTGAATGAGAATTTGGAAGGATTGGAACCAACTCAAGCAAGTTCAGTGTCTAGGTTTCCCCCAGATATACAGGATGAGGAGGATCGAAGGAGACGTGGCTGCTCAACAGTATCAAAGGCTGAAGAGAATGACAATGGTGGAGATTTTGGAGTGAAGGGCTGAAGTAAGAAAGTTGGATAGTTGGATATGTGGATCAGTGCTGATGTGGGGGAGTTACAGAAACCAGATTGGAGGGTCTCACTGAGATAGTTAACTTGGAATAGTGTGAGGAGAAGGAAGACCTGGTGACCTGTTAACATCAGAGGTTCAAAAACAGTATAGACCTCTACCTGGTATTTGCCAATAAAGAGACAACACAAAGTGGATTGTGATATGCCAAATGCAAGGTAACCCAGCTTTATTGGAAGTATGCAAAGCTGGGGAGAACACAAGATCAACAGCAAAGCTCTCTCACTCTCAAATTCTCTGTTTTGAACAGAAAACACAGTTTATATAATGCAGATGAGTCACTCTGATGTCATCATAATCACTGAGCTATGAAAAACTATCTCTACTGCTCATTGGTCCTAATTGCTGAGCTACATATAGTATCTATATGTCCCACCCTACTGAATGGGCAACTCTCTATCTAAGGTCCCACCCATGAAACATCCCATAAAAAGGTACAACCTCATCATGCATGAATATAATCGGGAAGCTCAAAATTACTGCTGCAGTGAAAGGACATATGCTTATCAGTTAACATGCGGTCACACTCTCCGTGAACTGGTTGCATGATGACATGTGCATGTAGATGGGAGTAGAGGACAAGCGTATCGCATTTGTTCTTAATTAAATAAAACAGCCCAGGTTATCTGCGCCATGATGTCTCTGAGTTCAAGGATTTTGTACTTGCCCAAATCCCAGTAACTCTGGCCCGCCATGTTCTTGCAACAGTAAATATAACTATTGTGAGGCATTATACTTCTACCATGTTAAGATTTCGTTTCAGCAATTATTTGTCTTTTTAGAGGCATCTGCGTTTCTCTGTCCTGCCTTGTTGAGACATTAATCTGTCAGCCACTCTGGAAATTTCCTCCACTTCATATAGTCTGCAGTGTTGCCGTAACTTGATTTACCTTAAAAGTGGAACGCTCACAATGGTATCTTGTTCCGTTATGTAAACCTCCCCTACAGTGTCCTCAGCCTTGACATTCCTTTGAGACAGCTATGTCCAGCCACCGCAGCATTTTTCCTGAATTAAATGTATTTGTTTCAAATAGCGTGCCTAGCTGTGAGGCCTCTCTTAAAGGAATAGTACGCTCAAAAATATTATTTCCTTAAAAGATGGGATATAATCCAAAACATACATTAAGCATATTTTTAATGAAAGTTCTTATGTAAACTTTTGAGCAAACGAGGCTCAAAGCGTTTACATGGGAGCATCCATTTTGCCATTTCAGGCAGCCTCCTCAGCTCACGTTAAGCTCTGCTCTGGCGGCACTAAACAAGCAGCAAAAGCCACCTACTGGGAGCTTTTGCTTACTGCAGCCAGAGCAGAGCTCAACATGAGCTGAGGAGGCTGCCTACACTTTCATTTTACGTTTTTGGTGCTCCCCAAGCCCAGGGAAGCACATAAAATGTAAAATGAAGGCAAAAAGCAAAGGCGCAGCAATTAGAAATACAACTTTGTTGCATTTGTGATTGCCGTGGTTGGAAAACCACGGAAATCATGAATACAAGAATGTTGTATTTCTGACTGCGGTGGCTTTCACCTGGAGTCTCCTGGGCTCCCCCAACCCGAGGAGCCCAGGAGACTCCATGCGAAAGCCGCCGCAATCAGACTAACAACATTGGTGTATTTGTAAATACTGCGCCATTTACAAATACAACAATATTGTATTTCTCACTGCGGTGGCTTTCGCTTGGAGTCTCCTAGGCTCCCCCGGTTTGGGGGAGCCCAGGAGACTCAAAGTGAAAGCCGCTGCAGGCAGAAACACTGCAGCATTTAGAAACACAACCGTGTTGTGTTTCTGCCTGCAGCGGCTTTCACTTTGAGTCTCCTGGGCTCCCCCAACCCATGGGAGCCCAGGAAACTCAAAGTGAAGGCCGCTGCAGGCAGAAATACAATGCGGTTGTATTTAAAAATGCTTCAGTTTTCTTTCTAAGTTTCTCGGGCTCCTCCGGCTCGGAGGAGTGAGAGAAACTTAGAAATAAAACCGCAGTGTTTTTAAATACAACGTTGTATTTATGTTTTCGGTAGCTTCAGCTTGGAGCACAGGGGACTCAAAGCTGAAGCCACTGCAAACATAAATACAACATTTTAAAAGCTGCAGTTTTCTTTCTAAGTTTTAGAAAACCGCAGCTTTTCTATTTGCATTGCTTATTTAAAAAAAGAAATAAGCACTTACTTAGATGCAGCTTTCCTGCCTGCATTCTCTGGTCTCCGGCACAAATGAAGCAAAATCCACCCAGTGGTAGCTTTTGTTTATTACAGCTGGCTGGCTTTTGCTTAATTAGTGCCGAGAGCGCAGCACAGGAGGCTCATCCATTTCACAAAATGGATGTCTCCTAGTGCTTCAAATTTTGAATTCGAGCTTCATTTGCTCAAAACTTTACATAGGGACTTTGTTTAAAAATATTTTATATATATATTTTTGATTATGGGCCATCTTTTTAGCCAATAACATTTTTGTGCACACTATTCCTTTAAAGCTACAACACTTAATTCTCTGCTGTGTTTGTGCAGTTTAAAATGGCAACTGCTTGTCACATTTCATTTCTTCTGCAGGACACGTTTGCTTTGCTATCTACCGATTTCCTGGTGCATGCCTGTCACATTATTTCCCTCCCTATGTGTACACAGCAAACTTATCTACCTACAATTCTCTGCCCTTCTTGTGTAGTGAGTCCCTATCTTGTGTACATGCTTTCCTGTCACCTAATCTATTCTATTTTAAAACACAGTAATTGTGCAAGCCAATCCCTTATCTGTTCCCTACTTGTGTAGCGCAAAATAACGATTCTCTGTGTAAGCTGCATTTCCAGGAGAATTTAAAGTGCAGTTTCAAATGTATCCTTTCTTATCTTATAATTTTGTTTCTTCTGAGGAAGGCAGGAGGGCAGAGCCTGAAAATGCTCTTTAGTCAATAATGGCCCCACCACCCTTGACTGGGTTGTTTAGCTCAGCAAAGTGATTCATGAGTTTGGTCAGTACAATGGCTGCCCAGAACGAGTATGGGTAGGTTGAATAAGGTGGAGAGGATGGAGGAAGGGATTGGTGCAAGAGCCCTAATTGTTTGTGAAGCAGATGGATCCATGTGGACACAAAATGGATTAGGTTTCAGAGGAATGGGAAAGAGTAGTGGTGCGAGTGATGGAGAAGGTGTGAGTGAGAGGAGAAAGGTCAGAGTATTCTAGAGCTTGGAGATCTCAGATGAGAGGTAGAAGGGAAAATCAATGGCAGGTAGACAAGAGGAGACAGAGTGAATGTTGGGGGCAGCATTGACTAGAGCAGGGGGTCTCCAGATGTTTTGGACTACAATTCCCATGATCCATCACCATTGTCTATGCTGGGGCTGATGGGAGTTGTAATCCAAAACATAGGAAAGTGAAAGGTTGCAGATCCCCGGGTGTAGTAGAAAGTTAGTGGGGAGTGATAAGAGAAAAGAGGTATGGGTAGTGAAACATTTGGATTTAGCTTCATTCAGTAGACAGTAAAGGGAGACAGCTTTGTATCAGTACAAGACTGAAATGGATCAATATATCTACTACCTCTTTAGACGAAGAAGCATGTTTGTGTCGAGACAGCCAATCTCAAAGGAAATCCAGAGCTAGGGGCTAAGGCTAGCAGGGAGGGATGCCAGTCTGTTAACAGTGTTCAAAGGGAGAGCTGAGAGCAGGTGTCAGCAATGGTTTGATTGATAATGGAGGCCTGGTTGCAAAGAGGGCTAAGAGTGAGCACCTATCTTCAAATAGGTAGGCGGACAGTGTACGAGGCATGACAGACAGTGCTCAGAAAGAGTTGTCAAACAGAGGAAGGATGAGGTGAGAGAGCATGGTGGTAGGTAGAATTCCAGGGATTTGCCAGGGACGTTGGTTAGTTACGATGATAAAATGACTACTGCTCTGCAGGCATACTTGAAGCACCTACTAAGCCCTGCACTACTACAAAACCAGCAGTGATCCCAAGTGTAAAGGCAAAACAGACCAGACAGGATGGGTATACCTTCTTTTGACTTTTCTGGAAATGTGGACTGAGGGCAGGCTATACTCTGTAAAGTGATAATAGTGGCAACCCAAACAGCAATAGTGCGAAGACTCCAAAATACAAGATTGTCCAATCAAGGTTCTATAAAAATACAGACTTTTAATTAAACAATTAAAATGCAAATAATGGTCTAGAAAATTGAAGCAAAAACCTGCTCCTTTAACAGAACACAGAACATTCAGAACTGATACAGAATAGCACTCTGTGTACTTGAGCAGGGATGACCAGGCAAGTAATTGTAGCAATGTCATTGTTCAAAGGACACATCTTTCAAGAATAAATAATTGAAAAGGGGGGTTTATAACTCAATATGATCCCATAAGTGGACCCCAGGGGCAGGACATCTTGACCGAAACCTGTTCTTGGTCTTAGGTGGTTTGAAAGCATCTAACTGGGCATCTAGATACTTTCCTTGCTGTCACATCGGGTCAGAGATGCATTGAGTCATGTTGACCGAGCAGCAAGTCGGCAGTGAGTTGGCTTTGAGTGGGGCTCTGTAAGGTTTGAGTCAGCATTGGAAACAATCTGCTTTGAAAGGTCCAACAGTTTCCAATTGGAAATCCAGTTGGTTCTGGATAATGTTACTGCTGAGTCGAGTTGGCATATGACATCATGGCTTCCTGCGGTTTGAGTCGGAGCGTGGTGAAGTTGTGTTGATGATTCAATATGGCGTTTGAAGATGTGGTGAGTTGAACTCTTCCACAGTGGTGTGCTGTAGCACCTTGAAGCATCTTTTGTGCTAGATGGAATTCCAATAATGGCCACAAACCAAATAATCAGACAGACCAAAGGAATATTGTCAAGTACTACTTTATTATCTATTGAATAAAGCAGGGTCAACTGGCAGACATTCGACTGATGCTTGCACACTCACAAACAAACTTGATTGCATGGAGGTCTTATACCCTAATATGCATCATCTATGATGTCATTCTATGTGGCAAAATACAAAACCTATCAAGAGAAGGGAGTGATGAAGGGAACAAATCTACTTATAGAACATACAATGATTAGTGCATCATTGGCTACCCCTTATCTATAGGGAATGCCTTAAACTACCTCTAAATAAGTATAGCACTGATTATAGCGTACAAAACAACAGTGGATTGACTTGTGCAAAATTGTGTGCTAGGTTGCCCCCCAACCCCACTGATTGGTTGGCATACTCTCCCAACTGTGGACTTTTGGCTCTTTAGCAGCACATACGTGAAATTAAACCTAGGTGTTTGAATCCCGTCAGACTACTCCCCATTTCCCCAATTAGTCCATCATCTCTCAATAGTAGGCCATCAGCTGATGTCTTCCATTTGTAGTTGGCCTTGTTGCTGCTCACTGTCCTGGAAAATTCAAGAGAGTGTTAGCACACCACTATATTAACTAAAGGCTCTAATTAATAATCAGACAGACTCCAGAAATATGGCAAAGTACTACTTTATTATCAATTGAATAAATCAGGGTCAACTGGAAGACATCAGACTGATGCTTGCACGCTCACAAACAAACTTGATTGCATGGAGGTCTTATCAAGATTATCAAGGGAAGGAATTGGTGAAGGGAACATGTCTACTTATAGAACATATAATGATTAGTGCATAATTGGCTACCCCTTATCTGTACTATAAGGCACGCCTTGAACTACCTCTAAATATGCATAGTACTGATTATAGCGGACAAAACAACAGTGGCTTTGTTTATGCAACATTGTGGGTTAGGTCGTCCCCCAGCCCCACTGATTGGTATCCCAACCTTGGACTTTTGGCTCTTTAGCAGCATGTACATGAAACGAAATCTAGGTGTTTGAATCCTTTCAGACTACTCACCATTTTCCCAATTAGTCCATCATCTCTCATCGGTAGGCTATCAGCCAAAGTCTTCTGTTTCAAGTTGAACTTGTTGCCTCTCACTGGCCTGGAACATTCAATGGAGTGTGAGCACACCAGTACCTTAACTTAAGGGTCTACTGAATAGTCTTTGTTTTTGACTTCTGAGTCACATGCGAAGAGACCACAAATGTGTCGATTTGAGCCTTTTATTTGCTGCTATTTGATTTAATTATGCAAGGTGCTATTGCTCCTCTTGGCCTCTAGAGACTTGCTCAATCTACCTCATGTGAACTTTGTATACTTTTAATTCACCAACATTTTGGCTCTCACAGATGTTTTCTTCTTCCTTCATCTATGAAGAATGTCCAACATTCAGAGTTTATTCATGTACTCCCTTTGTGCTCTGTGCTTATGCTTTGAAAATAGCATCATCGCCCTGCACCAACCTTGATTTATCATCAGCTCTGCACACGCAGCTGTTTTCATGCATCTCTTGATTCTTACATCTTCGGCCTGTTTCTGAGGTAGCTTGGTTATATTCAACTTGAGCCAGCGTCCATTTTCCTAATTTGGCCGACCTTGACACGTTATATATTCCTTTATAGCCAGCTTGTATACGTTGTCTTTCTAGCTTGCATTACTGCGTATTTACAGTTATTGGTCAGTAAGTTACTTTATCTTCTTTAGATCCATGATTACTTTAGCTTTAGGTACAAGTTTACAAATAAATACAAATAAAACTAAACTAAGTTACTCTTGGTGCTTCAGTTACATCTTTACTTAGTATTTTCATATCATTTCAGCATAGGTTCATATATCTTCTTTCTGATATCACTTTGTCCTCATCAGATTTCACTTTAATGTACATCCATAATGTTCATCGACATTGTGGCAGGCGACATCATTCCATATAGCATTCTTCCATGCAACATCCTTACACACTTTCAGTGCAAGGGTACATTCTGTACGGATGTCTGAGTGCATAATGTCTCTCATATACTCTATGATATGATACGATAGTTTATTTATATCGCGCCTATTCACAATGTGTTTCAAGGTGCTTCAAGGCAAGGGAGGGAACAAGGGGAAATACAATTACATTCTTACAGGGCATGAACAGTAAGGATGTGAAATTAACTATTGTACTCAGCCTGACGACATTTCAGATAGTGTAAGAGCTAAGATATAGATAAGCAAGGGAGGGGGAGAGTGGGAAGGAAATGGAAACAGACAGGCGACTACCGTACTAGGCCTGATGACATTTATGGTAGAGCTGGAGAAAAACAAAAGGTGAGGAAGTGGGGTGCAGAAAGGGAGGGGAGGAACAAAACAAGCGACGATCGTACTAGGCCTGACAACATTTCAAATAGTGCTGGAGGGTGGGGGACTAGCAAGGTGAGGGGGGCGGAGACAGACGAGTTTGCTATCATACTAGGTCCAGGGACAATTCTGAGTGCATAGAAGAAAGTTAAGAAAGTAAGGGGAGGAGGGCAGGAGATAGGAAAAGGGAGAAAGGGAGAGGAGCAGAGAACAGAGTAAGCAGTCAAAAAGAGTGGAGAAACAAGAGGGGAGAGTGAATACAATTGCTGAAGTCAGTAGTAACACATAATGTTGCAATCCAAGATACAAGATGAAGATGGGAACAGCATGATTCAGGGCCACCATGAGTACAAGATGCAAAGGAAGTCCAGCATGAGAGATGAGAAAGGGTAACGCACAGTGAATCAATGAAGTCCATAAAAGTCAAATCCAGCATTGGCCACAAGACAGTGATGGTGAAACCAGAATGTAGCAGGACAGACTCCTGCAGAAGTAGGCTGGAGAATCAAGCAAAACAGGCAACACATGTTTGTGAGAAGGGGGGCAGGCAGAGGGAGTAAACACACGTTGGTGCATGCTTTCCTGCTGTCTGAGCAGGAGTGCGGGCCATGGGTCCTCTTGGTCCGAACTGGTCCAAACAGGAATTGCCTGTTTCTTCGTTTGTCCTTCGCTTCGGACGCCCGGGCGAGAGACACCCTTGATCTAAGAGTTAAGACCAGGAAGGAAGAGGCAGGGCTAATAAGGTGGGTGGTGCTTAGGCCAGGAGACCAAGATCCACTTGCACCTGCTTCCCATCTGCAAAGGAAAAAAAGGCTGTAGGGCTCCTTAATTAGGGAAAAAGAGCGGCAACCAGGAAGACACCAGGTTGGTGTGGCTTGCTAAGTGGGGAAAAAGAGCAGCAACCATGAAGGCACCAGGTGGATGGGGCTTAGGCCAGGTGACCTAGGTCCACTTGCACCTGTCCCCAATCTGCAAAGGAAAAGAGGCTGGAGGGCTCCTTAAGTAGGGAAAACGTGCAGCAACCAGGAAGGCACCAGGTGGGTGGGCTTCGCTAAATCAGGAAAAAGAGTGGCAACCAGGAAGGCACCAGGTAGGAGGGGCTTAGGCCGGAGACCTAAATCCACTTGTACCTGCTCCCCATCTTCAGCATGGAAATAATGCAAGGGGTCCCCTTTATGGCTTATCTCTGACTGTTTCAATATGACGGCAGTGAGGGGGTGGCAAGTGACAAGATGTCGTCTAGCTGCTCCTCTACATTCCTCCCTCTGGTCGATTTATCAACCAAATTCTCTTCTTCCGTCATCTTTATCTCCTCTTCAACATTTTTCAGCTTCTTCTCTTAATCCTGCTTCTTTTTTGGGATCCAAATCTTTGTCTCCCCCTCAGGTGACCTGCATTATTTATATATTCATCCACACTCTAGGTCATACGACAGCACTCTCCATATGGTGAACAGTTTTTTCAACATCGTACATATTTTTTCCGATCCTTAGGGTAATGGAACTTGGTTCCTGGAGGTGCAAGGGTACTTTACTTTATGTTCCCATGGGTAATGGCTTCATTTTGCATCTGCTCACCAGAAACAGCATCAATGTCAATCATTATCCTTATCCCAGCAGCTTTTCTGGCTGTCTTTTGGCCCTGTCCCAAGATGATCCTTATAATACAAAGTCCTAGCAATATCAACACAAGTTTTGCTCTAAGTATTTTGAAAGCATTAGCCAGCCAAGGTGGAATCCATGCCAGTAGGAATGAAAACCAGTCATCTCCTGCTGTCTCTTCAGCTTCTTCTTCCATCTTTGTATGCAAAATCTTTAACATAGTTATTGCTTCTGTCAGGGTTCCATTCTCTTCACTATGGGATAGTATAAATGTACAGCAAGAAGGCCTGATCTTGGCACACATGCCTCCTTCCATTGCTTTAATTAAGTCCAGGACATACCTGTTCTTTATTTTCTCCAACTAGAACCAAGCCTCCATTCCCAAACATGTTGTTGCATTCTTCAACTGTCCACTGGTTGTACATGCTGCTAGATTACTGAGACATATTGCATCATGTGCATCCATCCCTTTGGCAATAAATGTTCTTGCTGCCTTCATGGCATACAGTATTAAGGAACATAAATATCAGCTTTAATCAGATGTTCTCTCTTCCACTTCCTTCATATACTGATACCATAGGTTACTTTTTAAATGAGACAAATTATCAAGATATTAATTTATGTCTTCTTGTTCTTCCTCAACATCCCTTTTAAGTTGACATAATCTCCTAGTTATATATTATATATATTATAGTTATTTACTTTAATATTCACATTTGTTATCTTTTTGCTTTTTAATCACTTCTATATCAAAAAGTGGAGTATTACTGGAACTATCACTGTCCAGACTATACAATTATTCTTTGGATCTTCCAAAAATTTGATAATATGTTTTCCTCTTCATATTAGGGCTGGATAAGTCTGCAACATGTAGAAAAAAAGAACAAATAGAAATGTGTACACTGGTATAATGATGGGTACTATAAATGATGGTTGATATTCTTCTTCTTTAAAGTCTGGACTCTTCTCAAATGGTCTCTTTAAGCCTGTATAAAAACAGTGTTTTAAGGTAGCTGCAAGTATTTTTCTCCTTATCAAACTTGCAAAACATGATCTTTAATTGGCTTTAAAAAATGTTTAATCCTAATCTATATTGCTTGTGTGCACTTCATCCTCCTTGTTCTCGTGTCTAGGCATCTGGCGAGTCTGCATGTGTGGAACTACTTCTGTTGCTTTGTTTCGATGGGCCAGCACATGCAAAACTACTTCTCTTGCTTCGCTGTAGGTAGTTGCAGGAGAGGTTGATGTTTCACCTTTATAAGGTTTGAAATCCTGTAGATGTAGCCACGCTCTTCACCCCTTCAGTTTGACCGTAGTAGGGCTAGCTTCCTCTAACTCAGGTGGCCCTTCAAAGTGGGGCATACACCAGGTGTGTATAAATGTGCACACTAGCACCTGGTCTCCTGTATACAATCTTGGAGGTTTCAGCAAATCTTCTGTTTCACGAGATTGATTGTTTTGCCACTTCTTTTCGACTCCTCCCTTCTGTTCTTGATTTGTTGAGACATGACAGAAACACTTGCAATCATTGTTGTTAGGTAATCGTGCATCTCGTCACCTGATGCCCTCGCTACACTGTGGGCATCAGCTCTTACCCCAGTTGGAGGAGTGAATGGGGTTCTCATACAGTGTGCAGTCATCAACGTATGAGGAGTAAGATGGTGATCTGAACTAGGCTGATTTTTCAGAGCATATAAAGCAAGGAGCAGGCAATGAAGCCATCCCTTTTCCAGAGTGATTTTAAAACTGGGTATGCGCTCCTATAACAATCTGTTTAAACTCTCACAGATGCCATTCAACTGTGGGAGATAAGTGGAGGAGAACTTGTGTTTTATACCTAACAGAAGTACCATCTGCTCAAAATGTTCATATACAAACTGCGGCCTATTGTCAGACAGCAAAACCTTGCACACCCCCCACCTGGGGAACACCTCACATACAAGGAACTTGGCAGTGCATGGGGCATCAGGGTATGTACATAGGCTTGCGTCTAGCCATCTAGAAAACGGACAAACTACAACAAGCATATATCTGTAACCATTGCAAATCTGTAGCATATCTACATAATATACATCCAGATGGTGAAATGGGCCATTGGGTCTAGGAATTGTTCCTCTTACTGTTCGCAAAGTGTGCCACGCAGTACATTTCTGGCACACTATGCAATTAACAATGAACTGTGCAACATGCTCCAGAAGATTGTGTGTGAACCACTTTTCAGCTCTTGAATCGTGTGTGCTGGGTAGTGAAGGTGCTCCAGCACCACTCTCAATAATGCTAAAGGCATAACTGGCTTTCCAGTGCTATCCTGCCTCCAAATTGCCTCAGTGGGGGATATGATATGATATGATGTGGCATTTATAATGCGCCCGTACACCCGTGTTTCTAGGCATGACAAGACAAGTGGGGGGAAACAAATGGAGGACAAAATAACGATCTTACTACATCTTGTGTCATTCGGATCACGCAAGAGCAGGGAAGGGGAGAAGTGCCAGGTGGTAGGTGAAGGGGAAAGTGCAGTTAACTCACAAGTGCAGCGAGCAGGTGGCTCATAAGTGCAGAGAGAAGGGACTGTACGGTTGCAGATACAGACCCTTAAGTGCTGGGGAGCCCGGAGGCAGTGAGAAGGCAACTGGTCATGCAGGAGCCTAAGCCCAAGTTCAGAGGGTGACCAAGTGACCAGTGTGCGGAGCAGTCAGTTGCACTAGCAGGGGAGAGGAAGAGAGATAGCAGAAGCAAAAGGAAGGTCTTGAGTTGCTTCTGGAACCAGATGTAGTTCTGCTCAAGTTTGAGAGAGTCAGGGAGGCTGTTCCAGAGGGAGGCCCCAGCCGAGGAGATAGATTTGCCCCCAACTCTCTGCTTGGAGAAGTGTCTGACCCTCAGAGAGTTGGAGGTGGATGAGCAGAAAGTTTGAGAAGAAAGATGTTTTGGAAGGGAAAGTTGGAGGTAGAGTGGTCCCAGGCTCCAGAAAGCCTTGTGGATGATGCAGAGGTCTTGAAGTTGATCCTTGCAACCATGGGGAGCCAGTGAAGAGATTTCAGAGCTGAAGAGATACAATCCCTGGGCTTGAGACCAAGGACAAGTCTCACAGTCCTGTTCTGGATACGTTGTGAAAGTCAAAGAGCAGAGACAGGAAGATTTAGAAAGAGGCTGTTGCAATAGTCCAGCCTATAGAGGACCAGAGCTCTGGATACAGTGAGCTTCTGGGGGGAAGGAGAGGAAAGGAAGAATACCTCTAAGAAGATGCAGCTGATAGTTTGACCTCTTAGAGACATCAGAGATGTGATGAGAGAAGGAGAGGGTGGTGTCGAAGATAACACCGAGGTCATAGCCTCACAGAAAGGAGCAGGAAGAGAGCCCAGAGTGGGTGGCCAGAGAGAGTGAGAGCAGAAAGGAGGGAGAGGGTATCCCAATGAGGAGGATATAAGTCTTACTGGCAATAAGGCAGAGACCCTTGGCAGCGCACCATTCCTGAATTGCGGCCAGGCAGTCTGGTATGAGAGAAGAAGCAGAGTTGGCAGAGGGGAGCATGAAAGAGCGCTGAGAGTCATCCACATAACATTGAAATTTGGAGCAGAAAGTAGAGATGCAATGAGCAAGAGGTGCCAGGTAGTGGTTGAAGAGACAAGGTGAGAGGTTATACCCCAGGGGAACACCACAAGTAGAGAAAGAGAAAGAAGAGAGGAAGGACTCCAGTTGGACCTGAGAGGGTCGGTGGGTGAGAAAGGAGGTCAACCAGGCCAGGGCCTGATCAGTAATACCGAGGTTGTTGCAGAGATGATTGAGCAGGATGGCATGGTTGACCATGTTAAAAGCAGAGGATATATCGAGGTGAATGAGGACAGACGGGAGACTAGAGTCAGAATTGGAGAGCAAGTCTTCACAGGTGTTCAGGAGAGCAGTTTCCGTGCTTCTGGCAGCTGTGAAGCCAGACTGGTGGTCATGGAGGCAACCACCAGATTCAGTATGTATATTAAGATGGGAGATGGCCAGCTTTTCAAAGTGTTTGCTCAGTGAAGGAGTGTTGGAGATCAGGCGATAGTTAGCCTGAGAGGAAGGATCACCCGAGGGCTTCTCTAGAAGGGGGTGCAGAAGAGAGTGCTTAAGGGGGAGGGGAAAGTTCCAGTGGCAAAGGAGTGATTACAGAAATTGGCCAAGGCTGGAGCATGGGTGTCGATGTGGTCCTTGATTGGATAAAGAATACCCCCGCCTTCTCCATAAATCCTGTTCTTCTTTTGGAGCTAGGCCTTGTAGTTCAATTAACCAGACAATAGACAGAATGTTAAAGCCCTCCTTTGCTAAAATGCATCATCCTGCCATGTGTTTAACATCTTCTTTCTCTAAACTCGATGTGGGTGGATAATTGGTAGCTTTTTTGGACTCTGCATCTGTGGCTTTGTTTCCGTAGGAAATTAAATCTGCTTGTTTGGAACATGCTAAGCATTTTACGACTACTACGGTTAATGGAAGACTCAATGCTTCTATAAGCCTATTTAATAGGGCTGCATGTTGCACTGGAGTGCTGTCTGCGTGGAGGAAGCCCCTCCTTTTCCAGCAAGACAACCCTGTGTGTACAGTAGATGTCACAGAGGCAGAGTCAGAGTACACCGCCACTTCCTCGTCCTGACAGCTGTGCAGCGCTTCAATGAGCACCATTAATTCTGCAGCCTGTGCTGAATAATTCAAAGACAACCTCACGATTGTTACAACCTTGGATTCACCTTCTCTATTCAGTTTCACTACTGCTGCTCCTGTATGCCTTTCCCAAATTGTTTGTTCAGTTGTCGAAGAACCATCAATAAAAACAACTTCCATCCTCCCGATGGCATTTTCTCTAGCTTGTGGATTTCTTTATAATTCTCAATATATGCTGTACATTCATGTACATAGTCATCCTCTCCTACTGGTTCTGCTATAAACGTTGCTGGATTCACAGTCAATGTACTGGTTTGTATCTATGTCCTAATGGCGTCTTCTGTGTAGGAACTGTTGTCATGACTTCTCCAATTGAATGGGAGAATAAATAAAACTCTTCATTGCAATCTGGGATCCCCAACACTGGGGCTGTACTGATTGCTTTTTTCAATTCTTCAAACCCTTCAGTCATCTCATCTGTCCATGTTATTATGCTTTCATCTACCTGCGCTTCTTTGAGTCCTTTAAAAGTGATCAAATGTATCTACTGTAATCAAAAACCCAAGCCCTGCAATAATTGCATACACCCAGAAAATGTTGCATTTCCCTCACTGTTTCAGGTGCTACTGTTTTCATGATTGCTTCTGCTCTCTAAGGTGTCACTTTTCTCCCTTTGTGAGAGATCAACTGTCCTATGTACATGACTTCTTCCTGCAATATTGTAATTTCTCCTTGTCTACCTTATATTCTTTCTCTGAGAGTATGGTCATAAGTTTAGCTGAGTCTTCTCTACACCTTTCCTCCATCTCGTTACACACCAAAATGTCACCCACATACTGAATTATTGCACTTTCGAGTTGGACATTACCCAAGTCCATCTGGAGGACTCTATTGAAGATCGAGGGGGACTCACAGGGCGCCTGGGGCAAATAAGTATGTTTCAGGCGTGTATTTCTATACGAAAATGATTTCAAATCTTGTGAGTCTTCATGAAGGAGAATCTAAAAGAATGCATTTTTGAAATTGACAACTGTGAAATATTTAGCCGTGGATGGGATATTACACAATATCATTCGCAGAATTTGGAACTAAAGGAAACTCAGCTTCAACTATATTGTTTAGGGGATGAAGGTCCTGAATAAATCTCCATGACCCCTCCTTTGACTTTTTCACAGGGTACACAGCCGTGTTACATGATTAGTCTGATGGCACCAATATGCCTTGCTTCATTAAAGCAGAAATGGTCTCATATATACCTTCATCCACCTCTCTGGACATGGGTTATTGTATTGCTGTCACGATGCCCGCTCCCGGGGAGCCGGCTCAGGCCCTGCGTCCCCGAAAGCGGACATCAAGTCCCCGGGGAAGGTCCCAGCAACCCCTTATAGGGGCCCTTTGGACAGCGTCCTGGCGCCTATGGCGCCAGGCTCATAGAAAACGTCAGTCCTGGCGCCATAGGCGCCAGGCTCATTATGAAAGTGTTTGGGTGCACTTACCTGATGCAGACCATGCTGCAGAACCCCGGCCTCCTTGAGGCCTGAAAGGAACTACTTTACCTGTGGGACTCATTTACCACCCGGACGTGGTCAGGGAAGGATACATACCTGATTGGAGGAAGGACACATTCTAGGAACTTCTTCCAAGGCTATTTAAGCCACACCCGATCAGCCACACGTGCTTCGCGTTGTTCTGCATCTAGCAGCTGGACGCTCACCGTGTCTGCTCCTGCATCTTGACTTCTGCCACACCTGCCAGCATCCTGAATCACCTGCAAAGGAAGGGAACAAGAGAACAGAAGAAGGAAAAGGCCTCACTTGCTAAATCTGCATCCCAGAGACATTTCGCCGACAATCCTGAAAAGGAAGACATTTATTTTTAAAAGCACATCGCATCGATCGCTGCAGCGTCGCATTCTACTCACCTTTACAGGGCGCCTCCATGTTCAGCAGCGACCATCTGGATTCGCAGTCGCGCCCCCCCGCCTAGGGAGAAAAAGACAAGAACAAAGGTGAGAGAAAGAAGGGAAAAGGGAAGCTAAAACTCCATGTCAAGACTTACCTGTTGGGTCATTCCCTTTTCATTTCGGGTCTGTGCCGCATCCAGGCATTTTCGGACCCCGGCTCCTAAGGGGAAAAAGACATCAGCGTTAATGAGTGAATGAAAAGACATTACCAAAACACTCATTAAAGACTTACCTGATTTCCACAAGGATTTCACCGCTCACCTCGGGTCGGTGCCTGTTCCCCGGCATTCTGTACCCCGGCCCCTATGGGGAAAAAGACACTAGCATTAGAACATTAATGCATGGACACAAGGGGAACCACTTATAGAAAAACTTACCTGGAAGCCAAGCAAGTTTGGTTCTCACCTATCCGAAAATCCAGTGACGTAACTGGATACCAACGCGCCCCTGCATCAGAAGCAGGATGGAGAGCTCGTCCTTCCAGACCCTAAGGTGAGACGCTACGGGGAAGCACAGAAGGGTTTTGAGGAGGATGAGAGGGGTAAGTGGGAGGCCGATTGCATTACCCCGCAGACAGTTAACCCCCTATTCTCACCTACAGAAGGATACTTCTGCGAGTCAGACAAGCCAGATCTGGGGCCCGGTCCAGTCCGTCTTCCGAACCCTGCGCATCACCTTAGACGAGGTCACAGCAGCGCGAACCAGGCCAGCGCCCCCATGTGAGTCAGGTGAGCATTAAAGAACGCGAAGCCTTCCTACAAATTCCCACCCAGGCGCTATGGAAACTTCTGAGACTGATCAGTTGGCCCAATTACTGGGGGAATTATGGGCCGAAGTACATGCCGCTCGTCAAGAGACTAATGCCCTCAAGAGGGAATTAATAATATCAAAGGAAAGAACTGATGACCTGGCCAGACAGCTTTTGCAAGGTCAAGCTGGACAAACTCCTCTACCCTGTTCCGGAGAGAACCCCGCTCCTGTGGTTCCCAGTAACCCTGTGCAGATTAATCTACCTGGAAACATGCCGCTGGCCCCACCTGAACGCTTTGCTGGGGACCCCAAACGATTCGCCGTATTCATGAATCAGTGTCGTTTTCACTTCCTATGCAGACCTGGGGCCTTCCCTAATGATCAGACCAAAGTAGCCTTTGTATTGTCATATCTCAGCGGCTGCGCTGCCGATTGGTCAGTTCCACTGGTTACTCAAGATGACCCGATCCTCCGTGATTTTCAAGGATATCAAGCAAGCATGGAAAGGTTATTTGCTCAACACTCTCAGGGGCAGGCTCTGGATGACGAACTTCTATCCCTGCGACAGGGCAATCAGGACCTTCTATCCTGTATTGCAACCTTTATAGACTAATTGTGGAAACGGGATGGCTAGAGGATAAAAGAGTCACGTTATTTTATCGAGGTCTACGCGGAGAACTTAAAGATGTCTTGGCCCAAGTTGTAAATCTGCCCCAAGAATGCACAGAATATATAGACTTAGTGGTCCAATTGGATCACAGACTTCAAAACAGAAAAACAGATCGGTCCAGGTTTGAGACCCGGGTGTTGGTCAAGACCCACGCTAACCCCAAGGGAGTTGATGTCTCTGAGCCTATGCAAATTGGAGGGGTTAAAGAACCCTTAACTCAAAAGGAACGTGAAAGGAGGCGGCAGTTAAAATTATGTCTTTATAGTGGGAACTCTGGACACTTTCTACGAGATTGCCCGGCAAAACCGCCCCGAAAAGCGGTAGGAGCCACTGATAAAAACCATGAAGACTCTGTTTTCGGGAAACGACTCAGCCCGACAAGCGTAGGGGTCTGCTTGCCGAGCTTGAAAACTAACTCTCAGACCTCGCATTTCATTATGCCAATGGTTCTCGTAGATCCAGAAAAGCCTAAGCGGTTGCATGCAATAAAGGCATACATCGATAGTGGGGCTATTGGAAACTATGTGGATCGTGAATTGGCCTCTAGGATTAACCTCCCTCTCCGTCCTAAAACCAGCAAAGATGTCATCACCACAGTTGATGGAACTGAAATTGCCTCTGGACCGGTAACACATTTCACTACTGGGGTGACTCTTATTGGTCCTGACGGCCATCGGGAGGCAGTTGT
This sequence comes from Ambystoma mexicanum, assembly GCF_040938575.1. Lineage (NCBI taxonomy): Eukaryota > Metazoa > Chordata > Amphibia > Caudata > Ambystomatidae > Ambystoma > Ambystoma mexicanum. Next base: position 1,113,804,652 of record NC_090936.1, read on the forward strand.
GTTTGATGTAATCAAGGCTCCACAGTTTCAGGTTATTCTTGGAATTCCTTGGGTAGAGACACATAATCCTCGAATTGATTGGCGAGCTAAGAGAATAACCTTCCCGGATTGTGCACAAACATGCTACCCAGAAAACCTGAAGATTAATCTAGCATCTGTAACCTCTGCCTCCATGCAATTACCTCCGGAATACCAGGACTTTCAGGACGTCTTCCAAAAGGAACAGGCCAACACGTTACCTCCTCACCGATCGTATGATTGCCAAATTGATCTGGTGCCCGGTGCACAACCCCCTTGTAGCAGGATTTATGCCCTTACCGAACCTGAGAACCTGCATTTGAGACAATATTTGGATCAATACCTCGCCAATGGTTTTATTCGCCCGTCAAAGTCCCCGGCATCCTCGGCTTTGTTCTTCGTGCCTAAAAAAGAAGGCGACCTTAGAACTTGTATCGATTGCCGCGCATTGAACCAGATAACGGTTAAAAACCGTTATCCTCTGCCTCTGATTCCTGAACTCCTTGACCAGGTGAAGGACGCTTGCATATACACCAAGTTAGATCTCCTGGGGGCATATCATCTGGTGCGAGTAAAAGAAGGCGACGAATGGAAAAGAAGCCTTCCGTACAAAATATGGATTATTCGAATACCAGGTAATGCCTTTCGGGTTGTGCAATGCGCCTGCTGCCTTCCAATTCTTCATGAATGATGTCCTTCGGGAACTCATCGATGTTTGTGTTGTCGTCTATATCGATGACATTCTAGTGTACTCCTCTTCGGAATCTGATCACAGAAAACACGTTAGGGCAGTTCTGGAAAAACTGCGCCAACACAAATTATTTGCTAAACTGGAGAAATGTGTTTTCCATACCACAGAAGTTGAGTTTCTCGGTTTCATCCTGACACCCAAAGGAGTCCGAATGGACTCAAGAAAAGTGGATGCCCTCCTCAAATGGCCATCACCTAGCTCTGTAAAAGGGGTTCAAAGCATGCTCGGCTTTGCCAATTTCTATCGCAGGTTTATCCTGGAATTTTCACGCATAGTACAACCCATTACTGCACTCTTGAGGAAAAATAAACGTTTTGAATGGTCTGAAGAAGCCGAGCAGGCCTTCCAGGATTTAAAAGCTAAGTTTACCTCCGCACCTATATTGAAACACCCACGTCCAGATCTCCCGTATGTCGTCGAAACTGACGCATCCAGCCTAGCCATGGGAGCAGTTCTGTCTCGAAGAGATCCTGAAACCAACCAACTGCATCCCGTAGCATTTTGGTCCAGAAAATTCCCGGCACCAGAGATTAATTACGCAATCACTGACAAAGAACTGTTAGCCATAAAGTCTGCTTTTAAAGCCTGGTGGCATTACCTACTTGGCGCTCGACATGCCATCACGGTGATCACTGATCACCGGAATTTACAGTATTTGAAAACCGCCAAGGCTCAGTCATCACGGCAGCTCCGATGGGCTTTGTTTTTCGCTGAATTTGATTTCGTGATTACCTATCGACCTGGCTGCAAGAACGGCAAAGCAGACGCCTTATCCCGAATTGGAATGGGAGAATCTGATACAAACTCAGAACCAGTACCAATAATTCCCGAACAGAGAATTCTAGGCATGACTTCGTTACAGACGCTTGAAGACATTCAAGTCAGAGTGAAACAACTCCTGGACCCTACAGTCCTACAGGATTGGATACAAAAGGGATCAGACTTTACCATAGATAATGGTTTACCTTATTACCAAGGACGCTTATTCCTGCCGCACAAGGATTTACACAAACTAGTTATTTCAGGTTATCATGATACATTAATAGAGGGATACCCCGGTATTGCCAAGACAATGGAAAAGGTGAAACGACAATTCTGGTGGCCCTCTTGGCGAAAAGATGTTAAATCTTTTGTGATGTCCTGTGGTGTTTGCGCCCAAAATAAAGGTCAAAAGAAAAGACCAGCCGGTCTCCTTCAACCTCTAGACATACCGCCAGCACCCTGGCACACCCTATCAATGGATTTTATTACGGACTTGCCTCCTTGTTCGGGATACAATACCATTCTGGTAATTGTGGATTTGTTTTCCAAAATGGCCCACTTCATTCCTTTGAAAGGTTTACCTTCAGCTTCTGTCCTAGCCAAAGAATTCCTCGAAAATATTGTTCGGCTACATGGATTCCCATCTATACTAATCTCTGGCCGGGGAAGCCAATTCATTTCCCACTTCTGGCGCAAATGTTGTCAAATGGCACAAATCAACGTAAGATTATCGACCAGTCACCACCCTCAGACCGATGGTCAGACCGAGAGGACAAATCAGACCCTTGAGCAGTACTTACGGTGTATGTTACAGCAATCTGAAAGCAACTGGAAAGACATTCTTTGGATAGCCGAATACGCATATAATAATTCGGTACACTCTGGAACTGGCCATAGTCCTTTTTATACCTTGTTTGGACATCACCCTCGAACCTCAAACCTCGACTCACCTCAGAACCTCGGAGTGCCCGCAGTAGAACATCTGCATTCTACCATTACCCGAGCCTTCAAAGAGGCAACCACGCATTTACAACAAGCCAAGAGAAAATACAAGGAGAATGCTGACCTACATCGGAGTGAAGCACCTCCGTATCAGATTGGGGATCAAGTGTGGTTAGCTACCAGACATTTACCGCTCAAAGGGCCTCGAACTTTTAACCCAAAATATCTGGGACCTTATTCTATTACGGCAATAATTAACCCAGTAGCGGTTAAACTTGATTTGCCAGCTAATATGCGAATTCACCGTGTTTTTCATGTGTCACTTCTGAAACCAGTGGTCCCCGGAACCCGACTACTCAAACCTCCAGAACCTATTTAAATAGATGGGGAACCCGAATTCGAAGTGAAGAACATTTTAGATTCAAAAATGTTTAGGTCAAAGCTTTTCTACCTAATTGATTGGAAGGGGTACGGACCTCAGGAGAGGTCGTGGGAACCCAGTGACCATGTGCATGCACCTCGATTAGTCAGGAAATTCCACCGACTCTTCCCAAACAAACCAAAACCCCCGGAGGGAACAACCTTGGGAAGGGCCTTGGGGGGGAGTGCTGTCACAATGCCCGCTCCCGGGGAGCCGGCTCAGGCCCTGCGTCCCCGAAAGCGGACATCAAGTCCCCGGGGAAGGTCCCAGCAACCCCTTATAGGGGCCTTTTGGACAGCGTCCTGGCGCCTATGGCGCCAGGCTCATAGAAAACGACAGTCCTGGCGCCATAGGCGCCAGGCTCGTTATGAAAGTGTTTGGGTGCACTTACCTGATGCAGACCATGCTGCAGAACCCCGGCCTCCTTGAGGCCTGAAAGGAACTACTTTACCTGTGGGACTCATTTACCACCCGGGCGTGGTCGGGGAAGGATACATACCTGATTGGAGGAAGGACACATTCTAGGAACTTCTTCCAAGGCTATTTAAACTGCACCCGATCAGCCACACGTGCTTCGCGTTGTTCTGCATCTAGCAGCTGGACGCTCACCGTGTCTGCTCCTGCATCTTGACTTCTGCCACACCTGCCAGCATCCTGAATCACCTGCAAAGGAAGGGAACAAGAGAACAGAAGAAGGAAAAGGCCTCACCTGCTAAATCTGCATCCCAGAGACATTTCGCCGACAATCCTGAAAAGGAAGACATTTATTTTTAAAAGCACATTGCATCGATCGCTGCAGCGCTGCATTCTACTCACCTTTACAGGGCGCCTCCATGTTCAGCAGCGACCATCCGGATTCGCAGTCGCGCCCCCCCACCTAGGGAGAAAAGGACAAGAACAAAGGTGAGAGAAAGAAGGGAAAAGGGAAGCTAAAACTCCATGTCAAGACTTACCTGTTGGGTCATTCCCTTTTCATTTCGGGTCCGTGCCGCATCTAGGCATTTTCGGGCCCCGGCCCCTAAGGGAAAAAGACATCAGCGTTAATGAGTGAATGAAAAGACATTACCAAAACACTCATTAAAGACTTACCTGATTTCCACAAGGATTTCACCGCTGACCTCGGATCGGTGCCTGTTCCCCGGCATTCTGTACCCCGGCCCCTATGGGGAAAAAGACACTAGCATTAGAACATTAATGCATGGACACAAGGGGAACCACTTATAGAAAAACTTACCTGGAAGCCAAGCAAGTTTGGTTCTCACCCATCCGAAAATCCAGTGACGTAACTGGATACCAACGCGCCCCTGCATCAGAAGCAGGATGGAGAGCTCGTCCTTCCAGACCCTAAGGTGAGATGCTACGGGGAAGCACAGAAGGGTTTTGAGGAGGTTGAGAGGGGTAAGTGGGAGGCCGATTGCACTACCCCGCAGACAGTTAACCCCCTATTCTCACCTACAGAAGGATACTTCTGCGAGTCAGACAAGCCAGATCTGGGGCCCGGTTCAGTCCGTCTTCTGAACCCTGCGCATCACCTTAGACGAGGTCACAGCAGCGCGAACCAGGCCAGCGCCCCCGTGGGAGTCAGGTGAGCGTTACAATTGCTTGTGGTAAAAGAGCTCCCGGTTTTAATTAAATTTTAACTGCACCTATACCTTTTAATAAACCCACATCATATGGGCTTGTGGTCCGTAAAATCTCTGGCACTTTCTCTAAGTCTTTCTGAAAAAATGGCTGTCTTCTTTTTACCAATGCCATTCTCTGTGGTATTTCTCTAATCTTCACTTTAATTCAATAAATGATACTTATAAAAAAATACTAGTTCATCATCAGGCTAGTCATCTCTAAACAATTCTTTGTCTGTCAAATCTGTCAATCTGTATGCTTCACCGAGGGCTATCACTGTCCGCCATCCCCTTTCTTCATCATCTGTCCAATGCAGCATCACCTTTTCTTTTCAGACCACTGCTGCTTCTAGTTCTAAGGGAATGATCTGCCCTTCCTCATCGTCCATGCGGATTTCTGGTCTAAACACAAAATCATTACGTATTATCAATATTTTACCTTCCAACCTGGGTAACCAGGATAATAAAATAGTCACTCTATACAAAAAAACTTCTGGATCTAAAGGTACTCCTTGTAATGCCTTCTGGCCTGTAAAGGCTAAATACTCTCCCACATTCACATAGTGTATCCCTGGAGTAGAGCACACTATTTCTTCATCAGTACAAGATATCATCATCTTAAGCTTCGTCAATAAGTCACGTCCCAATATGCTGAATGACGTCTTCCTAGAGTATAATAATGGCATTGACATGTCATGTTCGCCTATAGAAATTGGTAAATGTGTCACCCCAGAGAACCCTTGGACATTCATGACAGTACCTCACATTGGGTATTTTCCCTCACAGACACAGGAACAACTGGCTTCAGTGTCTACGAGAAACGAAAATGTCTTGCCCCCTGTTGTCACCTTGACCCTTGGTTCCTCTTGGGGGTCTGGTGTCACTGATAGTACTAAACACATCAAGTCACTCTGTGGGCTGTCCTATTTTGGATTCAAATTCATCCCCGTACCTCTGAAAGGATTTCCTCCTATCACAGTCACACTCCGCATTTTGGGTGCGAGTGCCTGTTATGTTCCTGGGGCCATGTTCCATTGTGGTACCATAGCCTGCTGTATGTGTGCTTGATGTGGTTCTGTTGCATGCCTCCTCTGATTCTGTATGTCCTAGCTATATGTCAAATTCTCCCACAATAACAACATTGTTGTGGCTGTCCACCATTAAATCCTCCTCTTCCTTGAGAGTTTTGAAATCCTCCTCATCCTACTACTCTAAGCCAATTCCCTCTTCCTCTTGACCTAAAATTGTACCCACTCTGACCTGTGGGATATTCTGTGTTATTCTGCTGCCCTGACTGTGTCTGCTGTGTTACCCCTCCTTCATTACCTGTCAATACCGCTCCCTCAATGGCTATTTTTGGACAACTTCTTCTGAACTAACTTTGCTTCCTCCTGCTTTCTGTTCTCAGCTTTCTTCTTATTTTGCTGCATTAATCAGCAGTGATGCATGTTTGTCAATTATATCTCTGGCCATGGCTTCGCTTCCATTCCCACCTGTTTTTCAATTGCTGTTTCACTGGCTCGGGCAGCCCCTGACACAAAATGTGGTAAAATATTGTTACTGTTTTATCCCAAGGTTCACAAGTCTCCTGCCACCATTTGTTCTGAATATCTTGAATAAAGGCACCAGGATCTTCATCCTCTCTGATCTTCCTATTCATAATCACACTCGTATCTGATGTATCGGGATATTGCATTCTGAGTGCTCGCCATACATCTGCTCTGCAATTATTAAATGGCTCTCCATCATGTGTCGTATTTTGTGCAGTCACACATGTGTATCTTGCTCATTTCCAAATATAATCAGCTCTCTCCACTAGGATAGCTGCTAGCAGCCATTTTATGTCACCTATAGCTAACATCATTCCTGATGTCATCCTCTCTAATGCATAAATCAATTTTCCCACACCAGAAGTTAAACTCAGCAATTTACACCTTACATTATCTTTATCCATCTGTGGCCACAGTATATATTGTGGTCGTCCTCCCCCCTTCTATAATAATGGGAATTGTGAAAATCCTGATTCATAATCATATTTACCTATTCTCCTAGTCTTCAAGAGAGAGCTAGCCTTGCCCAAGTTTTTCCTTCCTGGTATTGGTCTTAACCTGCTTAAATATGGCAGTATAAGTCCCCTGTACTATATGATCGTACTTGTGGTCGCTCAGTATATTGTGTTGGTTCTGGTGTCCTCTATTTAGGGCCTCTAAATCTGACCATTTTACCCCTTTTTCTGAACTCAATTCTTTTGAAAACCAACATTCGTCCTCTCCTTGCACCCTTTCATTCTCCTTACTCTCTTCGTCCAACATCATTATGCCCAAGCTCGTGTGACTATTGTCTCCATCAGCTTCGTCAAGAACTAATCTATTTAAAGACAATGTTCCATACTGGTCTGTTATGATGTCACCTGATCTTCCTTCAGTTCCCTTTAATAGGGATCCTTCTATATTCTCTTGGGTTTTGTACCTTCCTCTGTCCTTCATTTGCCTGTATAGATTTCCAAGCCTTTGCTCTATGTCTTCTGTATCCTGCCCACCAGCCCATGCTGATCGCGGCATTCCTTGCAGCTCCCTACGGGGCTGTTGTGACTCTCTCTCATCCTCCAGTCTTTCTCGTGCATTAATAGGCACTATGCTCCTATGGTATAAATATTGTACTTTGTCGACTTTTACTCCCCTATTCTCCTTCATTTCTTCTTCCCTTCTCCTCTTCTACCTCAATTCATCTTCCTCTCACCTTCGTTGTAACCTACATACTTTCATTCTTTGGATTTCTATCTCTTCTCATTTCTTCTCTCTTGTCTCTCCTTTTATTTCTTTCCTCATATCTTCTTTGTTCTGCCCTTCGCTTCCATTTTTTATCCCTCTCATCCTTGTATGCTCTTTCTTCTTCCTTCTCTTTCTTTTCCTGCTCTTCTCTCTCCTCTCTTTCTTGAACCCCATCAATGGCCTTATCATCTAACTTAAGCAATATTTGTCCTCTCATCCATTCATTCTGTACTATTGTCATTCCCTTAGCTTTATCTTGTATTTCTTTCTGTTTCCTTGCTTCTTCCTCTATCTCCATGTGTCTGTCTTGTCTCTCATCAAGCTGTCTACTTTCATCACAAGCTAATATATCTTTGCGTTCTCTGCTCTTGCGCTCTTATCCATTATACTCATTGCTGTGAGCGGAGGTGCATATGCTGGAGTAACATACGCAATCACTGGTTTTAATTCCTTTAAGGGATGAAGTCCATTCTCCTCTGTGTCTCCATTCTTCTCTTCAGGAGGGGAAAGGGGAGCCAAAGGCGCTTTATTCTCCCCTTTACACTGTCTGAGAATCCACTTCCTATAAGCTGGATCTTCTTTCTCACTTTGGCACATTTTCCAAAGCTCTAAAATGGCTAGTCTTTTCTGCAACTTTTCCCCCTATATGTTGCATGCACATATGTTGTCATATGCCCCAATACATCTTTTGACAGCAAACCCTCCTGAGGCCATGGCATGAGTGTCTTATTGGTTGTGCCTCTAACCCTTTCCGAATGATGTTTCCTTATCTTCGTTGTGTATCTCGGTAATGTCCTACATACATGTAAAAGAGGTATATCCCCCATTATGACAGATCGGTTTTGATTGTCAATATTTACCCATTGTTTTATTTGATTCTTTAGTTTATGAAATGTACCACACTGATCAATTGGTTCAGGCACCATCAATCACTGCTTATAGGCCCATTCAAGATATATTTTAACTGCTCACTTTTGTATTTTAAAAAGCTATGCAATGGTATTCTGTCTCCTACTTCATTTATACTTTCTACCAATTTGTATTATATCATTCTTGTATTATTAGAATGTTAAGAATCTCTTCTTTACTTATATATTACTTTACTTTGATTTTCCCTTCCTAATTAACATCAGTCTCTTGGTCAAAATGTTTCACCAATCTCTTTAATGTGTTACTATCGTTTTATATTCATTAGTCTAAACACAACAAAAGATTTATATGAACAGTTCTATAAACCCATATATCTGCACTTAAAATCTTTTTACTGAGTATCCATTCTCCATTTGATTCCATTTTGGAGTTTGATAGGCACTCATCTGTGGGTCTTGCCTCAGGGATCCTTACTATTCTTTACTTTAGTGCGTACCCTTCTGTCCCGTTGGAACCAGGAATCGAGGTATCTACTTCCCTTTATAATATCCCACCAAAAAATCCTGTTACTCACTTTTCTTTTTTACATGCATTATTTAAAACACAATCCCTCCCCTATTTTTGCTACGTTCATTGTTTTACTTACATCTGTGACTCAGTTTGAGTCCTCCGGCATCGACTTTCCCTCAACGGACCAAGTTGCCTTCCATCCAGAGGGCACCTGCGGGAGCCGGACAGGAATTTCATCAAAGAGGGACCAAATCTTCTTCACACGTGAATCTTCACACTGATCTCCACAGGAAACTCTGTGGTGTTCTAGCTAATGGCGGGAGTAGCCGAGCGTCAGCGGGTCTGGTTCTGGCCTAGGTCGACTACACCATAACCATCCACACTGCTACCAAAATGTGCTGTAGCAACTTGAAGCATCTTTTGTGCTAGATGGAATTACAATAATGATCTCAGACAAAATAATCAGACAGACTCCAGAAATATGGCAAAGTACTACTTTATTATCAATTGAATAAATCAGGGTCAACTGGAAGACATCAGACTGATGCTTGCACGCTCACAAACAAACTTGATTGCATGGAGGTCTTATCAAGATTATCAAGGGAAGGAATTGGTGAAGGGAACATGTCTACTTATAGAACATATAATGATTAGTGCATAATTGGCTACCCCTTATCTGTACTATAAGGCACGCCTTGAACTACCTCTAAATATGCATAGTACTGATTATAGCGGACAAAACAACAGTGGCTTTGTTTATGCAACATTGTGGGTTAGGTCGTCCCCCAGCCCCACTGATTGGTATCCCAACCTTGGACTTTTGGCTCTTTAGCAGCATGTACATGAAACGAAATCTAGGTGTTTGAATCCTTTCAGACTACTCACCATTTTCCCAATTAGTCCATCATCTCTCATCGGTAGGCTATCAGCCAAAGTCTTCTGTTTCAAGTTGAACTTGTTGCCTCTCACTGGCCTGGAACATTCAATGGAGTGTGAGCACACCAGTACCTTAACTTAAGGGTCTACTGAATAGTCTTTGTTTTTGACTTCTGAGTCACATGTGAAGAGACCATGAATGTGCCCATTTCAGTCTTTCATTTGCTGCTATTTGATTTAATTCTGCAAGGTGCTGTTGCTCCTCTTGACCTCTAGAGACTTGCTCGCTCTATCGCATATGAAATTAGTATGGTATTAAGTCACCAACAGTTTGGCTCTCACAGATGTTTTCATCTTCCTTCATCTATGAAGAATGTCCCACATTCAGAGCTTATCCATGTACTCCCTTTGTGCTCTGTGCTTATCCTTTGAAAATAGCACCTTCTCCCTGCGCCAACCTTGATTTATCGTCAGCTCTGCACATGCAGCTGTTTTCATGCGTCTCTTGATTCTTACAGCTTCGGCCTGTCTCTGAGGTAGCTCGGTTATATTCAACTTGAGCCAGTGCCCATTTTCCTAATATGACCATCCTTGCCACGTTATACATTCCTCTAAAGCAAGTTTCTATACATTGGCTTTCTACCTTGCGTTACTGCATTTACAGTTATTGGTGCAAAGTGGTGTCAAGGCAGTTCGAAGATGCAGGCGAGCAGTATGTGCAGTTCAGAGTGGCACAGGATTCCAGCTGCTCTTTAGATTTCGCGTTGCTAGGTGTCCCACGCCAGACAGCTTGGATGGCACCTACAGGGGATCATTCACCTCCAGTTTAGAGCCTGGTTCCAGTGTAGTTGGCAGAGGGGATGGGCCTTGGTCCAAGAACTGTCCCCTCCACTGTGCCCTGTGTATGGGGAGTGGACAGACCTCTCCTCTGCCTTGGATCTTTTCAATCTTCACCTCATTGTTGGAGGGCTGTGGAATGGACTGCATTCCCAATACAGGTCCAGGGAATACATCTTGTCTTCTTAAAAATCCACAGATGAATAAAGGAAGGAATGGGATATGCCTTCCTTATAAAGGCAAAAGGTCACTGGGTATTGGACAAAATCAAGCCTGGTGTAAGAGGTTAAATCCTTACTGCTTTGACAAATGACCCTTGCCTTTATTACATCATACCCAAAGAGCTTTGACCTGCAGGTAATGGAGGGGACAGGAAGAAAAAGAGCCAAACCAATAAAGCAAGATAGTGGAACCCCTTGTCAAGTTCACCTTTCACACTCTCGCTACTCTAAATCTGCCCCTTTTTTATGTTTGCTGACCTCAGAGGCCCTCTGTAGTGCAGCATGCTTGTGTGTGAGGCAGGCCTTATCCTACATGAGTGCCCAGTTGAAGCAGATTTCCCAGTAGATCTCCTGGTGATAGCAGAGGTGACCTGGCCTAGCAGATTGGGCTGAGCTGCTCCCATTGGTGGCAGTACCTGAATGATTTTCACATGGCTGGACCCCTTTTGCAATGGCACAGACGGGCTTAAATTTAGTGCTGTGAAAGGTGTCCCAGAGCGGTGCTAGTGGTTCAGATTTATTGAAAACCTCCACCCATTGTTTTTTTGGTTGTAGTTTTTATCTCCCTATGTGAGCGAGGGTATGCCAAGACGTGGGGTCCTTGTTCGCTGCATCATAGGGAACCAAGCTGCACCTCACTGAGGATGCCCAGCAGGGCTGAAACATGTCTGGGGTTGCTTGTGTTTCCGTGCAGAGGGGACCTAGACTAGTTGTTCGGGCTGGGCTGCTACCATTGGTGGCAGTACCTGGCTGATTTGCATATGGCTGGACACCGTTTGCAATAGTGCAGATGGGCTAAAAAATGGTGGTGTGAAAGGTTGCCCAGAGCAGTGCCAGTGTTTCAAATTTTATTCAAACCCCTCCACCCATCACTTTTTTGGTTGCTGAGGGACTAGGTTACATAGTAGCAGCCAGGCTAGCCATGATCACCTTTAACACTGATCTGGGCTCAAAGGATTGACACTGATAAGGTATCAAATTGGTTTGGCTTTAATCATTCTGTGCTCTTATTAATAACACAATAACCAGGTCTGGCTTATTCTTAGAAATGTGAATGAAAACAACAGGCACACCTGCTAGTTAGTGGAACCCACTATCACTCTTAGGAACCACCCCTATGGTTTGTTCAAAAATAATAAGAATCAAACGTCCACTTTATATTTATTTGTGATATCCCCAGTCGAATTTTGAATCTCCAGTTTATTCAAAACCCACATTGTTTTGCTTGTGGCTGATGAGCCATACATGTTTAGTTTCTAAGTGTAGACCACATTACTGCCACTAAATGTACATGTTTCGATCCAACATGGATCCTCTTCAGGTGGCTGTAAACCAATCGAAAAAAAGCACCAATCAACACAAAAACAGATTTAATGAATCATTATTACAATCTTACTCTCTAGATGCCAACATGGGCCGAATGTGCATGCAAAAACTTTGTCTATGTTTTCCAGCTGACAACCATCATTTGGAACTACCAACATGCTCGAACTAAACATGCATTTGTGACATCACTCCAACAGTGCATCTATGTTGTGACAGGAAAATGCACAGACAAATCAGCGTGCGTCTTGCTGCCCATGCCTGGGCATGTGAATCACACCTCCTGATGAAATGAACCTTCTGTGCACACCAATGCACCCCAAAAATGTAAATAAAATAAAAACACTGCTGCATGTCCTTAACCGCATGCGTCCCGTGCAACAGAAATATACTTCTCACTACATCTCAAATCGTTTAACAACCCATTGTGCCACTATATATTGCATAATAACTTGTGCAGCGTGTGACAGGGTTGTGCGCACGATAAACGTGCAAACCAAAATACGCCATGAAACACCACTTCTTCCATGTGCTTGCGTAACCCAGTTGCAAGCTGGAAATCTAAATCCCTGATCGTATAACCGTAGCGGTTTGTCCACGTGTCTACTCGTCACCTTGTGTGTCGTATACCAAGTCTGTGTCACATTTCCCGGCTTAACGCTGAGTCTTATTAGAAGTTTAAAGGCCAGTGACAACATTCACATGTCCCTTAACTGTGATACCTGGAATATGGCGGCCATTTTAGTGTGTAGTGCTACCCCATAACTTCCTATGGTGTTCAAAATGAAAACCAGGGTTTGACACAGCATTTAAATGAGTCCAACCTGCACATAATGCACTTGTGACAGATTCGTGCACTCGATACGATTGTAAAAAAGCGAAATGGATGAGATAGTGAACATGAATGATGGTGAAAAATCGCTGTGAATTAAGTGAACATAAAAAATAACCCTGTGTGCGTGTGATCTATTCATCCAGAATTCAAACCAAATAACTTGAACGCATGGTGTATTTCCCACTATGGCCTCCATAACTTCCTTCTAGACAATAAACTAAATAAGCAAATAAAATATGTATACAGAAATATGATTAACCAGACAATTATCAAGTGCTTAGCCCAAAACAAAACCTGTAATCTGAACAGAAAAGCAAAAAAAAGGAAGTCTGAACAACAAAAATGTGTAATGTTAATGACATACCCCATGTATAGATCTGATGAAGACTGTATGCAATGGGACAACACTTTTCCTTCAAAGAATATTGATTATTTTTGTTTGTTTTCATCTCTATCTGTTTTTGCAACATTTTGGGTCCCTGAGAAATGTCTGCAGTCAAAGCACCAGATAGAAACATGTTGGACATATAATATGATAACGTTAGGGTCATATTTAGAAATATTGCTATTTTTTTATTCGTTTTGCTTTTATTGTTGTTTATTGTTGATGCCATTAAGGGTTGTTGCAATGTGGTGAAGGTGTTTTAATTATTTCCTTTTATATATTATATGTTGCGCCATTGTCACTGTTATATACTGATTATGTGATTTATAAACTGTAACTCTGTTTTTGAGGGAGATGGTTAGAAACATTATATATGCAATTTAATTCTAATCTTAAAGCAATGTTAGTTTGTTTTCTAATTGGAAATAATGAAATTACATCTATATTTTTTGTTAAACAACTATTTTCTACTCTGAAGCAGTTTTCTGGACCTTACTTGTGTAGAGGTTGTTTGGGATTTCCAGTAAAAATAAGGTCTGTGTTCTCTTGGACTGGTGGTCTTGCAGTATATATGTTCATACTCATACACACCCTTCCCAATGCCAGCACCAACCCCTCCCCCAGCCCCCAGCTCCCGCAGGTCAAGTGGCCGCCTAGCGTCTTTCTGAGAAGTTTCACCTTTCCGCTATCCTTCCAAAGCCCTCTACACCGCAAAATCAGTAGACGGGACAACCAGTCTATGCAGCCCCGCAATGAAATGCACTGCTGCTACCTTCCCTGTGCGGTGCCACTGGACACCCCCTGCCTGTGTTAAGTGTCCCAGAAACCCCATCAAGGACCCCCTGTGGAATAAGTCTCCTAGCCCATGTTCCTTGCAAGAAACCTTGAATACGCCAAAGGATCTTGCATAAGAGGCCTTTATTCTGCTGGCCATAGAATCCATGATCAGCGGTGATAGGACGGGGCACCAAGTCTCCAGAGTGTCTCTGGAAATGGGGCCATCTTGTCCTCTGCCTGTGGTAGCCAGCGCCGGAATTCCTGCATCTTAAAACGAGACAAAGCATCAGCAGCGTTATTTTACACACTCGTGACATGCCTCGCCTAAAATGTTGTACCCCCGTAAACTCTGCAACACCAAATGCTTCAGCCACCACAGTACAATCAGGCATGTTGCCATTTGGTTCTTAATTGCTAATACCACTGACATGCTATCATACTAAAACACCACATGCTTTCCTCGCATGCCGTTCCACCAATCTGTCAGAGCCACAATTATTGGGAACAATTCCAAGAATGTCACAGTCCACGTTAGACCCCTGTCAAACCAGTCGGGGGTCAGCCTTGGCCACACCATTCTTTCCTGAGCATTGCCCCATAACCCCCGCTACCCGCTGCATCAGTGTACAGTCCAACCTGGGCGTTTGTATTCGCCTCTTCGGGCCAAAACTGAAACCCATTAAAATCGTACAGTAATGCATCCCAGGGGTCCTGAGATCCTCTTTGATTGACTTAGACAACCTACTGTGATGGTGTTTTTCAGTCAGTCCAGACATTGCCCCAGCAAGTGCCTGTGAGAAAGCCCTTCCGATGGGAATGATGCACAGTGCAAAGTTCAGTTGACCCACCACCCTCTGCAGCTGACCCAAAGTGACCTTCTTTCCCCGCGAGCACACGTACACCGAGTCCCTGAATTCCTGCACCTTTTCCTTTGGTAGGTGGCACACGCCCCATATCGAGTCACTTTGAATAGCCAAGAATGTAAGAGCGGTCACTAGTCCCTCTGTCTTGTCTACAGCCAGCAGCACCCCCAACTTCTCGGTTACTGCTTGGAATGCCCGCAGAGCGTCCAAGCATTGGCTTGTGTCAGCTTACCAATGAAAAAACAATCATTCAAGTAGTAGCCTCCCTGCACTGTTGCCTAGTGGGCCATTCCAGAAAGGTGCTGAAAGCCTCGAAGTACCTGCATGAGATCGAGCATCCCAGAGGCATGCATTTATTAAAGTAAAAAGAACCCCTTGTCTGGAACCCTAATAGACGTTTGCCGTCAGGGTGAAGTGGCAGCAGCCTGAACGCTGACTCAATATCAGATTAAGCTAGTAGCGGTGCATTCCCTAACGCATGCAGCTGTTTTAGTGACTCCGGGTGGTGGCATGACAATCCTACAAATGCAACAGAGATCATAACACGTGCATGCATGGTAAGCTACTTGAAGTCTGTTGCCTCTTTCTATGATTGTGAGCACTAATGAATAAAGGAAAGATTCAGAGTCCCCAATAGTGTTCAGAAGGCAGAAGCAGTATAAAAAGAAAGAAATCAGAAAATAAAAGTCTTCCTAAATGTCTGTGATTTGAACATACAATCCCATGCACCACTATTCGTATTGCAATACTTTACCGTCTATTGTAAAAAAAGGCCTCACTGGAAGCCAGAACTTAAACCAGAACTGTGCTGTGAAGTTGACCCAGCACATAGCCAAAACCTGCAACCTCTACCCTCACTCACCCTTGCATTTCCTCTTATGCACCACACCCAATTTGAACTACCAAGGAATATAGCACAATCTTGGCATAGCAACAGGGCCTATTCTGAACACATACCCAACCTTCTTATCCCACTACCTGCAGCAACCCAGAAAAATGCATACTCCACATATTATTAATCTCGATACCTTGACCAATAGCCTCCAGCTACACCCTCCAATCGCCGGGATCTGGATTTGGGCACTGCCCCCAGCTGAGCCTTGAGACATCACTGGGTTTAATTGATACTGTAACCATGTGACATACATTTATGGAAGCATTGTGATTGTATATATGCTACTCTTGGGGAACATATCATTTTGCTGTGTGTTTGATTAAGGGTATTGAGTCATTCTGCATTCCTCTGCACAGTGTCTTGCTCACAATGTCTACGCACATATTGAGTCAATTGTAGCCTTTTATTTGTCATGCCCAGCAGTGCTCCTCAGGATGGATTCTGATATGATATATTTTAATTGTATCGCGCTCATACACACGTGTTTCAAAGCGCGACAAGGCAAGGGAGGGGAAACATTCAAAATTCTATGGGGATAGGGAGTTTTGCCACAGCAGTATTCGTCGAAGTAGATTTCTCCAATTTTTTTTCAATTGATTTTGCCACAAATATATGCGGGGGTAGGTTTAGGAGTATAATTCATGTAGGACGGTTAAATCTTCCTGTAAAAAAGATCAATTCAACGAAATCTACTATGATGAAAAAGATGCAACCAGATTACATAGAGCTGATTCTATGCAAACACTCCCTCCCACCGCAGAGGCACGGCTTTCTGTTGGTGCCCAGAGGGTCTGCTGTGGGGCACGGGCTAGTTATTAGAGAGAGAACAACCCCATCAAGTTTCTGTGCACTTTATTTTAATAGGACCAAAACTGCACTCTCAAGCGGCTGCGCATGTGACACTTGATAAAACTACAGTAAATATAGCACGTGATATAATCTATATATATAAAAGTCAAAATGTGTTTGTTTGTGGCAGGATTTGTGGTGAAGCGTTGTTCCTTATACAATTCCACACCGTTTCACCAGTCTTCGCCAAATGTTGCATAGTTGTCCATTAGGACCCTCCGGGCATTACTGGATATTTATTTATTTATTTATTTTATTTATAAAGCACGGCCAGGCCCAGGGGCATACGGACAACCGACCCCGTTCCCTGGATTTCAGCAAAAGTCAAAATGGGTTTGTTTGTTTGTGGGTTTGTGGCAAAACGTTGGTCCTTATACAACTCCACACAGTTTCACCAATCTGCACCAAATTTTGCATAGTTACCTGTTAGGACCCGGCAGACATTACTGGCAAAGAATTTGGACACCCCATTCTGTTCCCTGGATTTCAGCAAAAGTCTTCTTAGGAATAGGAGTTCTATATCTGTGCAAAACAGTGCACCAAATTCTGATAACACTGCTCAGCCATAATGCTCCCACTCCAGAGCTCCCAGCTCCCCCTATACTCCCTATCCATGGCAGCCTCTCTACTACCCCCAATACACACATACAAGACAGGTGCCCACTTAGAAGATCTTCGGACCCAGAAGGGCTCAGATTGATTAGTGTTTACCTCTCACCTCACCTGCATTGGGAGGATCTCACCTGTTTGGATTCATCGCTGTCCCCTAGCCCAAATGACTCCCATAGACCTCAATGGGAGCAGGCTCTCGGCAGACCATCTTCACCCTCCAAAAGAATGATCTCCTCTGCTGACTTCAGTGGAATCACCCTCCGAAAACATCTTACCTGTCAGTGCCAGGCACCTTCAGAGAAGAGTACTAGCCTTCTAACCCTGGTGCCATGTGGGTACTGACCACCAGCCCACTGCCCGCATCTGTATTTGTCCTAATGTGTGTTTCCTGTGCCTTGCTTTGTCTTTGTCCATCCCTGCAGCCTCGCAGTGTGCTACTTCTTTGCCATCTTCTAGCTGTGTGCCACATGTGTGGCCTGCCCTGTCTTCTTCCATCCCTGTGCCCTCATTGTATACAGCTCCTTTGCCATCCTCTTCCAGCTGTGTGCAACACACTCTGCTATGCCATGTGCCCTGGTAATGCAGATAGAAGCCACAAGTGTGTGGCAGTGGAGAAGCAGGTCACTGGGGTCGGCCTCTTTGATCAAGCCACCTCAACAGGAAAATGGAACGTGGTCCTAGCGCGATTTTGCCCCATAAGTACAGAGGATAGTGGCATAAGGTCAGCCACACCGGTGAAGCTCTGAACCGAGCACAACCCAAAATAGAAAAATTACGTATACCACCCAACTCGCTCTACAAGACAAATATGACAAGCATACCGGCAACCGCACGGACGTGGTTTGAGAAGGCATGGGCTTATGATTGGCGGCACAGGTCAGGGAGGAGGATGCCCTCAACACAAAAAGAGAAGGCGCCAGTCAGAATGGTCACAGGCCCCACTTAAACGGACCTGGGCCTTTGGACTGTAATCAGTAACGCCGGACCAAAAGGGCATATCTCCTCCTGACCTCATGGTGCCTAAAAGCAGGCATCTGATTGTCGGTTCCATGTGTTAATATCCCGCAAAAATATTGCGATACAAAAATATCGCCATGTTTTTGTGGAGATATTGAGGCATGGACTCTGCGGGGGACACCCCCGCAACCACCGCATTATTTTTAAATGTGCAGAGGAAACCCTCGCAACCCTCGCTCCCACAAATTATCCCCCCCAAAAAATATTGCCTATGGCATCACAGACGACCATAAGGATAGTCCCAGGAAGATAGCTCAGCGGCAGCGTGCTCGACTTGGAAACAAAATGACACGGAGCAACACAAGTTCGATCCCTGGGTCCGCGCTTAGAAACCTCTGGGTATTAAGCGCGTTATAAATAACCTATCATATAATATCAGCGATATCTTTGGTGGGGATAATATGTAGGGATACCCTATTGTCTCAGTGTGATAATTGCAGCTGGTTACCAGTTGCCTTGTGCCTACTCAGCCTATGACTTCATCCAGCTCTTTGCCCTACCTTGGCCACAATATGCGAAACTTGTGAGCCTTCTTCTGATACCTCCCAGGTCCCGCCCTTCCTCTGTGCCATTTCCGTGCCGTGTTCCCGCTTCATCTTAGGTCTTAGCGTGGGCACTCAGCGCCTTGCCTTCCCCCCCCTTTATCCGTCCTTCCTTACCCCCCCCCCCTCTATTCCTAATCAGTCATACCATGCAAGCAGTAGAAAATTGACACGACACCAGTTTGTGTGGAAAGTTAACATGCCTCAGCAGCTTTATTTGCATAAAGTCTTGGAGTTATCTTACAGGCAATCCGTAATTCACCGTCACCGATACACTATTTCGAGTGCGGCTACCTAGGGCTTCCCCCTCCCCCTCCCCCCCCCCCTGATCGTCCTCGTCCGGTGGACGCCTCGGATCGAGCCCGGCCCTGACTATCCACCTCTCTCTACCCCGGCCGTTGTTTGCAGTGAATTTTTTGGTGTGCCCACCATTTCCCCCCGTGCCCATGTCTAGGTCTTGTTGCGGGTGCCCGACCCCCCGCACACTTGCCCCGTTTCCTGCTCGGGCTCTAGCTAAAACCGGCAGCCACGCGGTGCCTCGCTAACATCAGGTTCCTATACCGGCACCGTACTAGTGCCCTTACAATTTCCTATACCGGCACCGTACTAGTGCCCTTACAATTTCCTATACCGGCACCATACTAGTGCCCTTACAATTTCCTATACCGGCACCACCACAAGTGCCCTTACATTTTTCTATACCGGCACCACCACAAGTGCCCTTACAATTTATGTACGTATCCGTATTTGGGCCGGCACCGCCCTCCGATGCCGGCCCCCACTTTCTGCCTGCCTAGTTGGCCGTCGCTTGCGACGTCCATCTAACCTTTTCTTGCCTAACTCTGCTCAGCCCCCCCTACGCCTTCGCGTTGTTCCGGTTATTGGCATCCTAGTCTTACCCCCGTTATGCCAAACCCCCCCCCCCCCCCAGGTCTCCCTGCTGTGTCCCCGAGCCCCCCAGAAACATCGCAATTCCCTCTCACTCAAGGGACCCCCCCCTCCAACTGCAGCCTTAGCAGGTGTCCTCCCCCCCTTGGCTGGTGTCATATCTCTTCCAGATTCCCTGTCCCTCGTACTGTCTTCCTTTCCCAACTGTCTCCCCCATTCCCCTGGTCCCCTATGCTGCGCCCCCCCAGGCCCCCTCTTTCCTGTCCTTGCTGGCCCTCCTTGTCCGGACTCCCCCCGCCCCCGATGCTCCTACCTTTCTTCCTCCCTCCTCGAGCTCCTCCCTCTTGCCCCTCCCCCTCCGTGACGACTTACCCCTGCTGTAAATTTTTGTCCCGGTAGCATACCCCCCCGTATTCTCCTCTTGTTCCCCTCCAACCAGCTTCACTTGCTGCCCTCTTTTTAGTTTGTTGTTCGTTCCCTCCCCCCCCCCGCAATTTGGGTCTTGGAATTGCCTCCCAAGTCCCCTACATCCCTCCCCTTTTTTCCCAGGGCCTCCCCCAAGCCTATTGCTCTTGGGGCGCCGTGCATCTAAACTCTTGGCTGCTCGTTCCCCTGTGGGTCGGCTAGCAGTGCTTTGTAAAGGGATTGCAATGTAACTCCGCTGGGCGACCTGTAAAACA
Organism: Ambystoma mexicanum; assembly: GCF_040938575.1. Taxonomy (NCBI): domain Eukaryota; kingdom Metazoa; phylum Chordata; class Amphibia; order Caudata; family Ambystomatidae; genus Ambystoma; species Ambystoma mexicanum. The sequence goes on from NC_090936.1 coordinate 1,113,824,919, forward strand.
AAATTGAAAAATTATTCACATACTTTTTTGTCGGGAGGGTGGGTGGGAAAAAAGAACGCAGCTCCGGCAAGACGGGAAACCGAGGGAGGATGTGTGAATGCTCACACCAGCACGGGCTTTTATGCCCGGCTTCTCCCCGGTTTCCCGCCCTGCCCCGAAGCTTTCGCGCCCTGCCAGGGGGGGGCGGGCCCCTTTCCGTCATCATCCGCCCCCCCCGGCGCATTTCCCTTACGTGTGTGGGGGGAGGGGAAGGGCGGCCTGTACCGCCCCCACTAAGGGGCGGCGCTCGCCATGCTTGCTTCGCCGGCGCGTTCGCCCGCCGTAGCGTGGGCACTCAGCGCCTTGCCTTCCCCCCCCTTTATCCGTCCTTCCTTACCCCCCCCCCTCTATTCCTAATCAGTCATACCATGCAAGCAGTAGAAAATTGACACGACACCAGTTTGTGTGGAAAGTTAACATGCCTCAGCAGCTTTATTTGCATAAAGTCTTGGAGTTATCTTACAGGCAATCCGTAATTCACCGTCACCGATACACTATTTCGAGTGCGGCTACCTAGGGCTTCCCCCTCCCCCCCCCCCCCCCCCTGATCGTCCTCGTCCGGTGGACGCCTCGGATCGAGCCCGGCCCTGACTATCCACCTCTCTCTACCCCGGCCGTTGTTTGCAGTGAATTTTTTGGTGTGCCCACCATTTCCCCCCGTGCCCATGTCTAGGTCTTGTTGCGGGTGCCCGACCCCCCGCACACTTGCCCCGTTTCCTGCTCGGGCTCTAGCTAAAACCGGCAGCCACGCGGTGCCTCGCTAACATCAGGTTCCTATACCGGCACCGTACTAGTGCCCTTACAATTTCCTATACCGGCACCGTACTAGTGCCCTTACAATTTCCTATACCGGCACCATACTAGTGCCCTTACAATTTCCTATACCGGCACCACCACAAGTGCCCTTACATTTTTCTATACCGGCACCACCACAAGTGCCCTTACAATTTATGTACGTATCCGTATTTGGGCCGGCACCGCCCTCCGATGCCGGCCCCCACTTTCTGCCTGCCTAGTTGGCCGTCGCTTGCGACGTCCATCTAACCTTTTCTTGCCTAACTCTGCTCAGCCCCCCCTACGCCTTCGCGTTGTTCCGGTTATTGGCATCCTAGTCTTACCCCCGTTATGCCAAACCCCCCCCCCCCCCCCCCAGGTCTCCCTGCTGTGTCCCCGAGCCCCCCAGAAACATCGCAATTCCCTCTCACTCAAGGGACCCCCCCCTCCAACTGCAGCCTTAGCAGGTGTCCTCCCCCCCTTGGCTGGTGTCATATCTCTTCCAGATTCCCTGTCCCTCGTACTGTCTTCCTTTCCCAACTGTCTCCCCCATTCCCCTGGTCCCCTATGCTGCGCCCCCCCAGGCCCCCTCTTTCCTGTCCTTGCTGGCCCTCCTTGTCCGGACTCCCCCCGCCCCCGATGCTCCTACCTTTCTTCCTCCCTCCTCGAGCTCCTCCCTCTTGCCCCTCCCCCTCCGTGACGACTTACCCCTGCTGTAAATTTTTGTCCCGGTAGCATACCCCCCCGTATTCTCCTCTTGTTCCCCTCCAACCAGCTTCACTTGCTGCCCTCTTTTTAGTTTGTTGTTCGTTCCCTCCCCCCCCCGCAATTTGGGTCTTGGAATTGCCTCCCAAGTCCCCTACATCCCTCCCCTTTTTTCCCAGGGCCTCCCCCAAGCCTATTGCTCTTGGGGCGCCGTGCATCTAAACTCTTGGCTGCTCGTTCCCCTGTGGGTCGGCTAGCAGTGCTTTGTTTCAGGGATTGGCCTGTGATTCCTCCAAGACTCTCTGCTGGCTGCCGGCGGCAGAGAGTTCCCCCACACCCAGCTTGCTTCCACAGGGCACTCCCTGAATAATTTTTTTTTTTTTTTTTTTTTTTTTTTTTATATATAATTATTCCTCGTGGCCGTTGGTAACACGTAGTCCTGAACGGCGCATTTGGCTTCTGCACGGGGGGGTATTCTCAGCTGACCACCCTCCTTTACTCCCCTCGCACATTGATACGCCCCCCCCATCCCTGTTGCATGGCACCCCTCTAGTATCCCGTCATGTTTCGTTTTAGTAACCTCGTGGCCGGTGTTGGCGTATCTGAGGGCTGTGTGGCGAGTGGGAGTAATTGAGTCATTGGTTGTTCTGAGCGGTTGGGGGGCTGTTTTAGAATGGACCATTCTATGTGGAAGGGGGTGTGTTACCAGCTGGGCCTGGCGGAGACTCTGCAGCCTCCTGGGAGGCAGAGGGGCTGCCGGGGGTTGTAGTCTTGAAAGGCGAACTCTGGGAATTGTAGGTCCGTCTTCACCACGCGTTCGACGGGAGGGGACAGGTACTGTGTGAACCCACCCCTCTCGTCCCCACCTCTATCTAGGACCCCATGCAGAGTGAGAAGTGCGCCGAATTACCTGCCTCGAGCATCGATGAGGCCATGGCGCTCCCTGACGCACAGAAAGCCTTCGCGATGGCTCCAATGTAAACAGACAAGCCGTACAGCGGGCATAAAACAAAACATTACTTTGTGGCACCCGAGGCACAGTGGCCATCATATAAACCAAAAATTTCGACGGGCCATACGAAAAGGCGCATGGCCACGAGACTCCGCACCTTGCAATCGAACCCCGGTCTCCCGCATTACCAGTCCAAGCCCTTAACGCTTGCGCCACTGGCGGCTGCGCTAAACAAACGTAAAATTCACTCTAGATAAAGCAGCTTTCGTTAAAGCTGCTTTATTTAGTTTTTCCATGCTGTAAACATATCACGCCATAACAATGCCGTCGTGTAACAGCCCATTTCTTGAACAAACGCACTCGGCGGCCCCAAAGCACACAAGTAACCCGGCAGACAGCCCCAGTTCTGCTCCTCCCCACCACACAATCCACAAGGTGGTCGGGAGCAGAAGATTCAGCACTTGTTGTAGTGCAGGCTGCTTCCACTGCACAACCCCTTTTTGAAGCCTGCATACAGCCACTGCTGATGCTGACGTACAATTAAAAGAAAAGGAGATTGATCCCGTAAAATATTGTATTCCTCGGGTCCGCTCCAGCTGGCGCGGCGGCCAGCGAGCAGACCCTTCTCCCTTCCCCCCCCATACTTACCAAATCCACCGTCTTATAATCCTCCCTGGGCGGGATTCGGACGGTGCCCTCGCTCACTACCCAACAGTACCTGCGCACTAGCGTCGAGGCCACCGCACAATCCCCACCCAAACTTCTGCGTTATGAGGGCCTGCGCCACACCACCCCGAGAACTCTTACCCCCCACTATCGCCCCCCATGAACCCGTCCACACGAGACCCGCACAACCGGCCCGACGTTCGAGCGCTTACCTGCAATCCACCATGTGGCGACAAACGATCTCCGGGCAGCAACTTTCGCCAGCGACTCCCGAACTCCTCACTCTTCCACTGGAACCGCGAACTCCTCGCTCCTCCACCCGAACCGCGGGAAACCCAGACACCAAACAGCCGCTCGAACACAGAGAATAGAGCGAGCTAACGAAGAACGCAGCTCCGGCAAGACGGCCTGAAAGATCCAGTTGACACCACTTCCCTACCAGCAGTCCTAACAATGTCTATATATGCCCGCAATTTATGAACATATGCCCCAAGACGTTTGGACCCACTACCCTCCTAGCAGTCCTGTACATGTCTTCACCTATCCACGTGTGCCCATGCTAAGGCGAGGCGTTGGGCACAAGTCAATTTAACCAACACAATCCATAGTCTGGCCGCCCACTTCCAGGCAGGAATTGGCCCCAATCGAGGACGCATCTGTGTGTTTGCGAACATCAAGCCCCAGCGCCTTTCCGGGTGAATTCAACGCACAAACCAGAGTTGCGGGATACTCTGCACCGAAGAACTTCAAATCTCCCTAATGGTGTGCCCCCTTGCAAACTGGGGACTCCTTCCTAACCCATGTTGAGGATGGATACCCTCAGTGACTAGCCCCAACCTGAAACCCAGCGGAATACCACCAACGCCAACTTGAACCCGCTCTCTCACTGACCTCCCTTCAAAAACTTGTACTAACCCACCACTGCCCCCCCACACAGAATTTTTTTTTTTTTTTTTTTTTTTTTTCTTTTCCCTTATCTTCCTCCCCTTTATTTCTCATGCTCTCCACCCTCCTTCCCACGCGTTGACCCTCTTCCCTGCAATCCCCCCTCCTTCCCCCGCCGCCCTTCCTGCGCACGCTGCCGCTGGGACTGGGCTCCACAAGGCACCCACCCCTCCCAGGGAGGCCTGCGAAAAACCCACGACATGCACAACAGCACAATGCAGAGCGTCGTCCCTCGCCACCACAATGGCTCTCCCCCCCCGACAAGGCCGTGTCCGAGCGCGAGGGAGAAGTCCCCGCGGGCCCAGAAGTTAAGATTCAGTCTAAACCTTCCAGCCATCACCTTTGTTTTTGCTTCTAGACCCAGTTTCACTGGAAATTGGGCCTTCCGTCATAATAAACCAAAATGGCTGCGTAATTGATTGGAATAATGGCTTAACATAATTTTCTTCTGCAGAAGTTGGTGCTTTTCCGTAGTGCGGGGGGTAGCACTATTTAATAACAAGGAGTCTGGTTCCCCCGGTGACTTCTCGTTTAATGAAATCCATAACGCACAGGAATGCTGTCATCGTTTCAGGAGGGTACGAATACGGTACGGTACATAAGGTACATACGAATCAGACCGGGGCAACCCAAACCGCGCACACCCCCAAGCGCCGACATCGCCAAAACAACCTCTCCACCCTCCGAACCACCGCGCGCCACCCCCGCGAGGCACACGGAGGACGGCGGCCCCAGACACATCCCGCGGCAGCCACCCCCAAACACACTGCATCCCGCTCGCTGCCAGAAACACGGACCAAGGTAGAGACCGTGAAAAAACACTGAGAAGGCGGCTTAAACAGGAAGGCAATATGGCCGTCTTCCATAGGGGCATGGGGTAGTGAGTGAAAGCCAGTAGAGGCAATGAGGGAAGGGACTGGGATACGGCACACACCGTGAACCGGTTGGATCGGGGTAGAAGCAAAGTCGGTTTTTTAAAAGGCTGAAAAGCACAACTAAATGTTAGCAGATCCAGGAGGTGCTGCGGCTGCAGAGGGGATGGGGTAGCGAGGCTGGCGAACCCAGCGGATAAGAGGTCGCACCAGACCTAGTCACCGCGGGCTGCCATGAACAATAAGGAGTGAGGTTAGAGAGAGGGGGTTAGTAGATGGAGTAACTCTCTAAGCAGTAGTCGCACAACCTGCGTCAGCGCGTAACTCATCGCTCCGAGGTGATAATGTGTTCGCGCCCCAGCAAACGAGGAGCCCCCATGCCCCCCACTCGCAGACTTGCGTGATCTCGCCTGTCCCCGGGAATATTCAGGCGCGAACGAAAGCTGCAGACGCTTAAAACAACGGTATTGATTCTCCAAACAAAACTGCGCGAGTCACCCCTATGGGGCACACGGAGGACGGCGGCCCTATGGCAAATCAAACACATACTGCGGCCGCGGAGACTCCTTGAAATATGCATTCCCAAACATACTTGAAATTACGGGGCGCACCGTGAGTCCATAGATCCCCATAGTCATTATTGATATTAATTATCCGTTAGAAGAACGTGTTCTTTCTGGCACGGGGCGGGCTAGGAAGGGGGCACACGGGCACTTGCCAACCACACTGGCTGGACTCTGATACATATTACATCTTAGCATTTTCCCAATCCTATCACGTTATGTAGCATGCCCAAAGCACATATTTCGCAGCGATCGCGTAAACATAGTTCTGATATTTACAAAACTAGCCACCCCTGTGGTGCACACGGACGACGTTCAGAGGCCCACGCCCCGCGATATCATCGGCTCCCTAAGCGGAGCTGTACCCCTTCGAATGGATGCTCCTACCCCCCCCCCATCCGCCCGCGGCCCCCGTCGACCTCGACTCCCCCGTTTCCCCCCGACCCAACGAACATGTATCCCCCCTTCTGGGTGCCCGCGAATGCAAAAGGTGGAGTTTGTCCCGCCGCCGGGATCCGAACCTGCGTTAGACCAACGGAGCTGCTCCAAACAACCGAAAAGGAAGGAAGCCATCCCCCCTTCGTAAACAAAGAAACACCTAAGAGCCTCTGTTAAGAAGGGATAGTGCTCAGCAACTTGCTCAAAACCTGAACCTTTTGGAGAATTCCTGAAATATTAGATAAAACCACTTTCCCACCAGCAATCTTATGAACTGCCAATGCCTTCAAATGCCAAACTCACACACACCAAACCATCCACCCACACACACGATCACGGTGTGTGGGCTTGGAATACACGCGGCACGGCGGCTCCGCCATTTTTTCGTTCCCAAATGCATCGCCCTCGCCGCGGTGTGCCCCCCCCCACCTGTATGCCTTCCTCCTTGCAAACCCCCCCCCCCGCCCTACCCCAGCTCCTCATGGCCCCCACCGTGTGCATGATGTTATTGGGACTATAGTGGGGCTGTGAGCCTTCTGGGTGCCCACGGATGCAAAAGTTAGAATTAGTCCCGCCGCCGGGATTCGAACCTGCGTTAGCAGGCTCTAAACGGATGTCAACGCGAGCGCTCTGCTCGCTGTGCCACTCGACCAGCTCCTGCACATTCTGGCTCGCAGACCAGACCAAGGGAGCTATACCAACCAGAAATACTATGGGCTTTAAAATTGGACGCGGCGCGGCTCCTTCATAAAAGCGAGCCACCCATGAGAGGCACACGGACGGCCGGCGGCCCTGATGACCTCCCAGCAGTTCGGAGGCCATCGTATAAGAATTAAACGCGGCAAGACATAACAGGCACTATAATGCGGAACGGCATACCCTAACTATAGAAAATGCCCCCCTTCCCCCCCAGACCCGGGGCCGACATCGACCCCACTCGCTCCCCCCCACCTCCACAACGCCGCGAACCTATATCCCCAGTGCCTACCTCCAACGTTTGCTCCTGGAACCGACCGCTGCAGCACCGGGAACTTCCTCGAACTCGTACACTACCTCCTGTACCGACGCGATACCCGTACTCCTTCTGCCGACGCTAGAACGCCACCGTCACCACCTTCGACCCTGTCCCCGACCTCGCGACCACTGCAACGATGCGGATGGCTGCCTGATGCGGAACGAGCGCTGCTCCGACTGGCTGCCCACGACAAAAAAAGAACGCAGCTCCGGCAAGACGGGAAACCGAGGGAGGATGTGTGAATGCTCACACCAGCACGGGCTTTTATGCCCGGCTTCTCCCCGGTTTCCCGCCCTGCCCCGAAGCTTTCGCGCCCTGCCAGGGGGGGGCGGGCCCCTTTCCGTCATCATCCGCCCCCCCCGGCGCATTTCCCTTACGTGTGTGGGGGGAGGGGAAGGGCGGCCTGTACCGCCCCCACTAAGGGGCGGCGCTCGCCATGCCTGCTTCGCCGGCGCGTTCGCCCGCCGTTGCCGCCACTCTGTCTTGGTGGGACTTCTCACAGTGTGAATTCCTCCTGCCCAGTGTCTCTGCTCTCTGCAGTGAGGTTTTCCTGCCATGTGCCTCCCCACTGCCCTCCTCTGCCGCATTGCAGCCCAGGCCCACGCACATGCTGTGCTCCCTTCCTCGACACCTGCCCATGCCTTCTCACTTCCCTGTGCCGCTCTAAGCTTCCTCTTGCCTACCACCCTGTCATTAAGATATGGCGGGCCCACCTCCACCTTCCTTCGCATTGCTGCCCGTACCACTCCCTGCACCCCCGCGCCGGAACCTCATCCGTCCATGGCCGAGTATACAGGGCATCGGCTGGAAAAGGTGCACAACCTGCTGCGCTCAGTCTAAACTTCTAATCGAATGATATGGCTTCTCCTCAACTGCTTTCTACTCATTGCTCCAACAATGGCGCCTATTAGGCCAGGAGCTGTAAATCAAGGGCTTGTCGGGGGCTGGCGGGAGACTACAGCATGGTGCGGCAGGGAGGCCGACACTGAAGGCACGGGCAGCACAAATACGATTGTGGGGGGATGTGATAGACGGGCGGAGGGCAAGGGTGAAAGCAGAAGGCTTGCAGTCAGATAGCAATAGGATAAGAGGCTATATTGCAATTTACAGCGTTCCTCTCCTTGCTATTTATTTGATTGCCTCTCGAATTCTTTCTTTCTTTCTTTCTTTCTTTCTTTCTTTCTTTCTTTCTTTCTTTCTTTCTTTCTTTCTTTCTTTCTTTCTTTCTTTCTTTCTTTCTTTCTTTCTTCCTTCCCCTCCCACTTGCATCGCATCGTCAATATCTGCGTTTACCTGTTTTCTCTTTGTAGTTGTCTTCTTCTTTCTTTCTTTCTTTCTTTCTTTCTTTCTTTCTTTCTTTCTTTCTTTCTTTCTTTCTTTCTTTCTTTCTTTCTTTCTTTCTTTCTTTCTTTCTTTCTTTCTTTCTTTCCCTCCCACTGGCATCACCTCTTCAATCTCCGCCTTTACCTCTGTTTTCATTTTATACCTGCTTTCTTTAATGTTCATCATATTTTCTCCTCCATGGCCAAACATTGTGAATTCGCTTCCTTTCATACTCCCCGCTTTGCCGGATACTTTCTCCAAAGTTGCGACACTTTACTTAACGGCCCCTGTTAAATGGCTGCCCGCTGTGGCTTCTTCACGGGCACGGTTTACTTTTTAGGCAGAAGTGTGGCCATCGATCAAGCTCTTTCGGGACAGTAGAACGCGTTCGGTTTACTCTAATGCAAATATTTACTGCTTTACATAACGCCCAGGACCCCTCCCACCTTTCCTGCGTGCAGGACTCGTGTAAACATGGTTAAGAATAGCCCCCGGCTGCAGAGAGACAAGCTCGCAGCAGAGTGAGCTCCTGGCTGTCTCTCGTTTTCCCCACGCGGTCTCTCCTCTCGGGGCATCCCAGGTCCCAGGACCCTGTTTGCTTAACTAAGAAAATACCCCTCTGCTGCCTGCAGCCCCCTCCCTTCTCAGCCCCACACACTCGTCACCACGGACTCCTGGGCACAGTTCACATGCTCCCTTCCCGCCAAAAGCAGCGCCACTGCAAACAGTAGCACGCTGTCATGTTGACGTTCCCATAGTAACGCAGGGGCGGGAGGGAACGAGGAAGGGGAAGTGAGGTAACAGGGGGCGGGATCGGAGAGTTCGGGAAGGAATAAGAATAAAGAGGACGTGCGTTTGAAGCGCTCCGTGTCCTGCGTCTTTCTTTATAATTTGCAGGCCCGCTATGACAAGCAAGACCACCACAATGGCGATGAGGATGGGATCGGGGGCAGGGCAACGCTCCTAGGTGCCCGCAGCAGCCCACCCCCTCCGAACGCAGCAAAGAAGCTCGCAGTAGTGGGCCCGCCAGCTGGCGTAATCTACGCGCGGCCCGGGCCGCGGCGGTGAGAACACGCCCTCAGCGACGCGTCAGTGCCTCGGGCGAGGCCCAACATCCGCGCCCAACATCCACGCCCGGAGTAACCCTACGCGGCGATCAGCCGGGACACAACGCTCACGTGTCCCGCGCTCACGATGAGAAACGCAAGCTCAGGAAGCCCGCGAAAGGCCCCAGGCACGTGAATAGAGGAGGTAAGCCCTGCAGGCCATCTCGGAGCTCACAGGGCGCCGCGTGGAGTGCCAAAGGCCCCCCCCCCACTGGAGGAACTTGAGCTGGGTGCCCCCCCCTCTCTGCAGACGGTGCTCGTGCCCTGTGAGGCGGCCGTCCTACACCGACAGAAGGCGGGGCCACACCCTAGAAGAAAGGTCAGAACCAGCCCTCCCAAAGGCACGCCACACAGTTGAGGGCCGGAGGCGGCAACAGAAACCCCACCACCATGTCAGGACAAGACGATGGACAAGGGGGGCAGGCACAGGCGATCGCGCCCCCAGCACAGGGAACACCCGCACCAGACCATGTGCCCTACCAACTACCGGATACTTTGGCTGCCCAAATGCTGGGAGCATTTGATGTAACGGACACAAGTAACATGGGCCCTCGGTGGACCAAATGGATCCGACACTTCGACCTGTACATGGGAGCTACAGGCCCAGTCGCAGATGCACGACAGGTATGTCTGCTTAAACTAGCTGTAGGCCCTGCAACCCGAGACATAATCGATGAAATGTCACAAGACTCCATAGACTCGATCCAAGGCCTCAAAGAAGCATTAGCGTCATATTTTGCAACCCATACCAATGTAGATTACGAAAGACATCTATTTCATAGCATCAAGCAGATCAAGGGGAGTCCATGGATGCCTATGTGATGCGACTACGCACCAAGCTAAAGCACTGTGATTTTGCCAACTAATCAAATACCGAAGCACTAAGATGGCAAATCATCTCGGGGTGCGAATCACAGACTTTTCGACGGAAGCTGCTGCAGAAATCTCGCACGCTGGAGGAAATTCTAGCACTGGCGAGAGTAGAGAGAGCCATCGACTCCCAGGTCGAAAGTTTCGGCAACACCACCATAGGGGAGAACGTCAACAAACTGCAAATGGAAAGGAAACCCGAAGAACTCTTCTGTTATAAGTGTGGCTTCGAATATCCACATGAGGGTTCATGTCCAGCCATAGGCCAAAGGTGCACCTCGTGCGGCGAAGAGGGTCACTTCAAGGCGGTGTGCAGACTGTTCTGCGACAGAGGTAGAGACAGGCCCAGGGAAAACACCTCTCGCCCTAGAAGCAGACACGGAGGGTCCACAAGCAACAATCCAGTCCCCGCCACAGGGTCCAATCCAAATCAACTGGCAGGTGATCAGCGAGACAGAGAGTCCGGAGAAGACCGGTAAAGAAGAAGGGAAAGGAGAAGGCAAGCCATGCGCCCAAGAACGGACCGCCGGTCCTGCTGACACGTGCGATACCTGGTGGAACAGTCCCCCACAGATTCTGACCTCAGCTCATCAGGGAGCAATCAGAAGAGGAAAGCATATGTATACGCACTAGGGAACCCCACAGCAATCGCCCACAGCCCAACGCTCATCATCAAACTTCAAGAAAAGCCCACCGAATTTCTCATAGACACTGGGGCTACCGTCAATGTGGTAAGCGAAAAGATTTACAACGATCTCCCTCAAAAACTCAAATTACACCCGGCAACTGTGAACATATATGCATACGGGGCCAAGACACCCATGAAATGTTTGGGACAATTCAATGGCCTCTGCAGGTACAAAGGCCATGAAATGAAGGTACCCATACACGTACTAGCCACCGAGACAGACAGTGGTTGCGTCCTTAGCTTTAAGGCAGCCGCGGACATGGGCCTCATTCACATTTTGTACAACATCATGGTGCACAAATACATAGACCCTGTTGAAATGGTGAACAACCTATACCCCAAAATCTTCAAAGGGATAGGGAAGCTTCGCAACAGAAAAATACGGCTCCATGTGGACGATTCAATCCGCCCCGTAGCACAGCCATATCGAGGGATTCCAGTCAACATTAAAAAAAAAGTGGAGGATGAGCTCAAAAAGCTACTCGAAAAAGACATAATCGAGAGGGCCACTGGTCCCACAACATGGGTCTCACCGATTGTCCCAGTTCCCAAGAAAGGCTCGGATGCCATAAGACTATGTGTAGACATGCGATGCCCTAATTAGGCCATCAAAAGGGAAAGACACCCGGCACCAAGGATCACAGACATGATACATTTACTGAATGGAGCGAAAGAATTCTCCAAACTAGACCTCCAAAAGGGATACCATCAACTAGTCCTACACCCAGACAGCAGAAACATCACAACGTTCGTTACACATGTTGGTC